>NC_053022.1:264441440-264761627 GCF_003073215.2 Triticum urartu
TGCTCCGGCTGGTGCGAGTTGTCGAATGGAATCACCCTCCTAGACCCCCGAGGGTTGTCTTTGTTGCTGGTGATCCCCATCAACCACTTCTCCAAGGTATCCTCGCCGACATCCTCTGGGTGGATCCAAGTGGAATCCTCGAGCCCAGAGTACATCCACATCGGATGATCACGCGCCTGAAGAGGTTGGATGCGTCGACCGAGAAAGACCTCCAGCAGGTCCATCCCGGTCACCCCGTCGTGGACAAGCTGGACGACCCGCTCGACCAGCACCTTGACATGCGCTCGAGCCAAGGAAAAGGGAGGAAGTCCAGTCGACTGACCCGTGGTCGGCTGATCCTTGCGGTAGAACCAAGTCGACTGCCAGCCCCAGACCGAGTCGGGTAGAATCATGGCTGGGAAAGTACTCTTGCTCCTCATCTAGATCCCCAGACCCCCGCACATCTGGATCACTTGTGTCTTCTCATCACTCGACTTGGCCTTCTTGACCGCCTGGGAGCGGCAGGTGAAGATGTGTTTGAAAAGGCCCCAGTGCGGTCGATAGCCCAAGAAGTTTTCACACATCGACACGAAAGAGGCCAGATAGACTATGGTGTTTGGAGTGAAATGGTGGAGTTGAGCCCCAAAGAAGTTCAAAAAACCCTGGAAGAAAGGATGGGGAGGCAGTGAGAATACGCGATCTACGTGGGTGGCGAGGAGAACACACTCACCCTCCCTTGGCTGCGGCTCGGTTTTGTTCCCCGGGAGCCGTGCCGACTTGTGGGGGATCAGTCCCCCCTCCACCAGGTCGTCGAGGTTGTCCTGGGTGATTGTCGAGCGGATCCCGTCGCCATGTATCCAGCCCACCGGCAGGCCAGATCTCGACGAGGATCTGCCCCGGCTGGTCCGCTTGCCCTTCGCCTTCGCTGTCGCCTTCTTCGTGCGTTCCAGCGGCACCGTCCTCTCCTTCCCCATGGCAACGGGTCGAGCTCGAGCGAAGGTCTGGTGACGAGGGCGGAAGCGAGCGTGGCGGAGAGATTGGGAGAAGAAGAAGAGAGAACGGGAGCGCACGGGGCAGAGGCCTGGTCCGGGCCTTTTATAAGGTCATCACCCGAGTGACTGACTGGTGGACCCAGGCGATCTAAACAAATCCCGCAACAGTCGCACATGCAGTACGTGGCAAAAAAGGTGGCGTGGGGATCGAGGAGACTTTCCTAATCTGTCCCAATAACCTTGGTTCCGTCCGTCTGGCGCACTTCCCAAAATTCGAATCCCGCGATCCGCGGAGAGCAGAACAACCTGTCAGACTGAAGACAAATATCCTCTACATCATCATTCGGAACCCTACCGTGAAAATTCACTCAACAAAAACGAAGAATGGACCAAGGCGACTGAGAAAGGAACCAACGTCCTCACCTCAACTCATTGTTCCAGAACAAGATATACTCATAGCTCAAAGAATGGGTCGGAAGTGTTCCCAACTCCTTACCCACTCAAACCCTGATCCATTCGGGGGCTAATGATGAAGCTATGTGCGTAGGGTAGGGTCATGGATCTGTCCAACATACCCTCCCCAAGGACATCTCTACAAATAATTAGAAGCAGTCGAAGAGAAAACATCATCCACTCGACCATGAAGATGTGCTCACTCGACCACCTTGAAGACACTCGACCACCAGAAGATGAGAAACCCCCCACTCTGCAGCGGTCATGACTTAAACCATAGCTTTATGGGCATTTATAACACTTTATTGTAGACGTTACTAGTAATGCCCCCACCTTTATGAGCATTGAACCCTGTGTAATAGAGGGGAGCTGGGGTCCTGGCGCACTCTATATAAGCCACCCCCCTCCTCTGGGACAAGGGTTCGCACATTCTGTAATTCACACACATATATTCAGTCGATCGCTTCAGGGCTCCAAGACATAGGGCTGTTACTTCATCCGAGAAGGGCCTGAACTCGTAAAACTCGTGTGTACAACTCCTCCATAGCTAGGATCTTGCCTCTACATTCTTACCCCCCTATTCTACTGTCAGTCTTAGAACCACGACAGTAAGTGCTTGAAGGTATATCTTTAGATCTTGCAATTGAGTCTTTTAGTTTCTTGTTTTATCACTAGTTTGGTTCATAAAAAGAAAACTACAAAAAATGGAATTGAGGTGGTCTCATATTATTCATCTTTATCATGTCTTTCTTGAAAATGATGGAGCGGAAAATTGTGCTCAATTGGTAGAAGAAGAATTCAATAGAATGATTGGCCTGAATGATGAGCATGATTGCTATTTGTTAGTATGAATTCTGTGAATATCCAAAATGCTAATGATGATTGCACAAGTCATGACAAAAATGTTACTTATAAGCATCCCAATTTTTGTGGAGTGGAAAGAATTTGTGAAGGCATGCCTTATAGGGATAATAGATTTTGTAAGAAGCATAAACATGATAGAACCAATTTTTTGCTCAGAGTGATAGATGGATTTGCTACAAAATGATGTTCTCTTTATCCTATTACTTGTGAACTTTGCAATAAAGTTGGTCACCTTAATTTCCAATGCATGCTTTTTCATGATCGAATCATGTCCAAATATTGCAATAACTTGATCACCCTTGAATGTTATAATGAAATTTGTTTATTTTTGGAGTGTGAAGAATTGTCACATAAAAATAGTTCGTTTGAAGTATTCAAATTCACAGACTACGCTAAAACTAATTTTAAATAAATCCATATGTTTTGTATGGTAATTGCAATGATAATGCTTATATTGCCAACTATAGAAAGACGAGAAAACCAATAGAATATAAAAGGAATACTAAAGAAAGGGTAAAGATTTCTACTTTCCCTCCTATTGTTTCTCATAATGAAATAGGTGACGAGAAGGATCTCCCTACTCAACCAATCTCATTAATAAGAAGCTCGGAGACATTAATTAAACCCACACATGATGTGGTGAAGAAGAAGAAGAAAAGAAGAAAGAGTAGAGGTAAAGGTATCTCTATTATTGTTGTGCCTCATGAAAATCAATCAAAAATAATTGTGGAAGATGATGCACTTGATGATGATATTGCTTCTTTGTCTTATGACACAATGTCTGAAAGAACTATTGATGATGATTTTGTTATGCCTATTGCTTGTTGTGATGATTATGATTGGGAAGATAATGATACCTCTTATAATCTAGAAAATCTTTTTGGCACCAACTTGGGAAATTATGATGATAATAATTGTTATACTATTGGTGTTATTCATACAATTAATGATGAGAGTGATTATGCTTATGATATGCCAAGCCACAAGCTTGGGGATGCTATGTTTGATGAAAATGACATGTTTGAGAATTTATTTGCTGCAATTAATGTTTGTCCCAATCTTGGGGATGTTATGCTTAATGAAAATGACCTTTTCAGTCCCCCTACTTTGCATGATCAAATTTGTGATGATGATTGCATGCCTCCTATTTACGATGATTGCAATATTTATGAGAGTGGGTTTGGAAGAGTGTCAACTTTAGATAATATTTATCCCACTATTTTGGAGGATGTTGGATCTTATTATAATGATAAAAGTGGACTTGGAGAGGTCATGACTTTGTTTAGTAATGATTCCACTACTTCAAAAGAGGTTTCAATTGACTATGATCAGAACAAAGTTGTCGCTTATGATGATTATTATGATGATACTTATGTTATAAAAAGTAGTGATAATTCCTTTTACTGAACATTACTCTTTTAATGTGGAAACAATTTATAGTATTCGAGTTTCCTATGATACTCCCACTATTATGAATGAGAATAGAATTGCTTATGTGGAGAGTAATAAAAATACTATGCTTGTGGATCATGAAAATAATGCTTTGTGTGATAGCTATATTTTTGAATTCATTCATGATGCTACTGAAAATTATTATGAGAGAGGAACTTATGCTTTTACTAATTTCAACAACATCAAGTTTTCTCTCTATATATTGAAAATCTTGAAGTTATATTTGTTTTGCCTTCCTATGCTAGTTGATTCTTGCTCCCATGAATTGTTTGATCACAAAATACATATGCATAGGAAGTGGGTTAGGATTAAATGTGCTTGCCATGTGATTCATGACGCTCTCTTTGTGTTTCAATTCTTTACTTTTATGTGAGCATCATTGAAATCATCAAAGAAAAGCGCTTGTGGGAGGCAACCCAACACTTTTACTTAATTTTTTAATGTGTTCACATGATTAAGCTACTATAGTAATCATGTTTTATAGCTTTTTTTCCAATAAAGTGCCAAGTAAAGCCTTTGGGATAGTGTGGATGATAGTTGACTTGATTCTGTGCAAAAACAGAAACTTTTATTTCCAGTAACAGAATTTGTAAATTCATCGGAACATGATTTCAATCTTATATTTTTACATATGATTTTTATACAAATTCCCTATGTTTTCTTAATTTTTCGGATTTTTTGGAGTTACATAAGTATGGTTAGAGGGCAGATTACTACAGACTGTTCTGTTTTTGACACATTCTGCTTTCAAGGCATAGTTTGCTTGTTTGCTAGTTTCTATGTCTTATATTGCTCAATATAAATTGTGGAAATGATAAGGTACAATAGGCATTGTGTGAGAACAATTATGAATCTTTTCTTCGACAGTACCAAAGTGAATCGTGTGCTCTTTATCATACTAACCTATCTCACGAAGTTCCGTTAAGTTTTGTGTGATTGAAGTTTTCAAGTTTTGGGTGAGATATCGATATGAGGAGAATAAGGAGTGACAAGACCCTAATCTTGGGGATGCCCAAGGCACCCTCAAGGTAACATTCAAGGAATATCCAAGCAACTAAGCTTGGGGATGCCCCGAAAGGCATCCCCTCTTTCGTCTCCAACATTATTGGTAACCTCACTTGGAGCTATATTTTCATTCATCACATGATATGTGTTTTTCTTGGAGTGTCATTTTATTTTATTTTTATTTGCTTTCTATTATTTAGAATGATGTTTTTCATCCTTTACTTCAATAAAAATGTCAAGGATAGCCTTTACCATGCTTATTTTGCAAGTCTATGTGTTGCTGTTTCAAAACAGTAAGTTTAGTGTTGTTGCAAAAATTCCCGAGAAAAAATCAGAATGTGATAAAACGTTGAAATATTTTGCACAATAAGCTATGAATAATTTTGTAAAGTGTGGTAAATTTTAAGAATTTTCGGAGTTACAGAAGTATGATTCTTCTTGCATTCTTTAGAGACTGTCCTATTTTGACAAATTGTTGTTATGTTTGCATTGTTTGCATATGTTTGCTTGTTTAATGATTCTATTTGAGGCTAGGGGTATTAAATATGTAGAGGAATTTAGTATACAATTTTAAATAATAATTTTAGTGATTTGCTACAATAGATAATGATAAGGTTTTTGCACTGATTTATACTAACTTACCTCACGAGTTCTTGTTGAGTTTTGTGTGGATGGAGTTTTTAAGATTTAGGAAAACCGTGATATAAAAGGAATTAAGGAGACACAAAAGCTCAAGCTTGAGGATTCCCAAGTCATACCAAGTTGGTATTCGCATAATTCTCAAGCATCTAAGCTTGGGAATGCCCCAGTAGGCATCCCACCTTTCTTCGTCAACAATTATCGGTTAGTATCGGCTGAGCTTAAGTTTTCGCTTCTTCACATGAGTAGTGCTATTCTTGGAATGTCATTTTTTTTGTTTCCTTGTTGTCTTAATAAAGTACTTATATACTGAAGTCTTCAATAAGAGAGAGTCCTCAATTAGCTACCCATTCACTTAACTACTCGCTTGATCTTCACTTATATCTTTTTGGGGTACTTTATCATTTGCTCTAGTGCTTCACTTATATCTTTTTGAGCACTTTAGAATTTTTGAAGAAAAACTCTCATGCTTCACTTAGGTTTTTTGAGAATTAGTAAATTTTTGAATAAATTCTCTCATGCTTCACTTATATTATTTTGGGAGAAGAAAACTTCATGCTCATGTTCTTCACTTAAATTTGCTCGAGCTTGTCAAAAGCAATTGCATCTTATGAAATTAGTCACAAAGTGATAGATATTTAAGAGGGATATAATAAAAACTTTCATGAAGATCATTGGACAAAATAAACTTGATTCTTTGTAATAGTTTTGCAAGATGGGGATAATAATATGTGAGAATATTGGTGTTAAGGTTTGTGATTCCCAATGCAAGCACGAACGCCAATATTTATGCAATGAAATTACACCCTACTTGTGGTGCATTATTCGGTGTTAGTTATGCTTAATGCTCGCTTATGTGATTATTCGTTTCTTGGTTGGATGCTTCTTAATATTTTGCTAGCCTCTACTTGTACTAACTAGGATTACTACTTGTGTATCCAAAATCCTTAAACCCAATTTCGCCATATGAGTCCACCATACCTACCTATATGCGGTATTTCCATGTCGTTCTAAGCAAATTTGTATGTGTTGTCTCCAATTTTCAAAATGGATTTCCTTTTTGTGTGCTCGTACCGCTCATGAAGCGGTAGGGGGTGGCCAATATTTTCCATTGTAGATTTGTTATTCTCAAGATGAGTGTTTATTCACTTGTCATTGCACGAGAGTATGGCGGTAATAGGGATGCCTAGTCCCAAAATGAAAAATAAATTACTTCATGTTGTCAAATAATAAATTTCTTGGAAAGTGTTGGCATGGATAGTACCCGTGGATACGGCTAGCCGTGGAGTGTGAAAGAATGGTGGAAAAAGGAATAAACTTTATTTTCTGTTTGGGAACCTCCTATGATATATCTAACAGAGAAAGTGTTGGGAATTACTCGGTCATTTTCGTTGACGGGAAAAGTATGCCTCTCAAAAAAATTTATCTCTCAATTTAAGCTTTGAGCTCTAGCACCTCTACAAATCCCAAATTCCGTCTATGAAAGGTCTATCTATTTACTTTATGCCATTTTTATTTTTATTTGAGTCTTGTAGGATCGAAAGTATGTCTAGAGGGGGGTGATTAGACTACTTGACCAAATAAAACTTATCCTTTTCCCAATTTTAGTTCTTGGCAGATTTTAGCAACTTTGGACAAGTGTCAAGCAATCTTAACACAATTCAAGCAAGCATGAAAAGAGTATATGAGCAGCGGAAAGTAAAGCATGCAACTTGCAAGAATGTAAATGGAAGGGTTTGGAGGATTCAAACGCAATAGGAGGCACAGATTTTTTTGTCGTGGTTCCGATAGGTGGTGCTATCGTACATCCATGTTGATGGAGACTTCAACCCACGAAGGGTAACGGCTGCACGAGTCCACGGAGGGCTCCACCCACGAAGGGTCCACGAAGAAGCAACCTTGTCTATCCCACCATGGCCGTCGCCCATGAAGGACTTGCCTCACTAAGGGTAGATCTTCACGAAGTAGGCGATCTCTTGCCCTTACAAACTCCTTGGTTCAACTCCACAATCTTGTCGGAGGCTCCCAAGTGACACCTAGCCAATCTAGGAGACACCACTCTCCAAGAAGTAACAAATGGTGTGTTGATGATGAATTCCTTGCTCTTGTGCTTCAAATGATAGTCTCCCCAACACTCAACTCTCTCTCACAGGATATGGATTTGGTGGAGAGAAGATTTTAGTGGAAAGCAACTTGGCGATGGCTAGAGATCAAGATTCATATGTAAGAATGGAATATCTTGGACTCAACACAAGTGTAGGTGGTTCTCACTCAGAAAAGGTAAGTTGGAAGTGTAGGTTCATTTTGATGGCTCTCTCCACGAATGAAGAGGAGGTGGAGGGGTATATATAGCCTCCACACAAAATCTAACCGTTACACACAACTTGCCAATCTCGGTGGGACCGAATTGATAAACTCGGTCGGACCGATTCAGCAAATCTAGTGACCATTAGGATTTTCGATGGGACCGACATGCAACTCGGTAGGACCAATATGGTTAGGGTTAGGGCATAACGTAATCTCGGTGAGACCGATTACACAAACTCGGTGAAACCGATTTTGGTAATAAGCTAACCAGAGAGTTGGTCAGGTAAACTCGGTGGGACCGGTTCGCTCATTTCGGTGAGACTAAAATGTTATGAAAGGGAAACATAGAGTTTATGTTGCAATCTCGGTGGGACCGATCGCTCATCTCGGTGGGACCGTAACGTTACGAAAGGAAACAAAGAATCGGTGGGGCCAAGTTTGACTTTTGGTTTAGGTCATATGTGGATGTGAGAAAGTAGTTGAGGGCTTTGGAGCATATCACTAAGCATTTTGAGCAAGAGCCTCATTAAGCAACACCTCATCCCTCCTTGATAGTATTGGCTTTTCCTATAGACTCAATGTGATCTTGGATCACTAAAATAGAAAATGTAGAGTCTTGAGCTTTGAGCTTGAGCCAATCCTTTTGTCCTTAGCATTTTTTAGGGGACCACTTTTCTCATCCATGCCATGCCAATCATTGAGCTTTCCTGAAATATTAATCTTGAAATAGCATTAGCTCAATGAGCTATATGTTGTTAGGAATTACCAAAACCACCTAGGGATAGTTGCACTTTCAAGTCTCCATCTTCTCTTATAAAGAACCAACTAATGGGGCACTATGATCGTACTTGAGCATTGGATATAGCTAATATATGAGTGCATTTCGTGAATGGATCAATGATTGAGCATGATGGGCTAGGGATAACTTTCTTTAGTATTGATATTTTGAAAGACATGGTTGCTTGCTTGAGTATTGAAATCTTCATGTTAAAACTAGGCTATTGCTTCGAACCATATAAAATTCCAAATGTCCATGCTACCAAAGAAAAGAATATGTGACGAACATGTTAGGCAGCATTCCACATCAAAAAATCTGTTTTTATCATTTACCTACTGGAGGACGAGTAGAAATTAAGCTTGGGGATGCTGATACGTCTCCAACGTATCTATAATTTTTGCTTGTTCCATGTTGATATATTATCATTCTTGGATGTTTTACAATCATTTTATAGCAACTTTATATCATTTTTTGGGACTAGCCTATTGACATAGTGCCAAGTGCCAGTTGTTGTTTTTTTGCTAGTTTTTTACTTTACAGAAAATCAATACCAAATGGAGTCCAAATGCAGCAAAACTTTTTGGAGAATTTTTCTGGACCAAAAGACACCTGATGGGCCAAAGAAGTACCAGAGCGAGGCTTCGAGGGGAGCACAACCCACCAGGGCACGCCCACGTGGGTTGTGCCCACCTTGGTGGCCTCCCGCACCGCCTCTTCACCCTATAAATTCCCAAATATTCCAAAAACCCTAGGGAAGTCGATAGATCAGAAGTTCCGCCGCTGCAAGCCTCTGTAGCCATGAAAAATCAATCTAGACCCCGTTCTGGCACCCTACTGGAGGGGGAAATCATCACCAGTGGCCATCTTCATCATCGCTATGGCCACCATGATGACGAGGGAGTAGTCCACCCTCGGGGCTGAGGGTTTGTACCAGTAGCTATGTGTTTAATCTCTCGCTCTCTCTCTCATGTTCTTGATTTGGCACGATCTTGATGTCTCGCGAGCTTTGTTAATATAGTTGGATCATATGGTGTTTTCCCCTCTCTATCTTGTTGTGATGAAATTGAATTTTTTCCTTTGAGATCTCGTTGTTATCGGATTGAATATTTTTATGGATTTGAGAACACTTGATGTATGTATTGCTATGAATACCCATGGTGACAATGGGGTATCATATTGATTCACTTGATATGTGTTTTGGCACTCAACTCGCGGATTCCCGAGGTGACATTGGGGTAATCTATGCATAGGGGTTGATGCACGTTTTCATCTTTGTTTCTCCGGTAGAAATCTTAGGGCACTCTTTGAGGTTCTTTGTGTTGGATTGAGCATTATGAATCTGAAATTGTTTGATGCATATGGTATAATGAACTCACGGATACTCGCTGTGACATTGGAGTATCTAGGTGACATTAGAGTTGGTTGATGTGTATCACATGGTGTTATTTGAGTACAAACTCTTAGATCGATCGATCGGAAAGGATAACTTGGTGTTATTTTAGTACTCCCTCCGTTTCTTTTTAGTCTGCATACCAGATTTGGTCAAAGTCAAACTTTGTTAACTTTGACTAAGTTTATAGAAAACAATATCAAGATTCACAATATGAAATCAATATTGTTTGATGCATCATGAAATTAATTTTCATACCATATATATTTAGTATTGTAGATGTTGATATCTTTTCCTACGAAGTTGGTCAAACTTTAGAAAGTTTGACTTTGACCAAATCTTATATGAAAACTAAAAAGAAACAAAGGTAGTACGAACTCTTGGATAGATCGATCAGAAAGGATAACTTTTGAAGTGATTCTTCATCGCACGTTGAGGGTTGGCTATATGATCCACATATATAAGCATTGTTGAGAGATTGCACTAGCGAAAGTACGGACCCTAGGTCTCATTTTCATGCATTGCAATACTATTTGTGTTCATTTTTGTTACTTGCTACCTTGCTGATTTCTATTGTTCATATTACAAAAAGCAATATCGACTATCATTACTACGCTTGTATCACCATCTGTTCGCCGAACTATTGTATTTACTATTGTATTTGATGTGTTGGGGACACAAGAGACTTTTTATTATTTGGTTGCAGGGTTTGTTGAGAGAGATCATCTTCATCCTACACCTCCCACGGATTGATAAACCTTATGTCATCCACTTGAGGGAAAACTGCTACTGTCCTACAAAACTCTGCGCTTGGAGGCCCAACACAAGTCTACAAGAACAAATTGTGTAGTAGACATCATTGCCTCAGTCTAATTCGTTCAACAGAAATGGCTTCGCCTTTGGTGAGCCACATTAGAGGTCTGTGTGATGGAGCCACGTCGAGCTCAGGTGAGGAGCTGATCCATCATTTTTTTTCATTTTGTGGTTGCTCTGGTGCTGCCAGAGGCAGGTTACGGGCGTTGGTGTCAACTGTAGGAAATTCTTCGGTATGTATTGTAATATTTGTTCTTGGTTGGTGTTCCTTTGCGCAAAGGCTAGTATTCTTTTGTCTTTTTAGTTTTGTCAGGTGTGACTTGTACTACGATCTTTATTATATGAATGAGAAATGTATTACCATGAAAAAAATTATGACAGAGTAATTTGAACAAGGGACATTAATACTACCAAGCGTGTGAAATTTATCACACTATCCCAACACTGCAATTCATTTTTAGTCTTTCATTTTCAAGGGTGACGAAATTTATCATTTGAAAATATGAATGAAAATAACTACTCACTAGGAAGACTAACAACAAATAGTTTTATCCTCAACCATTCCTATTTCCTAGCAGATGCATTCTTCCTTTTCACCCGCGTTCAAATCCGAAAATGTTGAATGTACAGGCAACTTTTACTGACTGACTCTTGTGGTACGTGTCCCTCTCTTCCTAATTCGTTTGCCCCTACATTTCACGGTCAGGCCCACCTCCGCCACAGCAGTTGATATCATCTCACCCCGTAACTTATAATCTGTAAAACTTGTCTCTAAGGGCATCTTCAACGCAACCCGTAAATTTCCTCCCGCATCCATCCGCAGACAGGGGAGACCAATCTGCGGACAGTGATGTGAAAGGATGACATCCAAACGTAGCCTATATATGTCCGTCAGCAAATTCAAATTCAAATCTGTGCCGTTCCACACAACGCGCAGGATCATACCCGCGCCGGTTCGCATCCCGGATGACAACCAAAAGGAGGAAAATATGCCTAGTTTTTACATGCCTGAATCCAAAAGAACATCAGTCCGATAATCCATGCATTTCTGCCCTACCAGATCGCCATCCCAGCAAGATGCTTCCCGATCAAGGAGGTGTCGCCGCTGCCGCGTAGGCAGCCTCCGCTGAGGTCCACCTCTGTCTCTCCTGCGTCCTCATCTTCCGCCGCCACCAACTCATCTTTCTGCCGCTCTAGCATTGGGTAGCGGATGGATTGCATGATAATTCTAGCGTCGGCATCCAAAGAGTCGTTGTTCAAGGTCAACATCTTAGCGTTCTCCGCATTGGCGACGATCTCCACCCTCTTTTCCTCAAGGGCGACCTTCTTCTCCTCGAGCACCGCCTTCCTCTCTTCGATCATGGTCCTCTTCTCTTCGAGCTTGATCTTCTTCTCTGTCGCCTCCATCAACTGCTTGAACCTATCCTCCTTGATGTTCGAGCACCTCACACATGCCTCTTCCTTCTTTGCCAAGATCTCCTTGAACCTCTTCGTCATCTTGGCCGCCACACCTTCTTGCTTTGCCCTCTTCTCCTCCCACTTCTTGCCCCCATAGATTTCTTCTAACCTTCTTCGTCAGTTCTTGGGCTAGGTCGGTAGGGTCACCCGTTTCTTCCTCGTTGGCTTGGGCGGAGTTCTTGGCAATGAAAAAGTTTTACATCGGCCACCCATTCAAATTTAAGCACAATGCATGACGGTGAAGAACTACTTCTCCAACTTCTTGTACGCCACACAAGCACGAGTAGGATACAAGGTGAAACAATGCATATATGTCTAGTGAGCAAGAAAACAATACATGTTCGGCTAGTGTTTATGAAAACTAAATCATACCCGGCTAGTGATAAAAAACTAAAACATATCCGGCTCGTGATTAGCAAAACCAAAGTATGTCCAAATAGTGATCAACAAAACTAAAGCATATGTGGCTAGTGATCAACAAATCTAAAGCATATCCGGCTAGTGACCAACTTACTTGATCGGTGATTTGTGCACCGCTAGGTCACCGTGCACTGAGATGCTTGAAGTGCCCGCAATACTTGGAGACGACATCTTGGATGGTGTACCAATGATGGTTGAGGGACTTCTACTCACGGTTGCAGATCAACACATCGGAGTAGGGCGCGAAATGCTTGTCCTCGTGGAACCATATGTGAATGTTCCTCCAAAAGGTTGTGCCCTTTTTCTCCGTGCCATGAACCAGATCGAGGCTAGTGGCTGACCATGCGTCGCACAATAGCTCGTCCTCCCACAGGTTGAAGCTTTCTCCCCTATCTTTCTTCTATGGATCGCCAGCTATATCATCTGGATCATCATCGTCACCGTCGTCCTCTTCCTCCCTCCCCTCCGGATGCTCCTCTCCAGCATCCCAATGTTGTTGTTGCTGTGTTCCATCGTCGTTCTGGGTGTAGGGACTGTTGCATGGCCGCCTGGGTGTAGGACTGCTGCTGCTAGTAGTTGCCGGACTAGGTGGGATCCGAGTTTTCCACTTGCTCATCCTCATAGCCCCCCTCCTCCTCCCTCACCTCCGTCATGGATGATATCAAGCATCTCCCTGTCCGCGTCGTACCCCAGATCCCCGCTCTCGGCATTGCAGCAAACAGCGAGCGGGCACCAATCTGCTCTCCGCCCGCTATCATCGCCCGGACAAGCGACGGCGAGGAGTACTCAGAGAAGAGCGGTGCCACGTTAACATCGACAATGTAAGGAACCGTACCGGTGGGGTTTGAGAGTTGCTTGGCATAGTTGTAGTACGGAGGCTTGTAAGGCTCCGGCCACGACGCCGTCTATACTATGGCGCGCCCGTCTGGCGACGTCCACCACAGCCTTGACGATCGCCCCGTCCACCACGCCCACAACACCCATCTCCACCACCAGGTCCACTAGCAGCAAGATGCTTCTTCAGCTTCTCCTCATTTGCGGCCTTCGCTTTGACGCGGCAATTTTGCCACATCTCCGAGCTGATCTTCCGGGCGAGCGTGATGCTGGGATCCTCCGGCACCTCCGTTGGTTCCATCTCTGACAGGTTCTCCGACGGATCCATGTGTCGGTGGCAGAGGGAAGGAGAGGGTGGGAGCAAAGAGCGGGAATTGCGCGGAGAGCGACGGAGAGTGGAAGAAGAGAGTGGCTGATTTCGGCGCCGAAATAGTGTGGGATGCTACAAAAGCGCGGGCTCACCCTTCCTTTTGGGTGGGCCGGGAGCGGAGAGCGACGTTTCGCGTGTTCGGACTCCCGCAACCCCCCCCCCCACATTTGTCTTTGGTTTGTGGGAAATCGCATCCGGACCGCTCCACGGATCGATACAGGTCGGCGTTGGATGGCTTTCGCAGTCCGAACGGTTGTGGGAGATTTGTGGGTCAGCGTTGGAAATGCCCTAAGTCTAGCATTGCTCACGCAAATCCACCCCAACAATGCTATACATACAATAAAAAAATGATATCTCCACGCCGACGCCATGCCCTATCGCCAGCCCGCCCAGACCAAGATGGGGTCCAAAGGGCCCAGATCTGGGCCGGACGGGCACCGCTAGCCCGCGTTGCCGCACCACCCCGTCCGCAACGCGACCGTCCAGAGTCCGCCCCCGCCCGCGCTAGGAGCACCCGCCGCCGCGCAGGACAACCCCCGCCTAAGGGCACCACCTGGAGCCGCTCGACCCCGCACCGGAGGATCTCGGGGAGGGGAAAGGCCAGGGGTCGATGTCGTGGTTCTAAGCCTGACAGTAGAATAGGGGGTAGGAATGTAGAGGCAAGATCCTAGCTATGGAGGAGTTGTACACGCGAGTTTTACGAGTTCTGGCCCTTCTCGGAGGAAGTAACAGCCCTACGTCTCAGAGCCCGGAGGCGGTCAACTGGATATATGCGTGTGAATTACAAAAGGTGCGAACCCTTGTCCCAGAGGAGGGGGGTGGCTTATATAGAGTGCGCTAGGACCCCAGCTCCCCTCTGTTACACAGGGTTCAATGTTCATAAAGGAGGAGCGTTACTGGTAACGTCCAAAGTAAAGTGTTATAAATGATTATTAAAGCTCTGACTTAAATCCTAACCGTTGCGGAGTGAGTGGCTTCACATCTTCTGGTGGTTGAGTGGTTGTTCGCATGGTCGAGTGTCTTCAAAGCTGTTGAGTGGAACATAACTTCATGGTCAAGTGGATGATGATCTCTCTTCGACTGTTTCTGGTTCTTTTAGAGATGTCCATGGGGAGGGTATCTTGGATAGATCCATGACCCTACCCTAGGTACATAGCTTCGTCATTAGCCCCCGAATGGATCAGGGTTTGAGTGGGGAAGGAGTTGAGAACACTTCCGACTCATTCTTCGTGCTGTGAGTATAACTTGTTCTGGAGCCATGAACTGAGGAGACAATGCCAACTTCTTCTTCAGTCGCCTTGGTCCATTCTTGGTTTTTGTCAAGTGAATTTTCATGGTAGAATTCCGAATGATAATGTAGAGGACATTTTCAGTCTGACAAGTTGCTCTGCTCTCCGCGGATTTCACGGGATTCGAATTTTGGGAAGCGCGCCAGATGGGCGGGGCCGTGGTAATCGGGACGGATTAGGCAAGTCTCCTCGATCTCCATGCCACCTTTTTCGCCACGTACTACACGCGCGGCTGTTGCAGGATTTGTTTAGATCGTGTGGGCCTACCAGTCAGTCACTTGGGGAACGACCTTATAAAAGGCACCGGACCGGGTCTCTGCCCCATGCGCTCCCATTCTCTTTTCTTCTTCCTTCGACTTCTCCGCCACGCTCGCTCCTGCTCTCGTCGCCGAACCCTCGCTCAAACTCGATCCGCCGTCATGGGAAAAGAGAAGACGGTGGTGCTGGAGCGCGCAAAGAAGGCGACCGCGAAGGCAAAGGGCAAGCGGACCAGCCGGGGCGGATCCTCGTCGAGATCTGGCCTTCCGCCAGGCTGGATCCAGGGTGACTGGATCCGCTCGACGATCAGCCAGGACGACCTCGATGACCTGGTGGAGGGGGGACTGATCCCCCACAAATTGGCGTGACTCCCGGGGAACAAGACCGAGCCACAGCCAAGGGAGGGTGAGTGCGTTCTCCTCGCCACCCACGTCGATCGTGGGTTTTCTCTGCCTCCCCATCCTTTCTTTCGGGGCTTTTTGAACTTCTTTGGGGCTCAGCTCCACCACTTCACTCCAAACACCATAGTCTATCTGGCTGCTTTCGTGTCAATGTGTGAAAATTTCTTGGGTTGTCGACCGCACTGGGGTCTTTTCAAACACATCTTCACCTGCCGGTCCCAGTCGGTCAAAAAGGCCAATCCGAGTGATGAGAGGACGCACGTGATCCAGATGTGCGGGGGCCTGGGGATCCAGATGAGGAACAAGAGCACCTTCCCAGCAATGATCCTTCCCGACTCGGTCCGGGGCTGGCAGTCGACTTGGTTTTACTGTAAGGACCAGCCGACCCCGGGTCAGTCGACTGTACTTCCTCCCTTTTCTCTGGCTCGAGTGGAGAAGCCCTCCTCCCTGAAGGTGGTCTCAGAAGAGAAGGAGTAAGTCAAGGTGCTGGTCGAGTGGGTCGTCCAACTCGTCTGCGACGGGGTGACTGGGATCACCTGCTGGAGGTCTTTCTCGGTCGACGCATCCAACCGCTTCAGGCTTGTGATCATCCGATGTGGATGTACTCTGGACTCGAGGACTCCACTCGGATCCACCCGGAGGACATCAGCGAGGACATCTTGGAGAAGTGGCTGACGGGAATCACCAGCAACAAAGACAGCCCCTGGGAGGTCTAGGAGGGTGATTCCATTCGACAACTCACGCCAACCGGAGCAGGTATGATTCTGTTTTACCAAGTATCTTTCCGATTCACTGTGTGGCACTTTGTTGATGGTTGACTAATTTCTTCTGATCATTGTCTTTTCAGGCCCTCATTGACATGTACTCGATGCCCAATGGAGTGTAGGAGTAAGACGTGAGGAAGGAGCGAGCGGGGGCGAGAGCGGCAAGTGGCGCTCGGATGCCGAGGAGGACGAGGAGAGCGACGAATCGACTGAAGACGAAGAGGTCGACTCGCCTCCTCGCAGGGAGAGGAGATCCAAACACGCTCACGACCCGGTGAGCACTCCGGACCTGGTGACTGCACCGACTGGGCAGTCTTCAAAGCATCCCAGGACGTCTTCCCCAGCGCCGATTGAGAAGGCTGCGAAGCAGCCCAAGGTTGTGCCTCCTCCAGCGCCAAAAGCACCGAAAGCCACCTCCTCCAAACTGCCAAAAGCTCTGCCCAAGATCAAAGTGACCATCCCTACCATCTCCGGGTAATCATCTGACTTGTTTTTTTTGTGTCGACTCGAACAACAAAACATAACCGACTGGGTGCGGGTCTTTGCAGTGCTGTTACATCAGGAACCTCTTCTCTCCAGTACCGAGATGAGGAGATGGAAGACGCGGTCACCTCCAACCCAGGTAAAAACTCTTATGATCTTGCTCTTGGCTACTCGGTTGATTGAATTCTAGCGGTTTACTTTAGAGTCGACTGATCTTCTCCGCAGCTCCGCCCAACGTCATCGATCTCCCAAATGACGATGAAGATGTGGCTCTTAGGCCTAGGAAGAATAAAAAGGCGACGACTGGTAAGGTGTCTCAGCGGGGATCAACGACAACACCAACCATCTATCAATCTGAAGACGCGGGCGGGGCCTCTGTACCCTTCGTTGTACCCTTGTCGAGTGAGCGCCCCGCACCGTCGACTGTACCGGTGATTCCTTCAGTCGTCCCATCTCACGCCTCGGAGGTCCAAGCTGCAGCACTAGGGTCGTCTGCTCTCTTCTTCACCAGCTACCCCGTTTTGGACAACCAGTCGGAAGCGGCTGCGGAAGCCATCCGATAGGCTGACGGGATGATGGAGCGGATGAAGACGGTGCATGAGAATAGCCAGGCTGCCTACGACGCCAGCGCTGCTCTCCGGGCCAATGTCCAGGTGAGTAGACTTTTCGATTGCCCTTGTTCTATCAGGATATGCTACCTGAAAAATTTTCTTCTATACAATCTCCTGTTGTTTGCGTCGAATCAGTGCACCCACTAGGTGTTTTGTTGTCTTTGGTAGTTGCGTTCTTCCACTCTGTCTGGGCGAGTAGGATCTAAACCGGTCGGGGCACGCTAAGTGCACCCATTGGGTGTAGTCCCTGAGATCGCAGTCGACTGCTGGCAGTCGACTGGGGTCTGAGTTCTACCTTCCTTTCTTTTCTTCCACTCGACTCGAGCGGACCGGTCGAGTAGGATCTGAACCGGTGGGGGCACGCTAAGTGCACCCACTGGGTGTAGTTCCCGAGACCGCAGTCGACTGCTGGGAGTCAACTGGGGTCTGAACAGTGTTTTTTTATACTCGATCCGGGCGGACCGATCGAGTGGGGTCTGAATCAGCGGGGGCATGCCAAGTGCACCCGCTGGGTGTAGCCCCCGAGACCGCAGTCGACTGTGTGCGGTCGGCTGGGGTCTAAGCGAACTTATTTAAGTTTTATCCACTCGGAAGTGAACAACCTTTGATCTTGTCGATTGACACATCTTTTTCCTTCTGCATAAGTCTTGTACTCTCATTTCCAAGTTTGCTGAACTTGAGGAGAAGTAGAGGCAACTCAACCTTGACTTGGAGTTGGCCCAGCAGAATCTGAAGAAAGCTCAAGACAAAGCTGCTGGTATGGAAGGTAACTACTTGTCGACTGTTTTTTTAACATTTCTTCGAGCTCTTGTCTGATCCGATTGCTTCTTTTGCAGAGAAAATGAAGTTGGCTCTGGAGAAGAAGGACTCGGACCTCGCCACTGCACAAAAAGAAGCCCAAGACAAAACTGCCCTCGCAGACCGGAAGCTGGCTTCAGTCGAAACGCTGGAAGGGGAGGTGACCAAGCTGAAGTCATGTCTCAACGAGTCTAACCGAGAGGTGACTCGTCTGAAGAAGGACAAAATTACTCTGAATGAAAAGCTGGAGTCTCGGAAGTATTTATGGCATCCCGGAAGTTGCGACACTACTTTCGAGAGTGTTCAATAACAGTAGCCTCGGAAGTGCCACTTAATGATATTATAAATAACCGTGACGCGACGGGCCGGATTGCAAAATGGGCCATTGAGCTCCTCCCGTTTGACATAACTTACAAGCCACGGTGAGCTATCAAGTCGCAAGTTTTGGCCGACTTCGTCGCAGAATGGACGGAGGCCGAACTCCCTAAAGAGTACGGCACATATTCAAACTGGGTCATGCACTTTGACGGCTGCAAAATGTTGGCCGGTCTAGGGGCTGGCGTCGTTTTGACGTCCCCCACAGGAGACATAGTTCAATATGTACTCCAGATAATGTACACAGACTCCAACAACGCAGCCGAATATGAGGCCCTTTTACATGGTCTCCAGATGGCAGTATCCATGGGCATTCAACGCCTAGAGGTGCGTGGGGACTCGAACCTCGCAATATCCCAAATAAATGGAGACTTTGATGCCAAGGATCCAAAAATGGCAGCTTATCGCGACGCGATCCTAAAAATGTCAGCTCGGTTCGAAGGGCTCGAATTTCACCATATAGCCTGGGAAAATAATCAGGCGGCAGATGTCCTGGCATGCATCGGCGCAAAACGCGATGTAGTCCCCCCCAACATCTTCTTGGAAAGGCTGTTCAAGCCGTCCGTAGTATGGGAAGGGGAACCTGGCAATAGCAGCCCGGACCCAACCGCACTGCCCGACACCAAACACTCTGACACAATTGGAGGCTCTGCCAATGAAATAACACCTTCAGCCCACGTAATAATGGCCGTCATCGCGCCGTGGACACAACCATTCCTCGCCTACCTTACCAGGCAGGAACTCCCTGAGGACCAAAATGAGGCATGTTGCATAGTGCGGCGATCTAAAGCCTATAAAGTCCATGAGGGAGAGCTTTATAAGAAAAGCACTACCAGAGTCCTTCAAAGGTGCATTTCCGAAGAGGAAGGGCGGAACCTCCTGGCTGAAATTCATGCCGGACTAGGCAGACATCACGCTGCAGCTCGGTCCCTTGTAAGCAAGGTCTTCCGTACAGACTTTTATTGGCCGACGGCCCGGGAAGACGCCCAGGACTTAGTCCAACGATGCGTCGGTTGCCAGCTTTTTGCAAACCAAAGCCATATGCCACCCACCGCCCTCCAAACTATCCCCATCACTTGGCCCTTCACGGTCTGGGGGCTTGACATGGTTGGACCCCTTAAAGGCGAAACCCACAAGAAAAAATACTTACTGGTCATGGTGGATAAGTTCACCAAATGGATAGAAGCCAAGCCTGTTAAGACGGCCGAATCTGGACCAGTGATAGACTTTATATCCGGGGTTGTACACCGTTACGGCGTCCCCCACAGCATCATCACTGATAACAGCACGAACTTTATGGCTGATGAGGTAAAACTCTGGTGCAAAAACATGGGCATCGAGCTCGATTATGCTTCCGTCTATCACCCACAAACCAATGGCCAGGTCGAACGTGCAAATGGTCTTATCATGAGCGGCATCAAACCCAGATTAGTGCGGTCCCTTAAGGAATCTAATACGCACTGGGTAGAGGAGCTCGACTCCGTACTCTGGGGGCTGCGGACCACGCCGAATCGCACCATCGGATACACACCATTCTTCATGGTGTATGGTGCAGAGGCAGTTTTGCCCTGCGACATAATTCATGACTCACCTCGAGTGCGCATGTACGAAGAAAGAGAAGCCGAGCTCGATCGGCAGGACAATTTGGACGCCTTGGAGGAAGAGCGTGACATGGAAAAAGCCCGTTCCGCATTCTATCAATAGCAGGCTCGAAGATACCAAAGCAGAGAAGTACGGGCCAAAAATTACAACGTTGGCGAATTAGTTCTACGCCTGCCGGAGAAGAAAAAGGACAAACTCAAGCCCAAGTGGGAAGGTCCCTTCATAATCGACCAAGTCCTAACTGGTGGGGCGTACCGCCTGCGAGATGCATCGGATAACCGACTCAAGCCGAACCCATGGAACGCAGCCCGTCTACGAAGATTCTATGCCTAGCGCCGGACTCTGTGTTTGTCTCCTTCCTCGATCCATTTTTTATATACTTTCTCCTTCTCCTCTCTCTCTCTCTTATAGCCTTCAAAGGCTCATAAAGTGACGCGCTATCCGTGCTCATTAAACCTGGGGGCTTCTTTAAATAGAAGCTTATTTATACGGGCTTCATTCCCAACACATGTGTCACACTTCCGCATGTACCTTTTATTCGCCATTATATGCATCGATATGACTTAAGTTTTGGCCAAGCTAGGTTGCCTGGCTCCTGTGCTTACCCCTACGTTCCCGATTGTTCGGCTAGGTGGTAAAGGGAGCACCTCTGCGATTGTTACTGTCGGGTTAGCCAGATGTGTACCTTAGACTGGGTGAAGCCGAAAGCTAGCGTTCTTAAGGGAATATTCGGTCGGTGAACTAAATATGATCTTTTCTTCCACTTATTTATCTATACGCCCCCGGATGTTTTTCCTGCGTCTCTTTTCGTAGAATGGACATGCACTTTAGGGCATGCCTCCCAGGGAAAGGAACCCCTAATGGAACTATTCTCCCTAGAAGATGTTTCTTACTAACCATGTAATATAACATAACTAGTTGGGCACTTGTCTGTTCAGGCACTAATGACCCCTACGCCTGGTCTCCATGCATACCTCGGTTCTTATATAACCGCGAGGGTATTCGGACACACTCCGGACCGTCAGGTCCCGAGGTTGAAGCGAAAAGGTCGGCCATGACAAACGATCTACAATCCGGCTAGAAGGCATTACACATGTCAATTAAAATTACATAGTCAATCTGACTGATTGTATTCCTCTTCAATTCCATCTAATAGGCTGTCTAGTTTATAGTCCTGTTGGGAATACTTTGCGGCCAACTCTACTTGGCCGTATACTAAGCTCACAGGGATCTCCTTCCCATCGGGCCCTACGGGTCTGACCTCAGCCATGTGGTTTGGGTCAGCCTTCGTGTACCGCGTCTTCACCATGGCCCAGGCCTCCCTGGCGCCTTCACGGTAGGCCGACATCTTCCACAATCGGAAGTGCCGCCGCACTCCCTTCAGCTTCTCTACAAGCTCTCCAAGGCCTTCGTGCATGGAGACGGACGGCCACAAGGCCTGGGCGACGCCTTGCATCACCTGCCGAACTCGCTCGTGCAGTTGTGAGAGCTTGGGAAGAATGTCACCCGTAGAACCGGGCATTTCCTCTACAGGACGACCTGTTAGCATACCTACAGACATTACTCTGTTAGTCGACTTCCTCGCCGAACTCTTTTTTCAAAGTTCGTTTAAGCACTTACTATAAATGTCGCGTCGAAGCCGCTGATTCTCCTTCACGGAGTCCAACAGCTGGGCACGAACGTCCTTCAGTTCCACGCCTAGCTTGGTGTTGGCATCTTGGAGATCGTTCTTCTCCCGCCTCACCTTTGTCAGCATGCTCTCACCAGCCTTTAGCCGGCGTCAGAGTTGTTGCACTTCCGGATTTAATCCGGCGCCATCTGCAATTTCATTTGTCAGATTTGCACCCACGCCGCACTTTGCAAAATACTTATCTTTCGAAGCGTATATTACCAGAGGGGGTCTCCTTGGGCTCCCCTGCTGCAGCTAGTGCGACCTCAAGTTGGGCTTTGCACTCTTCCAGCTCCTGGGACAGCAGGGTATTCTTTTCTGTAAGAACCTGCATAACAGATGATCCTTAAATCAGTTATTCTAACTGTTTCAAGTCTCGGGGGCTACTGGTATACATATATAATTACCAAAAATTTCTTACCTGTATGTCTTTCACATACTGCTCCGTGGCTCTGGCTAGACCATTTTGAGCGGCACGGAGGTACGCGTCTCCCGAATTGAAGGCATCCAATGCCTTTTGGGAGAAACAAGCGTCGCGAAGAACTGTCCGGCGACGCCTGTGGTTCATGGCACTCTCCACCTCGGAATTGGTGGCAGATAGCCTGTCCGCATCCTCCGTCGGAGGAGCGTCCGGTGCGCGCCTCGTGTTCTCCTCCGCTTCCGGACCAGGCTTTGGAGCCTGGCTGGTGGAGGCGCGATTGGCAGCCTCTCCGGATATAGTCCGGCGAGGTCTCTTCGTCCTGAAGAGAGCATGAGTGTTAATATGCCTCGAAGGAGTAACACCTGGGAATAAGGTGGTGTGCTATACCTTTGCGCCGGTGCCTCAGTCCGGATCACACTTCTTTTCAGCTTGCGGGGCCTTGTCGCCCCTCGTTGGCTAGTCGCCGCAGGCTCGGCCTCCCGTCTCAAGGACCTCCCCTGCAAAACACGATTGTCATACGGTAATCGAAAACACGAAAGGACAGATCCCTTTTGAAAGTGCTGAGACTCCGGTCTTAGTTACCTGTGAGGCTGGGAGTAGCCCTGGATAATCAGCCGTAATGGCCACCAAGGCATTGTCCCTGCTCAATTGATGAAACGCTCCATCAATCAGCTCCACAGATAAGTCCGGATCCTCTTGAGAGGCCGGGTCGAGGGACCCTCCCGGATCTTCGGGTTGTGGAGGAGGGCTGTTTATTTCTTTAACAGCCTGACGCAGTTCCTGTGTTGAAGTCGTTAGACTGAAAATTTAACAATGGGAATATAAAACGAATGGGCAAGTAAAAGTGTCCACTTACCCAACTCGGGGGATTGTACATAGAAAATCCACCACGTGGGTTGACGTGGAGAAATTCCTCCTCTTCTCCCTTGTACAAAGCGGACAAGGTCTTTATTAGAGTGGCAGCCGAATCCGGCCCCTTACGGCCATAGCGGGTAGTGTCGTCCTCCCCGTTGAATTCCCACATGGGGCGGCCTCTATACTGAAGCGGCTGCACCCCTCGCATGATGCATGCGGCCATGACCCCGATCATGGTCAGTCCGGAATGAGCTAACAATATTATCTGGCCCATCAGGTAAATAACGTCCCTGTCGCTTTCGCTCTGAGGGCTCCGTGGACGCCAGCTTAGGCGCTTCTTTAGGGGAGCACTGTCGAACTCAGGAAGTCCGATCCGAACGGGATCCGGCAGCGGAACGTCCTCTATATAAAACCATTCCGAAGGCCAGTCCTCGGACGCCTTCTTTGGGGTTCCGGATAGATATCCGGTCCCGGTGATGCGCCACACTTCGGCTCCGCCCACTTGATATATCGACCCCTCCTTAAAGCGGGGCACAAGGTAGAATAGCCTTTTCCACAGCGTGAAATGAGCCTCGCAGCCCAAAAACAGCTCGCAAAGGGCTACGAAGCCCGCGATATGCAATATGGAGGCAGGCGTGAGGTTGTGCAGCTGGAGGCCATAGAACTCCAGAAGCCCCCGGAGAAACGGATGAATTGGAAATCCGATCCCTCTTATTAAGTAAGGGGCAAGGCATACCCGCTCTCCTTTGGAGGGATTGGGGGCGCTCTCCGCTTGCTCTCTGCCATTATAGGTGGCAAGTCCGGCTCGAACCGGGACCATATAGGCCGGGGGGAGAAATCCCTTGGTCTGGAGCTTCACTAGCTCGCTGTGCGGGATGGAGCACTTCTTCCAATCTCCAGGCTGAGGGCTGGAAGGGCGAGAGGAGGAGTTGCGGCGGCTGGCCATGACAGAATGGACCTCTGTCGGATACGCTCTGATGAATACTCGCGGAAGGGAGAAGGTGTGGCGTGGATCTAAATCCTCATCCCCTTAAATAGGCGGCTCATTCACGCGGCTAGGGGTGTAAATATAAAAAACACCCTAACTTTTCGTATTCGTTTGACACGTGGAAAAAGGCCATTATTGGACGTAGAAGACAAGGAGCACTACATTAAAAAGAAACCGGACACTATTCAACAGGTACATGGAATTTGGAGGAGAACCCGCCTTGCAATGCCGAAGACAATCTGCGCACCGGACTCGTTGTCATTGAAGCCTGGTTCAGGGGCTACTGAGGGAGTCCTGGATTAGGGGGTGTCCGGATGGCCGGACTATACCTTCGGCCGGACTCCTGGACTATGAAGATACAAGATTGAAGACTTCGTCCCGTGTCCGGAAGGGACTTTCCTTGTTGTGGAAGGCAAGCTTGGCGATACGGATATGTAGATCCCCTACCATTATAACCGACTCTGTGTAACCTAGCCCTCTCCGGTGTCTATATAAACTGGAGAGTTTTAGTCCGTAGGAAAAACAACAATCATACCATAGGCTAGCTTCTAGGGTTTAGCCTCTCTGATCTCGTGGTAGATCTACTCTTGTACTACCCATATCATAAATATTAATCAAGCAGGACGTAGGGTTTTACCTCCATCAAGAGGGCCCGAACCTGGGTAAAACATCGCGTCCCCTGCCTCCTATTACCATCCGACCTAGACGCACAGTTCGGGACCCCCTACCCGAGATCTGCCAGTTTTGACACCAACACCCGGACACTATTCCAATGAGTGTACGCCCCCCTACAAGAGAAGAGAAGATTCTTCCAAGAGAAGAAGTAGAAGAGAAGAATCACCATCTAGAGAAAGAAGGAGTAGAGATGATCGTTATGAACGAAGACCCTCACGGAGAAGCAAGGATTCGGAAAGAAAGGACAAGTCATCAAGGAGCTACACAAAACAAAGACATCAAGCTCATGTTGGTGAATGGGTATCCGGCTCCGACTCCGACAACCACTCCGAGAGAAGCTATCACTCCGACTCCGAATATACTCAAGATGACGGTGTTGCCGGTCTAGCACTTGTGACAACCAACTCCTACGACATATTTGACTCACCAAATGAAGGAGTTGGAACATGCTTCATGGCTAAAGGCCCAAAGGTATCACACCCCGAGTATGTTGATTTCAATAGTGATAAAGATGACTTGTTAGGTGATGATGATTTACTTGTTGACAACTCTAGTGATGAATACTGTGATGAAACGTCAATTAATCATGCTAATCAAGATAAAACGAATGACAATGATAGGAGAAGATTGAGTCTCTAACTAAAGAACTAAACACTCTTAAGTTAGCTCATGAAACTATCTTAGGAGATCATCGAGAACTTTTAAGGACTCATGAGAAATTACGCTTTGAAAAGCTCAACCTTGAGCAAGAGCATGAGTTCTTAAAAGCAATCAATGATGATC
Organism: Triticum urartu; assembly: GCF_003073215.2. Taxonomy (NCBI): domain Eukaryota; kingdom Viridiplantae; phylum Streptophyta; class Magnoliopsida; order Poales; family Poaceae; genus Triticum; species Triticum urartu. The sequence goes on from NC_053022.1 coordinate 264,467,167, forward strand.
TTCGTAAGAAAAGTTCTTCTTACATTGCCAAGCGTTTACTCTTATCCACTTACATGCCTCAAGTCAAGTCTAGTAACAAGAACAAGAAAGATTCTTCCTCTAGTAGTAATAATAATCATGATAAATCCAATATTGTTGCTTCTAGTAGTTCTCTTGATTCCACTAATGATTCTCTTAGCCAAGTTACACTTGAGCAAGAAAATAGCTTATTGAAGAGAATTATAGAGAAAGGTGTTTACAAGAGCCTTGCCGGAAGTAAGCAATTCGAGGAAATTGTACGCAAGCAAGGAAGGCACCGGAAGAATCAAGGTGTTGGTTTTGAACGAAAGTTCAATGCCAATGGAGTTGAGTGGGAAGAAGATCAATACCCCAAGACGAAGTTTGTTCCTCAACAAGAGAAGTATTATCCTACTTCTTTCAAAGGGACACAAGCTCAAGATGATCTTCCACCACAAGACCACAAGCAAAAAGGCAAGGACAAGCTTCAAGAGGAAGAAGCTCCTAAGGCCTTGGTCAAGTGGGTTCCCAAGACTACTTCAAGTTCCACTTCATCAAGTACAACTACAACACCGAGGATTCCCATCAAGATGGTGTGGATCCCGAAGAAGAAGAACTAGAGAGTTCTTGAGGGTGACTCCGCCAACATACTTCACTCTTATCATCTTGGCAAGAACAAGTGCAATCAACTTCCACATCTTGCACTAGTTCAAGGAGTCACAAACCCTCTTGTTGGTAAGACAAGGGACAAGGTAAACTAAAAGCTTTCATAGACATCATCTTGTGTGTGCATCACTTTATGTCTATGGATATCCTTGTTTGTTCCTTGTGGGACTAACCCATGTAGGTATTGAAAGTGCAACTCACTCCAATGGATAGCTTCAAATGATCTACATCAACATTGAGCATCCACATCTTCAACATCTACATGAAGTCATCATCGAAAAAACCCAAGGTTAGTTCATCCCTCTTAGGGGGGGGTCTCACATCTAGGGGGAGCTTTACTCTAAGAATTGAGCTAAAGCAACTCTAATGGTGTGAACACAACAATGCTTTATGTAAAAGTGGTAACCCCACTTGTGCTTAAACGATGAGTATGACCTATGATCAAATGTTCTCATTTGACTCCTAAGTCAATATACTCATATATAGATGACCTAGTCATCGCAAATTGTTTGATAGATGCTAGAATTGGTTGTGCATGCTTTGCCACATATTTCAATTGCCATTTTATTGTGTGAGCATGTTGATTGCATATTTTACTCATTCGAGGACATCCACTTGTTATTTTGATTGATTGGTTTTCTTTTCTTTTGCCAAGTGGATGGACAGGAATGCCTAAGAACCCTCTCTAGCTATCTATCCTTTTCTCGTCTTAAACTCTATTCATGCTACATCAGAAAATTTGATCAAGTCAGATTCGAACCACTCTGTGTGAGGAGCACTCGGAGTCCCCGATTCGTCATAGACTTAAACTTCCAAAACTTCTTTGTGCGTTTTGGTCTGACCGATTCATCCATTTCGGTCATACCGAGATCACTAAGTCGATCTAGGGTTTCAATCTCGGTGCAACCGATTTGAACCATTCGGTCACACCGAGTTTCAGTAACTGATTGCAGTTATGAATCTCGGTGCCACCGAGTTGTTCCACTCGGTCACACCGACAGGGTTGGGCTATATATACCCACGGGTCAAATTTTGGAAAACTTTCCGAACCTCCTCGACCCGTGCTTAGCCCGCTTTTCCTCCAGGGTCTCCGGATCATCTTCCTCGTCGCCAGCCGCCCCCTCCCGCTGGTCTCCGCCACCGTCGATAGGAATCATCCCCGCCGTTGCCGCCGTAGCGAGTTCATCGCCGAACTAGGGTATGAAGTCGATCACTGTGCTATCCCTATCTGATTCCTAGCACATTGTGTTCACCATGTATCTTGCCACGATTGAGATCATTCTTATCTGGTCAAAACACTCCGTAGTTTAGTCATGAATTGAAAATTTAGGGTTAGGTTTCCGCCGAAACCATCTCGGACCCACCGAGTTGTGGAACTCGGTACCACCGATTCGGCTTAGGCCATTGCACATATAATTTTCGGTCTGACCAAGAATTGCAAATCGGTGTGACCGAGTTCAGGACTTTGTGAAACCCTAGTAGTCTCGGTGCCACCGAACTGTGACTCGGTCTGACCGAGTTCACTAGTTTAGGTTCCAACAGCTGCTTCGGTATCACCGAGTTTACAAATCGGTTGATCCGAAATGCTTTCTGTGGAAAACTAAAACTAAGTTTTTGACTCATTGTTTTGCAAAAACCTCTGCATTTTGTGATGCTCATCCACTCTATCTCATCTCTATCTATTCACAGGGTCTGCTGTCAGTGTTTGCAATATGTCTGATCAGAGTGACAGCCAGAACAGGTCAGAGGAGCAGGTTCACCTGAGTGAGGGCACTAGTCCCTCTAGCAGTTCAGATGATGGTAGCAGGAGCACCCCAAGCAACTTACCGAAAGCTGCCACCAGGGCCAGAAAGAAGAAAACCTCTGAATCTGAGGATGAAGACTATGTGGCAGTTAGGATGAGGCCACTTCCAAGAAGAAAGTGGTTAAGAAGGAATATAGCATTGCTGCTGCCACCAAGCCATGCATGAAGAAAAAGGTTCCTGCAAAGAGAATTCCAATGTCTAAGGCCAGAGCATCTACTCAAGTCCCTTTGGGATCTGAACCCAAAGAGGCTGCTGCAGAAGGGAAGAAGAGGAAGGAGAGGATCAAAAAGACCACTGCTAGAGTGCTTGGGAGATCCTCAATCATGAGAGATTCTGAAGAGGAAGAGGAAGAAGAGGTTGCTGCACGAGCACCCAAGGCACAAAAGCTGATGGGTGATGCTATAAAGTCAGGGGCTGCAACATCAAAGCCCAAAGAAGCACCCAAAGCAGCCTCCAAGCCCAAGAGTGCACCTAAGAGGAATACCAGGAGTATACCAGCTGCTGAGAAGAACAAGGCCCCAGTGCCTGAAGTTGCTGCTGATGAAGATGATGAAGGACAAGTCCTGAGGAAGCTCAAACCCAAAATCCCAGATCACAATGATGCTCATCCAGTAGTTGAGAACATGAAGATAAGGAAGGACTCGGGTCTAGGTCTATGGAGAGAGTCAGATCCATATGCCACCAGGAGAAGGACTGCTGTTGATTACAGGTTCCACACAAAGGAACAGCAGGACTTCTATGAGATAGTGTTGGTTGACAAGAAGCCCATAGTGTGTGACATGAGATGGGTCGACTGGGACTACATCAAGGAGAATGAGGATCACTATCCAGGTGTACATGATAGTTTCAAGGCTTGTGGAGTCGATGAGTTTGTGGCTCAAAAGCTCACAAAATGGAATGATGAGCTCATCATGCAGTTCTACTCCACAGCTCATTTCTACCCAGATGGAAGGATTGTCTGGATGTCAGAAGGTACGAGGTACCAGTCCACGGTTGCTGAATTGGCGAAGTTGATCAATGCCCCCAAAGAAAGTGAAGATGACTTGGATGTCTATGCCAACAGGAAGAAGGATCACAACACAATGGCACACATGTACAAGGAGATCCCAGATGCTGCTCTTGAGACACATAAGTTTGGATCTGTACATTACCTTCTGTCAGGCTTGCCAACCATCAACTGGATCCTCAGGCACACTCTCTTGCCAAAGTTAGGTGATCACAAGATGATCAGAGGCCATGCAATTAACTTGCTTCACATCTTTGATGTCCCACAGAAGTTCAAAGTCATGAGCCTAATAGTTGAAACTATCAAGAGGACAGCTGCAGATCAGAAGAGGAGTTGTGGGTATGCCCCACAGATCCAGGAGCTAATCAACTCCAAGATGGGCACTGGTACATATCTGCTGGACAAGGAGCACATGCCTATCTATCCAGACTTCGAGGACAACATTGTGGTTATGAATGAGGATGAACCATCTTCTGTGCATGCACAAGCCAAGAAGGAGAAGGAAAAAGCTGAAAAGGCTGCAAGGATGCCAACTACTGAAGAAGCATCTCAGTATCTCCTAAAGAGCAAGCAAGATCATCTTGGCTACCTGATTGCATCCACTCTGAGGATTGAGAAGGGACTGTCCACCCTGACTCAAAACCAGGAGAGCTTGGAAAGAATCGTGGAGCAAAAATTCTATGACTTGGATGTGAAGGTAATTGAGATTCAGTCTATTGTGGAGCAACTTCAAGATGATATGCAGGAGAGGAAGGGCAAGACAACCACTGATGCATTTGCCAGAGTGCCTAGAGCTCAGAGGTCTGCTGCAGTGCCTGTTCCAGACACTAGAGCCACGTCATCTGCACCAGCTACAGCTTCAGTGCCACCAGCTCCAGCACCTACTCCATCAGCTCCATCTACTTCGACTGAAGCCTTCGTTCTTGGAGTTATCCGGACACCACCACCTGAAGACCAAGCTTGAGAGACGTTTTAGTGCTATGCATTTTCTATGAACTTTTTGGTAACTTGTTGCCAAAGGGGGAGAAACATGTATAGATCATAGGCTTCGAGAGAGAGCATTGCTTTTTATTATCTCTTGCTTTGGTGGTTGAACTTTGTTTGTCTTTTGATTGCTTGAGATACTATGTTATTATCTGTGAGACATTGATGATCATGTGGTTGATCATAAGCTACACTTATGCTTGTTAGATGATATTATCTTACTTATCCTTATATGATCATTCACTTTGCTTGGTGATGAGTGCATGTATTCAATCTTTATTATTTTGAGCACTCCACCAAGATGTATGTGACATGGAAGAGTAACCCATGATCCTAACATTGTGCATTTGTAGTCCAAAGCAAATCTTAAGATATGCACAATTTTATGGGGAGCTCTTGCTTTTCACATACTTCTCAAAGTGACAATATCTTTCACTCTTATTATCATTTGTCGAAGCTTTGATCTATATGTTGTCATCAATTACCAAAAAGGGGGAGATTGAAAGTGCAACTATCCCTGGGTGGTTTTGGTAATTCCTAACAACATATAGCTCATTGAGCTAACATTATTCCAAGATTAATATTTCAGGAAAAGCTCAATGAATGGCATGGCATGGATGAGGAAAGTGGATCCCTCAAAATTCTAAGGACAAAAAGTTTGGCTCAAGCTTGAAGCTCAAGACTCTACATTTTATATTTTAGTGATCCAAGATCACATTGAGTCTATAGGAAAAGCCAATACTATCAAGGAGGGATGAGGTGTTGCTTAATGGCTTGCTTGCTCAAAATGATTACTGATATGCTCCAAAATCCTCAGCTACCTTCCCACATCCTCATATGACCTAAACCAAAAGTCAAACTCAGCCCACCAATTCTTTCTATCCGGCGCCACCGAGTTTCAAATGTCATAGCCACTGCCACAAACCTTAGGCAAATCGGTCTCACCGATAGGGATCTCGGTCTCACCGAGATGGGATTGTAATCTCTCTATTTCCCTTTGTAACGTTTCGGTCTTACCGAGATGAGCGATCGGTCCCACCGAGATTGCAATGTAAACTCTCTGTTTCCCTTTTGTAACATTTCGGTCTCACCGAGATGAGCGAATCGGTCCCACCGAGTTTACCTGACCAACTCTCTGGTTAGCTTATTACCAAAATCGGTCCCACTGAGTTTGTGTAATCGGTCACACCGAGATTACGTTATGCCCTAACCCTAACCATATCGGTCCTACCGAGTTGCATCTCAGTCCCACCGAAAATCCCAACGGTCACTAGGCTTGCTGAATCGGTCCGACCGAGTTTAACCATTCGGTCCCACCGAGTTTGGCAAATTGTGTGTAATGGTTAGATTTTGTGTGGAGGCTATATATACCCCTCCACCCACTCTTCATTCGTGGAGAGAGCCATCATAACATACCTACACTTCCAATACACATTTTCTGAGAGAGAACCACCTACACTTGTGTTGAGGTCAAGATATTCCATTCCAACCATATGAATCTTGATCTCTAGCCTTCCCCAAGTTGCTTTCCACTCAAATCTTCTTTCCACCAAATCCAAATCCTGTGAGAGAGAGTTGAGTGTTGGGGAGACTATCATTTGAAGCACAAGAGCAAGGAGTTCATCATCAACACACCATTTGTTACTTCTTGGAGAGTGGTGTCTCCTAGATTGGCTAGGTGTCACTTGGGAGCCTCCGACAAGATTGTGGAGTTGAACCAAGGAGTTTTTAAGGGCAAGGAGATTTCCTACTTCGTGAAGATCTATCGCTAGTGAGGCAAGTCCTTCGTGGGCGACGGCCTTGATGGAATAGACAAGGTTGCTTCTTCGTGGACCCTTGGTGGGTGGAGCCCTCTGTGGACTCGCACAACCGTTACCCTCTGTGGGTTGAAGTCTCCATCAATGTGGATGTACGATAGCACCACCTATCGGAACCACGACAAAAACATACGTGTCTCCAATTGCGTTTGAATCCTCCAAACCCTTCCCTTTACATTCTTGCAAGTTGCATGCTTTACTTTCCGCTGCTCATATACTCTTTTGCATGCTTGCTTGAATTGTGTGGAGATTGCTTGACTTGTGCTAAGATAGCTAAAATCTGCCAAGAACTAAAATTGGGAAAAGGCTAGATTTTTATTTGGTCAAGTAGTCTAATCACCCCCTCTAGACATACTTTCGATCCTACAGGTGTTTATATAAACCGGAGGGTTTTAGTCCGTAGGACACGATAACATACAATCATACCATAGGCTAGCTTTTAGGGTTTAGCCTCTCTGATCTCGTGGTAGATCTACTCTTGTACTACCCATATCATCAATATTAATCAAGCAGGCCGTAGGATTTTACCTCCATCAAGAGGGCCCGAACCTGGGTAAAACATCGTGTCCCCTGCCTCCTGTTACCATCCGCCTTAGACGCACAGTTCGGGACCCCCTACCCGAGATCCGCCGGTTTTGACACCGGCATTGGTGCTTTCATTGAGAGTTCCTCTGTGTCGTCGCTGTTAGGCTTGATGGCTCCTATTATCATTGATAGCGATGCAGTCCAGGGTGAGACTTTTCTCCCCGGACAGATCTTTGTGTTCGATGGCTTCGCACTGCGGGCCAACTCGCTTGGCCATATAGAGCAGATCGAAAGTTACGCCCCTGGCCACCTGGTCAGGTTTGGAAGCTTAAACTAGACGGCCGATATCCGCGGAGACTTGATCTTCGACAAATTCGAGCACCTGCCTTGTGCGTCACGCGGTCACGATGAGTACGATTTAGCTCTGCCATCGGACAGTGTTCAAGAAATCACACCGGCAGCCGCTCCGACCCTTAATTCAGAGCCAGTTGTGCCTCCCATGGACGGGTGGATAGACCTCACCACAGAGGCCGCATCCCCAACGGCGATCGAGCCGAATATCAATCTTACCCTTCACGAGAGTCGTGTTGTTAAACTGCCGGATACTTCTCCGGCCACGGACTCCGAACCGCCTGCGCCCGTTCCTATCGAATCCGGTTGGCCGCCGATCATGGAGTTTACCTTCGCGGATATCTTTCAGCACTCGCCCTTCAGCGACATACTGAATTCATTAAAGTCTCTCTCCTTATCAGGAGAGTCCTGGTCGAAATATGTCCGGTAGGATTGGGATGGGGATGACGAAGAAATTTGCCGCCCACCCACCACCCACTTAGTAGCCACTGTCGATGACTTAACCGACATGCTCAACTCCGACTCCGAAGACATCCACAGTATGGACGACGATGCAGGAGATGAACAGGAACCACTGCCCACAGGGCACTGGACGCCCACTTCATCACATGACGTATACATGGTGGACACACCAAAAGAAGACGATGACAAGGAACGGAAGGACACAACTAAGGGTTGTCCCCTCGAGAAGCAATCAAAGCGGCGACCTAAGCGCTGCTCCAAATCCTGCCTCGGCAGAAACAACGATCATATAGACCCAGCGTTAGAGCAGGGTGAACCATCGCCGGACCACGGCAACACGGAGAATCAAACCGAACAACCCGACTCTGTCAAAGATAATAGTCTGGACGACATCACACCGGACAGACACCCGGAGCAACAGAATGACCATCAAAGGCTCATTGCCACTGCGAGGAGTCTAAAAAAGCAGAAGCAAAGGCTCAAGGCTGCGCAAGACACACTCAGAATTAGATGGAGTAAAGTGCTCAACACAGGAGCGAAGTACGGCGGTAATCACCCCACCAAGAGCTACCCGAAGCGGAAGTTGCTACCTGAATTCGATGAGGAGGCCTTAGATCCCCCGCAACCAAAAATTAAAACGGCCATCTGGCCGGATAGACGACCTCACGGCCAACATAGAGCGGCAAACAATGCCGCACGTAAGCCAATAGGCGATCCACGCGAGGGCTCGCATCAAAAGGATGGCGCAACCAGATCCATATATGGACCACACAAGCGTGCTCCAGCATACGATGCAACACAACAAACATCCGAACAACGCGGTACACCCAGATACAGGGGTGCCGCACGCCCCCTATGTTTCACCAATGAGGCGCTGGACCATGAATTTCTAGAGGGATTCAAACCCGTAAACATAGAGGCATACGACGGAACAACAGACCCAGGGGTCTGGATTGAGGACTATATCCTCCATATCCATATGGCTCGAGGAGATGATCTCCACGCCATTAAGTATTTACCCCTCAAACTCAAAGGGCCAGCTCGGCACTGGCTTAAAAACCTCCCCGAAAGCTCCATTGGAAGCTGGGAAGAGCTCGAAGATGCTTTTCGGGCAAATTTTCAACGGACTTATGTCCGACCTTCGAACGCGGACGATTTGAGTCATATAACTCAACAGCCCGGAGAGTCAGCCCGAAAGCTTTGGAACAGGTTTGTTACTAAAAAGAACCAAATAGTTGACTGCCCGGACGCCGAAGCCTTGGCAGCTTTTAAGCATAGCGTCCGCATGAATGGCTTGCCAGACACCTCGGCCAAGAAAAGCCGAGAACAATGGCAGCATTAACAAGCCTCATGACCCGCTTTTGCGCGGATGAGGACAGCTAGCTAGCCAGATGCAGCACCAGCGACCCAAGTACATCCGAAGTTAGAGATGGAAATGGGAAATCACGACACAACAAAAATAATACGCGCCGGAATAAAGAAGACAGCCCGAAGAGCATGATAGTAAACGCCGGATTCAGAAGCTCTCGGCCAGGTCAGCAAAAGCCGCCCTCTAAAGGCAGCAGAGGCGAACTGTCCAGCTTAAACAAAATTCTGGACCAAATATGTCAGATCCATAGCACCCCTAGTAAACCCGCTAATCATACCCACAGAAAATGTTGGGTCTTCAAGCAGTCCAGCAAGCTCAACGCCGTACACAAGGGGGAGGATACACCAAGCGAAGATGAGGATGAGCCTCTCAAGCAAGACACTGGGGAACAAAAGAAATTTCCACCAAAAGTCAAAACAGTGAACATGTTACACGTGATCAAGGGGAGAAACAAAGCAGCACTCCCAGAGAAATATGCCCAAGGGCCTATCACCACGGAGTCCTGCCACTGGTCGTCTCAACCGATCACTTTCGACCATCGGGATTACCCAGCAAGTATCCAGCGTGCAGGATGGGCTGCCTTGGTATTAGACCCAATAATTGACGGATACCATTTCACATGAGTCCTGATGAACGGTGGCAGCAGTCTAAACCTGATATATCAGGACACAATCCGCAAAATGGGGATAGACCCAACGAAAATTTGCCACAGCAATACTACCTTTAAAGGAGTAACGCTAGGCCCAGGGGCTCATTGCACGGGCTCCCTGCTACTAGAGGTTATATTCGGCTTCCCCGATAACTTCCGTAGTGAAAATTTAACATTCCACATTGCTCCGTTCCAAAGTGGCTATCAAGCACAACTTGGACGTGAAGCTTTCGCTCACTTTAATGCAATACCGCATTATGCTTCCCTCGCGCTTAAGATGCCCGGTCCACGTGGCATCATTACAGTGAATGGAAATATTGAGCGATCCTTGCGTGCCGAAGAGAGTGCGACTGCCTTGGCAGCCGCACACTAAAAACGGCCTCACCAACTAAAGCATTTAATAGGTCGTCAAGACCATGGACACGGTTAGACGAGTCTGATGCAGCTATATGTAATTCACACAGGTTTGATAGGCCACACCCCTATTACAAATACAAGGGGCTCAACGCACGCAGACAAATGGCAATTTTTACTCATCTTGAATTGTACATGGTTTCTTTAAACCTACCTTTTTGCACAACAACTTTTCACCTAAGTTTCTCTCTTTTATAGATGACCATCGTGCTACACCCGTCCAGGATACGGCACAACAGAGACACAGGCGCAGACGTGCAGCAGGGACCCGTTCCAAGGATTCTTTTTAGATTAAGACCCTGCGTAAACCTTTTTTACTATCTCTTGTTGATACACATCCCTCGGATTCTCAGTACAATTGAGAAGGATGCTGGCGTCTTGGCATGTGGCCACGTCAGAATAATGCACGTACCTGGACATCAGGGGCTTCTTACAAAGGGCACTGTTTAGGCCCGGTTTACACCATAAATACTGAATACCTTAGGGAGTGTTCGGCGTCGCGAGTTTGGCCCTATATGCATCAGCTCCGAATCATGTCTTTGGTCAAATGTTGGGTTTGCCCGGCACCTGTGTTTTGCTGCCTTACGTTCCGCTCTATCGACTAAGGCGGCACCAGGAGAACTGCTGCGATTGTGCCCTGGTTCATCCGGACGAGCACCTCAGTAGAGAAAGCCGAAAACTGACTGTCATGATATAGCGTGAGACTGGTCAACCACTCGATGACCTATCGGAATGTTAGAATTCGCCCTATAGTGAGTCGTATTACAATTCACTGGCCGTCGTTTTACAACGTCGTGACTGGGAAAACCCTGGCGTTACCCAACTTAATCGCCTTGCAGCACATCCCCCTTTCGCTAAGTGAAAGTGTTAAAGCATTATAGTCCGGTTGCCTAGTTCGCTGCTCCATCACCTCCTTATTAGGACCAAGACGTTGGATTAAGTGTGAATACGCGTCTTCTGCGAACACCCGCGCATTATATGCGTGGGTGCTGAAGCCAACGACTGCAATCTTTCAGGTTATACGCATGTATACATAAACGGCCGCACAGGAGGCATCATATTACTTTTGGGCAAAAGTATAAATACAGCCTTGATAAATTTCATAAAAATATTGTTTTTACAATGGGAATACATGTCACTCAAACATAATATTCTTCGAGCACTGGGCCTCTATCAAACGAGCACCCTCAAGAACTTCTTCAAAATAGTGTCCGGCTGCCACTCGGCCTATGGCCGAACCCTGCGCCGCAACAGTGGTAGCATCCATCTCCGGCTAGTATGCTTTGACACGGGCAAGGGCCATTCGCGAGCCTTCTATACACGTCGACCTCTTCATCACATTGATGAGCGGCACCGCACCAAGGAATTGTTGCACTAAGCTGAAATAGCTGTTCGGCTTCGGTTTTTCCGGCCATAGATGATCTACGACGGACCTCATGGCGAGTCCGGACAATCTATTGAGTTCGGCCCATTCGGCTAGCCAATCAGTCAAGGGAAGCGGACGCTCTGGAATGTTAAATTGTGACAAGAATAGCTTGTCCACTTTACGATCTGTTTGATCTCGGAAGTATTCGGCCGCATCGACAGCACTCGCCGTCAAATCCAGATATGCGTCTGCCGAACTGCACAGCCGATCCAGAGGGGCATACCGCGGATCTCCGAACTTCCTCCACAACAAAAAGGGCTTCCCAGCCACAATATCACCAGCTTCACGTAGCTCTTCCTTCTTTGCCCTCATGGCAGAGCAGGTGTCTTTGGCCGCCATCGTGGCCTTTTCGAGGTCCGTCACCTTCGCTCGGTTTTCTTCTTCAAGGAACCGGCAACGGTCGGCAGTGTGTTTTAACTTTACAGCCATCCTGGCCATCTTTTCTTTGCTCTCACAATGCGCGGCCTTCTCGGCTCTTAACTCTTCGGCCGCCTTTAAAGCGGCCGCATTACTAATCCTTGTTTGTTCATTGGCTCGGGCAAGTTCCGCCCGAAGGGTCTCCACGGCGGCAGCTCCATCTGTAGTCACAACATATTAAAGATACTGGCATCATGTTGCTCTTACTATGTGACATTGACCGGAAAAACATTACTTACCCTGTGCCTCGTCAAGCCGCTTGTTAACAAGCTCGATGTTGGCATCTGCCGCATCCAGTTGCCGCTTTAGTTCGGCAAACTCATTAGTCCGGCCAGCCACCGGAGCTCCCATCACATGCACATAAAGCGGTATGGTTATTACCTGGGACTACGATCCTCTGTTCGCCGCCGTTCTCGACGATGAAGAGAGTCTTAGGGGCTACTATCTACACAGGGCACACCTAAAAATGTGCGATACTATCAAAAAGTATATCATTTCACATACCTCAAAGCCCGTCAGTAAGGCTTCATGCAATCCGCTTTCGGCTGACGAAATTCTTTCCATCACTGTACCCATCAATGTACGGTGTTCTTCTGAGATGACCGCTCGCTCCAACAGCTCCCTCAGTACGTCTGACCGCATACCAGACGGTGCCAGACTCTTTTGTTAGCTCTCTTCAAGAGCCGGACACTAGGGACTTCGGGTGACTATAGGATTATCTTCTGGCCTCACCGGATCCAGAGAGGCCCTCCGCGACGACACTTCAAGGTCGCTCGCTTCTTGAGTGGGGGAGTCCGGGGGAGGCGTTTCGCTCTCCATCATCTCCGGAAGAAGATCCCCCGAAGACGAGCTCTGCTGAGAAGGGCTACGATTCGAACTGCAAGATAAACGCTTCGGTTATTTTCCTCAGAGGTAAGGTAGTATATCTCGACTATTAAAGTACTTTTTGATTACTTACAGCTCGGTGAAGGGCTGATCCTCGCGCGGACTTTGTGCGGCAAAAGCACCCTCCAAGGCAGGACCCTCTGGTGGAGACTTCTTCTCCCGTTTGGAAGCCTCGGTTTCCGGATCTTCAAATGCAGTCCTCTTCCTTCCCCGAAGCGAGAGAAGGTCAGATTCTTCCCCTTGGTTATCCTCCGTCACGGAGGCGCTCATTCCCTCGGTTGGAATTGGTAGTGGGCCCGCTTTCGACCTCATTATTCCCCCCTTTATCTTCCTTTGAGGGCTCCGGGCAAGGTGCTAGCTCGAGCATCTTTTCCAGTACCGGATTCTCCAAACCCTCAGGAAGGGGGGCCGAACACCGAATCATCTTCGCCCTTGTTAGCCAGTCCTGGTCAAAGAGCGATTTCTCAGAATGACGTCATGGTAAATGAAAGACGGTGTGTTCGGCTAAAGGATCACTTACTTGGTCGATGATACGGTTGCTGCTCAGGCCCACGTCCTCGGTAGTATCCGGACACTCTATTTGGCGTCCGAAGAATGATTTGTACATCTCCTCATGCGTCAGGCCGAGGAAATTATGAATAGTGCGCGGCCCTTCTGGGTTGAACTCCCACATGCGGAGGGGCCAGCGTTTGCAAGGCTGGACTCAATGAACCAGCATGACTTGCACCACCGTAACCAGACTGAAATCTCCTTCGAAGAGATCTTGAATGCGGCTATACAGTATAGGCACGTCCTTGGCTGTACCCCAGCTCAGTCCTCTGCTAATCCATGACATCAGTTGTGGTGGAGGGCCCGAGCGGAAAGCAGGGGCAGCCACCCACTTGGCACTTCTGGGAGCTCGTAAAACCACTCCCGTTGCCATAATCCAGACACCTCGGGAAACGAACCTTTTGGCCACGGAGCTCCTGCTATCTTGCTTATTAATGCACCTCCGCATGCTGCATACTGCCCCTCAACCATCTTCGGCTTCACGTCAAAGGTCTTGAGCCACAGGCCGAAGTGAGGGGTAATGCGGAGGAAGGCCTCACACACGACAATGAATGCCGAGATGTGGAGAAAGGAGTCCGGGGCTAGATCGTGGAAATCTAGCCCTTAATAGAACATCAAACCCCTAAGAAAGGGATCCAGGGTGAGGCCTAGGCCTCGGAGGAAGTGGGAGACGAACACAACGTTCTCGTTGGGTTCGAGAGTACGGACGACCTGCCCTCGGGCAGGCAGCTGATGCGAAACCTTGGCGGTCAGCTATCTGGCCTCCCCCAACTTCTTGATATCCTCTTCCATAACGGAGGAGGGCATCCACCGGCCTTGAAGGCTAGATCCAGACATGATTGAAGGTCCGAAGCACCTGACCTGGGCTTTGGGTGTTAGAACTCGAGGCGGGGGAAGGATTCGATTGAGCACAGGAGGGAAAAAAAGTAAAAGCCTTGTCCCTTTATAAAGAGGGTGAATATCAAGCGTCCTCTCCATAGCCGTTTGGGACTTGCCTATAATCTAGGAGTCCTAGACACGGTTGGTTACCCACAACCGTATTGATGAGAATCCCGTAATTAGGGGAACACGATCTCTGCTTTGACAAGACGTGTCAAGAAACCGCCTCGCGTTATGTGTGAAGCCGGTTAAAGAAAAACAGTTCGAATAATCACCGAGCCATGGCATGATGTCATGTTGCCAAAACGTGTCAGCAGATTAAGATTTGTGGAAATCTTATCTCTCTACGGTGGTATGTGGAATTTATTTTGTAGGGTCGGACACTATCCTGGTATTCAAACTCTTCTATGATATGTTCGAAGGAGGAACCCGCCTTGCAATGCCAGAGACAGCACTGTGCGCCGGACTCATCGTCATTGAAGCCTGGTTCAGGGGCTATTGAGGGAGTCCGGGATTAGGGGTCTCCGGACAGCCGGACTATATCCTTTGGCCGGATTGTTGGACTATGAAGATACAAGATTGAAGACTTCGTCTCGTGTCCGGATGGGACTCTACTTGGCGTGGAAGGCAAGCTAGGCAATACGGATATGTATATCTCCTCCTTTGTAACCGACCTTGTGTAACCCTAGCCCTCTCCGGTGTCTATATAAACCAGAGGGTTTTAGTCCATAGGACACGATAACATACAATCATACCATAGGCTAGCTTCTAGGGTTTAGCCTCTCTGATCTCGTGGTAGATCTACTCTTGTACTACCCATATCATCAATATTAATCAAGCAGGACGTAGGGTTTTACCTCCATCAAGAGGGCCCAAACCTGGGTAAAACATCGTGTCCCCTGCCTCATGTTACCATCCGCCTTAGACACACAGTTCGGGACCCCCTACCCGAGATCCGCTGGTTTTGACACCGACAGTTTTTATTACATTTTATTCGAACGAGTGCTTAAGTATAAAAGGGGCAGAGCAGCTCCGCGTTCTAGGCTCGTGGCTCGTCCTTCTGATGCTCAACACTGTAAAGATCATATGCTCCATTTTGGAGAACTTTGGTGACGATGAAGGGGCCTTCCCAAGCCGGGCGAGCTTGTGTGGTTTCTGTTGATCCACTCGAAGAACCAGGTCTCCTTCTTGGAAGGCTCGACCTCTCACATTTCTGGCGTGGAATCGACGCAAGTCTTTCTAATAGATGGTCGACCGGATCAAGGCCATATCTCTTTCCTCCTCTAGGAGATCGACTGAATCTTGTCGGGCCCGCTCTGCTTCTTCTTCGGAGAAAAGCTCGACTCGGGGTGCGTTGTGGAGCAGGTCACTTGGTAGAACAACTTCGGCTCCATAGACCAAAAAGAAAGGAGTTTTTCCAGTCGACCGGTTGGGAGTTGTCCTCAAACCCCACAGAACTGATGGAAGTTCATCGACCCAAGCGCCTGCTGCGTGTTTGAGATCACGCATCAGTCGGGGTTTCAATCCTTTGAGAATTAGGCCATTGGATCTTTCTGCTTGTCCATTCCATTGCGGGTGAGCGACTGAAGCATAGTCGACTCGTGTGCCTTGAGAAGCGCAGAAAGCTCTAAACTCATAGGAATCAAAATTCGATCCGTTGTCAGTGATGATGCTGTGGGGGACTCCATATCTGAATGTCAATTCTCTGATAAAACTGATAGCGGTGCTGGTTTCAAGATTCTTGATAGGTTTAGCTTCGATCAATTTGGTAAACTTGTCGACTGCAACGAGCACATGAGTGAAGCCGCTCCTACCAGTTCTCAGTGGTCCAACCATATCCAGTCCCCAAATAGCAAAGGGCCAAACGAGGGGAATGGTCTTCAGGGCTGACGCTGGCTTGTGAGACATGTCGGAGTAAAACTGGCAGCCTTCTCATCTGTCGACTATATCTTTCGCCATTTCATTTGCTCGTAGCCAACAGAATCCGGCTCGGTATGCTTTAGCCACGATGGCCCAAGAGGACGCATGGTGACCACAGGTCCCCAAGTGGATGTCATTGAGGATCATTCGACGTTCTTCTGGCGTTATGCATTTCTGACCAACTCCAGTCATGCTTTCCCTGAACAAATGTTCTCTTCTCACAGTAAAGGCCTTGGATCGACGGACGATCTGCCGAGCCTCTTCTTCGTCTTTTGGGAGTTCTTTTCTGAGGATGTATGCAATGTACGGCACTGTCCAGTCGGGTGTGATGACCAGAACCTCCATGATCAGGTCGACCACTACTGGGACGTCGACTTCAGTCGGATCTGTGGTGCTCTTAGGTTGCGGGGGCTCTTCAGTAAAAGGATCTTCTTGAATGGTCGGTGTGTGAATATGTTCCAAAAACACATTGCTGGGAATGGCTTCTCTCTTGGAACCTATCTTTGCCAAGTCATCGACTGCTTGATTTTTCAATCGGGGTATGTGATGGAGCTCTAACCCCTCAAACTTGTTTTCCAACTTCCTCACCACGTTGCAGTAACCAGTCATGGCTGGGCTTCTGACGTCCCACTCCTTTATCACTTGATTGACTACTAAATCTGAGTTGTCGTAGACCATAAGGCGACGGACGCCGAGTGAGATGGCCATACGCAACCCATACAGGAGTGCTTCATATTCAGCTTCATTATTGGAGGAATCAAAGTGAATCTGGAGGACATATCTGAGCTTGTCTCCTCGGGGGGATACCAGAACCACCCCAGCACCGGAACCATTCAGCATTTTGGATCCATCAAAGAACATGGTCCAGTGCTCCGAGTGAACTTGAGTCGGCAGTTGTTGTTCAATCCACTCGGCGAGGAAATCTGCTATTGCTTGGGACTTAATAGCTTTCTTTGCCTCGAACTTGATATCTAAGGGAAGGAGTTCAATCGCCCATTTTGCCACTCGACCAGTTGCATCTCTGTTGTGCAGAATCTCTGACAATGGAGCATCGCTGACGACTGTAACAGAGTGATCAGAGAAATAGTGTGGAACTTTCTTCGTGGTCATGTAAATTCCATAAACGAGCTTCTGATAGTGAGGATATCTCTGCTTTGACGGAGTCAGAACTTCAGAAATAGAATAAACTGGGCGCTGAACTTTGTAGGTTTTTCCCTCTTCTTCCCGCTCGACCATAAGTACTGTACTGACGACTTGTCCAGTAGCTGTTATATAAAGCAGTAAAGGCTCTTTGCTGATTGGGGCAGCAAGCACCGGCTGGGTGGAAAGCAGGGCTTTTAGCTCTGCAAATGCTGCATCAGCTTCAGGAGTCCACTCGAACTTATTTGATTTCTTCATCAGTCGGTAAAGAGGCAGTGCCTTTTCACCGAGGCGAGAAATGAATCGACTTAGGGCGGCCAAGCAACCAGTAAGCTTCTGGACATCATGAACACGCACAGGGTGTTTCATTCGGAGTATAGCACCCACTTTCTCTGGGTTAGCATCGATCCCTCGTTCGGAAACAAGAAAACTGAGTAATTTTCCGCCCGAAACTCCAAACATGCACTTTGATGGATTAAGCTTGATATCATACCCTGTGAGGTTGGCAATGGTTTCAGCAAGGTCAGTCAGTAGGTAAGAACCTTTACGTGACTTGACCACGATGTCATCCATGTATACTTCCACATTCCGACTGATCTGAGTGAGCAGGCACTTCTGAATCATCTGCATGAATGTGGCTCCAGCGTTATTCAAACCGAATGGCATTGTGACATAACAGAAGCACCCAAACGGGGTGATGAAAGCTGTCTTTATCTCATCGGGTCCGTACAGACGGATCTGGTGGTACCCGGAGTAGGCGTCCAAAAAGGACAAACGGTCGCACCCCGCAGTTGAGTCGACTATCTGGTCGATGCGAGGGAGAGGAAAGTGATCTTTCAGGAATGCTCGATTGATATGCTTGAATTCAATGCACATGCGAAGTGAGTCGTCCTTCTTTGGGACCATGACAACATTGGCTAATCACTCGGAGTGGTAAATCTCTCGGATAAACTCAGCTGCCAAAAGCCGAGCCACCTCTTCACCGATTGCCTTTCTCTTCTGTACGGTGGACCGTCAAAGATGTTCTTTGACTGGTTTCACTTTTGGGTCGACTCGCAAACGATGCTCAGCCAGTCCCCTGGGAACACCCGGCATGTCCGAAGGTTTCCATGCAAAGACGTCCCAGTTCTCACGGAGGAACTGGATGAGCGCTTCTTCCTATTTGGAGTCGAGTGTGGTTGAAATGTGAGTCGGAGCAGCATTGGGGTCTGTCGGGTGAATGTGAATCGACTTCGTTTCACCAGACGACTGGAATGTTGAATCTGTGGCTAGCTTCTTGGCTTGCAACAAATCACTCCAATCTGCATTTTTCTGGTATTCTTGCAATTCTGCCATGGCCATCTGTGCATCGGCGATCTTTGAACCCTTCTGGAAGCACTCTTCTGCCTTCTTCTCATTACCAGTGATAGTGATCACCCCTTTGGGACCAGGCATCTTCAATTTGAGGTATACGTAACATGGTCGAGCCATAAAACGTGCATAAGCTGGCCTGCCCAGAATGGCATGATAGGCACTCTGGAAATCCACAACTTCAAATGTCAACTTTTCTTTGCAGTAATTCTTGAAATCACCGAAAACCACGTCGAGAGCAATCTGGCAGAGTGATGCAGCCTTCTTGCCTGGAATGACCCCATGGAAACTCATATTGCTTTCACTGAGTCTGGACATCAGAATGCCCATTCCCTTCAACGTCTCTACATGCAGTATGTTCAGGCCACTTCCACCATCCATCAGGACCTTTGTCAGTCGAGTGACTTCGACCACCGGGTCGACCACCAGTGCTTGCCTCCCAGGGGTGGCTATGTGCGCTGGATGATCAGACTGGTCGAATGTAATGGCAGTCTGCGACCACTTCAAATAACTGGGTGTCACCGGAGCGACCATGTTCACTTCTCTGTTGATGACTTTCAATCGACTTTTGCTCTCAACGTTAGCAAAAATCATCAGAGTGGAATTCACGTGGGGATAACCATCATCATCTTCTTCCTCATCCTCAGCCTTGTCTGCTTCCTTCTCATTTTCCTTGGGATGTTTCTCTCGGAATTGCTGGATTAGGAGTCTACACTGCCGAGTGGTGTGCTTCGGATAAATGAAATTACCATCTTCATCTTTTTTGGTGTGGATGTGGCACGGCAGATCCAGCACGTCATTTCCATCTTGATCTTTTACTTTCTTGGGGTTCCACGGCCCTTTGGGCTTCCCCTTGAATTTTCCTTAAACCACAGCTAAGGCTTCACCAGGAGCAGCTGGCTCGGCCTTGCGCTTCTATTTCCGACTGGAGTTTCCTCCTCCAGCTTCATGGGCGACTGCTTTGTGCTTGCCACTCCGGAGTCGTTCTTCTTCTTCACCATTGGCATACTTGGTGGCAATCTCCATCATCCGAGTCAGAGTCATATTTCCTGTCCGACCGAATTTCAGATTCAACTCCCGATACCTGACACCTTCCTTAAAGGCACAAATTGCCTGATGATCAGACACATCCTCCATCGTGTGGTGCAGGGTGATCCATCTCTGGATATAACCCCTCAAAGTTTCATTCGATTTTTGAACACAACACTGTAATTTTGTCAAACCTGCCGGCCGTTTGCAAGTGCCCTCGAATGTTCTAACAAACATTCCGGCAAGATCTTCCCAAGTATAAATACTGCTAGGTGACAACTGATTCAGCCATGCTCTAGCCGAGCCCTCCAACATCAGAGGAAGGTGTTTCATGGCCACTTCATCATTGCCGCCACCAATCTGGACAGCCACTCAGTAGTCTTCAAGCTAGGTGTCAGGCTTGGACTCACCAGTGAACTTACTGACTCCAGTCGCCAACCTGAAGTTGGGGGGAATCACTGCAGCCCTGATGGCTCTGCTGAAGCACTCTGGACCTGAGACATGCACCCTGCTGCTGGTTTGCGGATCCCTGTCATGACCCTCTCGGTGAGCTCTGTTTCTCTCGACCAAGCACTACTAGGAAAAGGGCTATATATGGAATTGACACTAATGGCGCACCAGACATGTGGTGCGCCATTACTATATACTAATGGTGCACCATCTGTCGGTGCGCCATTAGTGTGGAAGACACTAATGGCGCACCAGGCACACGGTGCGCCACTAGTAACAAAATGTTTTTTTTTCATTTTTTTCAAACATACTAATGGCGCTTCCGGGCAGAGTGCGCCATTACTGTATTTTTTTACTTTTTTGCAAAACTACTAATGGCGCACCGTTGCATAGTGCGCCATTACTAGTTTAAACTAGTAATGGCGCACTGTGCCATGGTGCGCCATTAGTATAAAAATTATTTTTTTTACTTTTTTGCAAAACTACTAATGGCGCATGTCTGTGTGGTGCGCCATTAGTATGTTGGGTTACTAATGACGCATGTCTCTGTGGTGCGCCATTAGTAACCTGGGACCAGCTAGATATTTTTGGACAGCCACACCTATACACTCACTTTCCCCACTTCATTCCCCCACCTCCTTCTCTAAGCTTGTCGGCTGCCTCCACCTCCTCACCTCATTTGCACCATAGATTCATCAAAATTAAGTGTTGAAATTACCTTTTTTTGATAGGTAAGTAAGGGGAAAGCTATCTTCATGTTGTAGATCTACTTTTTTCTCCCTAGCTCGCTCCAACAACGTGCACATGCACTTTTTGTGGCCTAGCTAGATCTATGTATGTTTGTGGTGTTGCATATGTTTGTGGTGTTGCATATATGTTTGTGTTTGCAGGTACCGGTATTTGAAATGCGATAGTTGCCAATATTTTGCCAGAATGTTGATTCATTTCCATTTCGGCGAGAATTTTGGCACTATGCATTCTTTTTTGTCCTATTTTTAGGGAAAGTCATGCCAAATTTTTTCTTGGTTCTAAAATATCGTTTTGCTCTACCCCGCAGGCGACCATGGTCCGCACGATGACCGAAGGCATCGTGAATAGGTTTTTGAGCTCCGCGAAGGCCGAGATGCTTCAAAAGAACAAGACGGAGATAAGATGTCCGTGTCGAAGATGCAAGCTGAAGAGCCTTATTGCGGACCCGGATTCCGGGCAGGTGCGGGACCACCTGCTCTTGCGTGGTTTCATGGATGGCTACCGGTGGCAAGGTGATGAAGATGACTATGAAGTCGTCCATGGGGGCCGGGCAAGAAATGAGGAAGGGCAGCAAGACAACCACCGCGGCTTGGGTGGGCGAGAAGACGAAGAATCTCCAGGACATGATCACGAAGGTGATGCTGTACACAGTCATCATGTAGAAGATGCCGGACATGATGATGAGGAAGATGCCGGAGCAGACGAAGGGCATGATCATGAAGATCTAGATGCCGGAGGAGCAGACGACGATGGACCATCGATGGGCTGGGGCAGGACCCTCATATTCAAGAGCTGCTTCTCAAGCAGACGGATAACGCAAGAGCTGCCGCCCGAGAGAAAGCCAAGCTGGATCAACTGGAGATAGACGCGGTTACTCCATTGTATGAAGGATGCAGACCCGAGGATACCCGCCTGAAAGTAACGCTCATGGCTTTGGAGATGAAGGTAAAACACAAAATGACCGACGCATGCTTCGACAAGAACATGTCATTCTGGCACGAACGTGTTCCCAAGGGGAACAAGTGCCCAACCAGTTTCGAGGAGGCGAAGAAAGTCGTGTGTCCTCTGGATTTACCGCACGTGAAATACCATATGTGCATGAACAATTGCATCATTTATCGGGGCGAGCACGCGGAGTCTACCATATGTTCGGTGTGCGGCGTCACTCGATACAAGAAGAGGAAGAAAGATCCTCGAAAAGTGGTGTGGTACTTTCCGATCACTCCTCGTCTGCAGCGGTATTTCGCGGACCCTAAGGTAGCAAAGCTCCTGCGTTGGCACGCGGATAGGGAGGAGAAGAAGCAAGAATATGACGCAAATGATCCGGAGATAAATAAAAAAGACAAGATGCTGAGTCACCCTAAGGATGGGAGCCAGTGGCAAGCGTTGAACTTCGAACACCCAGAATTTGGGAAGGATCCAAGGAACATCGTGCTGGGCGCGAGCACCGATGGAGTCAATCCGTTTGGCAGCCAGAGAAGCACACATAGCACCTGGCCTGTGTTTGTGTGGATGTACAACCTTCCCCCCTGGTTGTGCATGAAGAGGAAGTACATTCACATGAGTAAGCTAATTGAAGGGCCGAAACAACCAGGGAACGACATCAATCTGTATCTGGGGCTGCTGAAAGAGGAGCTAGACACGCTGTGGAAAACGCCAGCCAATACGTGGGATGCTGCAGAGAAAGAATATTTCCCTATGAGAGCCGCACTTCTCACGACGGTGCACGACTATCTCGGTTACGGATACCTCGCGGGGCAGGTGGTCCACGGATTTTCTGGATGCGTCAGGTGCATGGATGACACAACGTATCACCAGCTAGATAGAGATCCTGGGTCTTCGAAAATCGTGTTCATGGGACATCGAAGGTGGCTTCGCGACGATGACCCGTGGAGATACTATGCGAGCTTGAGATGTACTTCCCGCCCGCATTCTTCGACGTTATGGTGCATCTGCTGGTCCATATCGTGGAGGATATCATCCAAATCGGGCCGACGTTCCTGCATAGCATGATGCCGTTCGAAAGGATGAACGGTGTCACCAAAGGATACGTTCGCAACATGTCACGTCCAGAGGGAAGTATAGCCAGGGGCTTTCTGACCGAAGTGTGCATCTCCTACTGCACGAATTATCTAGGCATCGAGAACCTCGTTGGTCTGCCCATCAACAGGCACCTCGGCAGGCTCGCTGGATGGGGTCACCGTGAGGGTCGCCACGAAATGCATGTCGACTTCGAGGGTCGACTCACCGACTTTGAAAGAGCAAAGCTAGTCGCGCTACAACACATAGACGTGGTCGATCCTTGGGTGGTAGAGCACAAAACCTTTATTGAGAAGACGTACAATGACCGAGGCCAACAGAGGACAGACGGAGATATAATCAAAGAGCACAACTCATGTTTCACGCGTTGGTTCAAGCAGAAGCTTCTGTCGTACCCTTTACATGAGGATTCTTCCGCGGAAGAACAACTCATATTCACCTTGTCACAGGGCACCGAGCACAACCTGATGACCTATGAGGCGTACGATATCAACGGCTACACATTCTACACTGAGGACAAGGACATGAAGAGCGATGGTTATCAGAACTCCGAGGTAACGATGGAATCCTACACCGGTAACGACAAGGACAGATACTACGGAAGGATTGAGGAGATCTGGGAGCTGAGCTATGCTGGAGAGAAGGTCCCGATGTTCCATGTCAGATGGGCCAAGAGCGTCCTAAAAGAAGACCGGTATTTCACCACCATGGTTATACCCGAAGCCAAATCCAAGACCGCGGGCGCAAGCGTCACCGCAAAAAATGAGCCATGGGTACTGGCTTCCCAAGTGGACCAATGCTTCTTCATTACCGACCCATCAAAGCCCAGTCGTGTTGTCGTGAGGAGAGGCAAAAGGAAGATCATCGGAATGGATGGAGTAGCCAATGAGCAAGACTTCGACAAGTACGGTGACCCGAAGATCGAACATGACGACGACGATGAAGTAGCAGCATACACCACAAGAAGAAGTAGGACCACCCTACCTAAAGGACGTCCGTTCCACAGAAGAACTCCATTTGCCAAAAAAAGGGCAAGAAGATTATGAACAGATAGCTAGCTAAGATCGACTGTATTTAAATCGTAGTCTTGATTTCTCGGTTGTATTTCATGGGCACTTTTTGATATCATGAATATTTTTAAATTTCATGGGCACTTTCTGAATTCATGATTATTTTTTCAAATTTGATGATATTTTTTCATATTCAATATGAAAAAATATTGAATATTCATGAGGACACACGATCTCGATCCCCCTCCCTCCTAATAGCTATCCCCCTCGCCGCCGAGCACCCCCTGCACCCTCCCCCCGCTCCACCGCCGTCGACGACCCTCCGCACCCTCCCCCGCCCGCTCCACCGCCACCGCCGACACCCCGCACCCTCCCCCACTTTTTGATGATATTTTTAAATAACAAATTTGATGATATTTTCAAATAATAAATTTGATGATATTTTCAAATAACAAATTTGATGATATTTTAAAAAAATTGATGATATTTGATGATATCTTCTGTTCTAGTCCTCATGAAAATAACAAATTTGATAAAAAAACAAATTATTAGATGCAACAAGAAATAATTAAAAAAACAAGTTACTAATGGCGCACTAGAGGAGGGTGCGCCATTGCTATCAGAAAAAAAGTTACTAATGGCACACCAGAGGAGGGAGCACCATTGCTATCAGAAAAAAACTACTGATGGCGCACGAGAGGAGGGTGCGCCATTACTAACATTCCCCCCTCTAGCTGGATACCCCTTCGCCCGATCCCCCCTTCCCTCTCCCTCGCCAGATCCCCCTTCCCTCCCCCGCCACACCCGCTCCGACGACCCCCGCGCCCGCTCCACACCCGCTCCGGCTCCCCCGCGCCCGTTCCGACGACCCCCGCGCCCGCTCCACACCCTAGCACCTCCCCACTTCCCCTCCCCTCACGCTGCTTCACCCGACTAGGTCGCCCCCATCACCGCATCGTCCCCGCGACCACCGTCGTCCCTGCACCCCACCAAGGAGTCCAGGAGCTCTACAGTGTTATTCTACGTCATCTACGGCCAGCCATTCGAGCTCGATGGCTCTGCATCGTGCGGATCGAGGTCTTCTTCCACCTTCGGCCACCGTGGCCTCACCGTCGATCCGCGTCACCTCGTCAACCCCGGCCCCGCACGAGCTCGCCATCATCTTCCTCTCGGTGAGCTTCACCGGTTCCCCTCCCCCCCTTTGATTTCGTCTTCCTCTCTGTTAGTGTAGCTAGCTGTTATCCAAGTCGCCACAGGGCCGGCCTTGTTTGTTTAGGAGCAGATTTATACTTCTTCTAGAAAAGAAACCTGAACAAAAATGATCTGTGCTTAATAGCAAAATTATATATGGCAGTTGGTTAAAACTCAATTTCATGACACATTCCAGGAGATTTGTTTGCTTTTGTGTAAAACATACTAGTATGTAACTATGTGCTCATGTTAATTGCTTAGTTTATGAAAGGGTAATTATGTAACAAAGTAATTGTGGCACACATTGGTAAACCGGAAATAGTATCACACTTGAGCTAGTAAAATTTGAGAAAACTCCTAGGACCTCAATGACACAGAACCACAACTGCAGCAAGCAAAGACATATCTGGTGCCTCATAACAGCTAGCAACTCATATCTGTCTTTATTATTCTGCAAATTCAGTTTATACATTCCTTTGTTTCCAGACAAATGATTTGAAGCGATGATGATCCCAATGGCATATTATTAGTGGCTATTTGGCTATCAGAAAAGCAAGAGGCACTAAGAACGATCTGCATATTGTTTGCTGAGTTTTGGAGAACATACTGTATTCACTCTAAGAAATAATTATGGAAACATCACTCATCTTTTCATGGCCTGCCAAGCATGTAGGAGTTCTCACTTGTTTTAAAAAAACCGCATATATCTCTCACTTAATCCAGTAGCTCCATGGAACTGTTAGGCATTTGTTCATTATTGGTTGCAATTTTTTGGTCTGTGAGTGGACATAACAGTACACTGCGCTGTCCATGTAGTGATATGAAGATGTTTGGTCAGAGAACAAGGCTATAGTGATCAATGCACATGACACATGTATCATGTATCAGTAGAGTAATTTGTACAGTCACACCAACTGCTTCACTAATTGAACACATGCTTTGCTTGTGTGTTCCTGCTGCTTGACTAATTGAACACCTGCTGTTGCTACTGTGGGACAATGTTCCTTCTTTTCTTATTGATGTTGCTATTTCCATTGAAGTACTCACATGTGTTCTAGATGAGTTGCTGCTAGTTAGTTCCCCTTAGACTACATTCTAGATTGCGTAGCATAACTCCAGAATTTTGTCATTGCACACCTGCTGCTAGTTAGTTCTGTAGATACTTAAAACACATATCACTTGTCAAGTTTCGTTCGGTATATTAAATCCTATGAAATTATCAAAGTGGGTTGTACTATGTTGGACAGAATTTTACGTTTGGACTTGGGTGAATGTAACCAGACTTATACTCTCAGATTTTTTCATAGTTGATGGTGTGAGGACTTATAATGTGATAAAGTATATATGGTGTGAGGACTTATAATTTTTTTTGGGTGACCTATTAGATCTGGAATGGAAGCTCACATAAGTTGAGCTAATTTTTGTCCATATGCAAGCAGAGGACCATAGGGTCTGTGGCCTTTTCATCCATATGAAAGTAGAGGCACATTGTGGTGCTAGTTTGCTGGGTTTTGTCTCCGACCATTGTGTCGTGATGAATTTGCAGGTACCCCGAGAGGCCCTTGAGTTTGCCGGAATGTCGATTAACTTCCGTTCCGGCAAATTCGGGTACTCCATATGTCCTATTTTCAACGAAGGTCATGCTGAAATTTTCCGTGAATTTTAGCATGACTTTGCTAAAAATAGGACATATGGGGTACTTGCGACTAATGCATGGGCCGGGGTATCTTAGTACTTAGTTAAGTAGGATCAACTGCCCCGCCATTCTTGCTGCATTAAACCATAGGTGGCAATAGAGACAAGTGATTAGGCCCAACTTAGAATTCTCCTTAGCATCGATAAACCCTAGATGATAAACCCAACATAGGTGGCAATAGAGCCAAGTGATTAGTGCCAAGTGATTAGGCCCAACCTAGGGTGCCTCGGCATCGATAAACCCTAAATGATGAAAACTTAACTTGGCTTCTATAGGGTGCCTC
This sequence comes from Triticum urartu, assembly GCF_003073215.2. NCBI lineage: Eukaryota > Viridiplantae > Streptophyta > Magnoliopsida > Poales > Poaceae > Triticum > Triticum urartu. The sequence goes on from NC_053022.1 coordinate 264,494,227, forward strand.
GGTGTCGATGAGAACCTAAATGATGTACGCTTAGGCTTTTAGGGTGCCTCGGCGTCGACAAACCCTAAATGATAAAAGCTTAGCTTTTAGGATGCCTTGGTGTCGACAAACCCTAAATGATGAGACCATGATCTTGTTCCTTGACAATAACCAACTTTTTGACCAAACTTTTTTCCTATTTAGAGCGAAACATGGCCCACAACGATGAGGCCGGCAGTTCGGGTGGCAAGCAATTCTGGGAGCTGTCCCACGAGTTGGAGGAAGAACCTCACCGCTATGAGGACGTCACGGAAGACACCGATCCTGACTACACAACCCCTAGTGGCGTCGGGGATGACACCACTGATGATGGCGCCGCGGATGCCACCACTGATGATGGAGGCGCACGCACAGATGGCAGCCAACCAAAGAGGCAACGGAAGGACCGGTGCCCGAACGTGCTCGGCACCGTCAGGGAGGAATTTACTGAAGTGAACTCCGACGGGCATCCGACGGCGCCCAAAAACGTAGTCAAGGGGTACTCGATTCAGCTCGGGTGCATTCTCCGGAGCACCGCCTCGATCAACACCGAGAACCTAAGGCATAAGGACCGAGGGAATTTGCGCAGCCTCCTCTTCACGAAGCTGCACGAACGATACAAGTTCCCCGTTGAGTTCGCAAACACACACCTCTCGGGTAATAAAGTGAACGGTGCCGCCCTCACGATGATGAGCATGGCCCTGTCTACTTGGAAAAGCACGGTGAAGGCAATGATTGACAAAGGTGATAGTTATGAGAAGATCAAGGCGAGATATCCTTTGATGAGCGAAGATGACTACAAGGAGTTCAAGATCAAGTGCGAGAGCCCCGCAACCTCCGAATCAAGTCAGTGGGGGAAAGAAATGCGGCAGTTGAACATAGGGGTCCACCAACTCGGTCCCGGCGGTTACAGAGTGGCGGAGCCTATATGGGACAAGGAGGACACGGAGCATGCCGAGCACGGCCTACCGCCCCGCTTCGAGAAATACAATGACAAGCAGACCAGGAACTTTCTTAGGGCCCGGTATAAGGAGGACCCTGTAATGCCCTCGATGCGGCTATATCTCCCACGTGTCGAAGCACGACTTAGAGGCATAACCGCATTGAAAGCAATGTCGCAAGTGAGGTAATCTTCACACAACCCATGTAATACATAAGGGAAAGAGATACATAGTTGGCTTACAATCGCCACTTCACACAAATACATGAATAAAGCATTACATCATCAAGATACAATCAAGGTCCGACTATGGAACCAAAATAAAAGAAGACTACCCCAAATGCTACACATATCCCCGATCGCCCCAACTGGGCTCCACTACTGATCAACTGAAACGAAACAACACAATGAACGAGATCTTCATCGAGCTCCTCCTTGAGCTCGGTTGTGTCACCTGCACGGTTCAACGGCACCTGCAAACTGGTTTTGGAAGTAAACTGTGAGTCACGGGGACTCAGCAATCTCACACCCTCGTGATCAAGACTATTTAAGCTTATGGGTAGGGAAAAGGTATGAGGTGGAGCTGCAGCAAGCGACTAGCATATTTGGTGGCTAACATACACAAATGAGAGCGAGAAGAGAGGGCAAAAGCACGGTCGAGAATCTATGATCAAGAAGTGATCCTAGATCAACCTACGTCAAGCATAACTCCAAGACCGTGTTCACTTCCCAGACTCCGCCGGAAAGAGACCATCACGGTTACACACGCGGTTGATGCATTTTAGTTAAGTTAGGGTTTACATTTTCTACAACCGGACATTAACAAATTCCCATCTGCCCATAACCGCGGGCACGGCTTTCAAAAGATCATATCCCTGTAGGGGTGTCCCAACTTAGCCCATCATAAGCTCTCACGGTCAACGAAGGATATTCCTTCTTCCAAGACAATCCGATCAGACTCGGCATACCGGTTACAAGACATCCTCGACAATGGTAAAACAAGTCCAGCAAAACCGCCCGAATGTGCCGACAAATCCCGATAGGAGCTGCACATATCTCGTTCTCAGGGCACACTCAGATAGGTCAAGCTACGAGTAAAACCAGCCCTCGAGTTTCCCCGAGGTGGCCCCGCAGGCTGCCCGGTTCAGGCCAACACTTAGACAAGCACTGGCCCGGGGGGGTTAAAGTAAAGATGACCCTCGAGAGAGCAACTCCCAAGGGAAAAGTAGGTGGTGGTGAGGCAAATTGTAAAACCAAGGTTGGGCATTGCTGGAGGAGTTTTATTCAAAGCAAACTGTCAAGGGGTTCCCATTATAACCCAACCGTGTAAGGAACGCAAAATCCAGGAACATAATACCGATATGACGGAAACTAGGGCGGCAAGAGTGGAACAAAACACCAGGAATAAGGCCGAGCCTTCCACCCTTTACCAAGTATATAGATGCATTAATTAAATAAGAGATATTGTGATATCCCAACAAAATATCCATGTTCCAACAAGGAACAACTCCAATCTTCACCTGCAACTAACAACACTATAAGAGGGGCTGAGCAAAGCGGTAACATAGCCAAACAACGGTTTGCTAGGACAAGGTGGGTTAGAGGCTTGGCTTAACAATATGGGAGGCATGATAAGCAAGTGGTAGGTATCGCAGCATAGGCATAGCAAAAGAGTGAGCAACTAGCAAGCAAAGATAGAAGTGATTTCGAGGGTATGGTCATCTTGCCTGAAATCCCGCAAGGAAGAAGAACAAGTCCATGAAGAAGATAAATGGACGTAGACAAACGGATCCTCACAAACGCGACGTTATCAGAACTAACCCGAAGAAGCAACACCGGAAAGAAAGCAAACAACATAGTAACCAACCATCACATAAACATGGCATGATGCACAACCAAGTATGATGCATGTCCGGATTAATGAAGCATGGCATGGCAAAGTGCACAAGCAATCCTACAAATTAAGTGGAGCTCAATATGCAACGAGTTGCATATTGACGGAATACCACATCAATTATTTAGTTCTCTCCCGGTTAGGTACTCAACAATATTAAATGTTGTTAAACATGGCAAGAGGTGAGGCATAACAAAACTACACCATCTAAACAATTTAAATGGGGCCGGATATAACAATAACGAATCCGGTAAATCCCCATATGCCTTAGTAATTTATTGCAACAACAATTTAAACATTTTAATTGTTGTTATCATGATGCGGATGACATGAACAAGTTTATGCAATTTTTATTAAAAGTTGACAAGAGCATTATGAAGCATTTGTCATCGTGGCGGAAACGAAAGGGGTGCCACGGCAACGAATCCGAAAATGGTGCCACGGGAACATATCGGTTCCGGTAACTCGATTGAGATGACGGTGCAAAAGAGAGTGTGACGGGAGCATGTCATGCAAGGATGGTGGGGTGATCCTCGCAAACGGGTGTCCCACGAGACGACGGTATGGCAACGGGGAACATGCAAGAAAACATGTCGGGCATGGTGCAAATGCGAGCATTTCAAACATCGCAAGCATTCATCCACGAACGTCGTCTCGGGGTTATACCTTCGAAGCGTGCAAACGAGATGGTTCTGGTTCGATGGGACGCAGTGGAAGTAGACGTTCTCGCACGCTCTCGAGTCGAGGATAGAGGTTCTCGCGATCTCGGCGACGGTAGTGGTACATGTTTATCGTTGCACGAGTTTCCGTATACGTTCATGTCATCGGTGATGTGGTACTTGGGGTCTTTGGACTTTCCGGTCCCGTTCTTGCGACGGTAGTCGTTCGCGTTCGTTCGGAGAGGTACTTGATGACTCCAACATCTTCGGGGCGACGGTAGTTGTACACGGTCCACGAGAGATCGATCGTTCGGGGTCCGACTTGCGGGTCTTGCCGACATGAGTGGTACTTGGCATTTTTGTGTAGACGAACTTGGCGCATCCGAAGGGGTACTTGACGCGTTCGAGGGTCGTCATGTCATGGTACTTGGAAAACTCCTTGGAGAAGGTGCTTGACGGTCCGGGTATGGGTCTTGGCGTGTCGTTCTTGCCAATCCAAAACCCAGCGAGACGAAAGGACCTCAGGCGGGCAGCAGCAAGGAGGCGATGGCGCACACACTAGACATGGGGGCAGGACGAGGAGAAGGCGCATGGCTCGGTGACGAGGAGAACCAACGGTTCGAGGGGGTGGAGGTGACGATGCTGGGGTGTGGGAGGCCGCTACCAGCACGGACGAGGCAAGGAGGAGGAGGCGCTGGCCTTGCCGAGGCCAGCAGCAGGCCACGTCGGAACAGGAGGCCGACGAAGTCCTAGGGTGGCGCAGCCATGGCAGGGCCTGACGGATCCGGGCGGGGGCGGCACTTGATGGCGGAGGGCGATGCGAGGCAGAGGAGGAGCAAGGCGGCGGCAACTCAAAGCGCGGGGACGAGGCATGGAGGTCGAGGCCGCCGGCGGAGTTTGCGAGGTGGCGCTCGGCGTCCCTGTCGATGCGGCAGTGCGACGAGCTTGGGACGTGTCCCGCGGAGGAGCGGAGAGGAGCGGGTCAAGGGGATGCAGCGAGAAAGGCCGCGGCGACCGGAGGAGAAGGACGAGGGGATCGGGCTCGAGGGATCGGGCGCGAGCGCTGGGGATCGCTAGGAGGCGGCGGCAGAGGAAAGGGCCGAGGGAGAGAGATGGGCATCGAGGGAATCGGGCTCAGGAAGACTAGGGTTAGGAAAAAGGAGGCTGGGCCTTAGAGGAATATGGGCCTAGGGTTTGAAGTGGGGCTGCGGGAAAACCTTGGGCCAGGGAGGCCGACCTAGTGCTGCTGCTGGTTGAAGACCCTAGATGGGCTGGACTCTCTCCTCCCTCTCTCTTTAAAAACTTATACCTTAAACAGAAAAGAAATTAGAGAGAGGAAAAGAAAGAGAGGGTTAGGGAAGGATTTTGAGCATGGGGATAATTTTCACGGACTCGTAAAAATGTGCACGGTCCGAGAAAATAGAAAAGGTCAAGTTTGAAAGATTAAATTCAAATTCCTTTGAATTTAATTCAAAAGGTTTGAACTAGGACAGGTTTTTCAACGTGCCCAAAAATGTTGAGAAATTAGGTGGAGCTCCGGAAAATGACAAAAAGGACATGTGGCAAAGTTAGAAGCCAAGAGTTGAAATAACAAAAGGCATTGGGATTTTTACAAGTGTGTTATGGTGAATTTCAAATTAAAGAAATATTGAATATAGCTCCCTACTATCGGGAGGATATGTTTTAAAGAGAAACCACCATGTGAATTCCCTCGATTTAAATAGATCAACGATCTATGAAATTTTATTTATTTGAGTTATTAAAAAGGTTGCGAGATGACATGATGCAAGGAACCAAACAAATCACACGATGAAAACCCGGAAACCCTGGAATGCATTTGAAGCTCCAGACTTGGGGCGTTACACTAATCATCACCGGAATTAGAGGGAGGAGATTAGAACCACACTTGTCTTCTAATTATGAGGATTAGAGAATTAGTCTTGCTCTAACTAGGATCAACTAGAACTATAACTAAAGGGACTAGAGGAGGCTCCAAACTAGTGTTCAAAAGAGCTCAATACCTCAAGTATATATGTGTTAGAGGGGATAGGGGGCAGCTAAGAGGAGGAGAAGGACTCTCCTCCCCTTGCGTTTGCCAAGGAGGGAAGGGGAGTCCTTCGATGTCCCCAATCCGGCCTCCTTCCATAGGGAAAGCGGGCGCCTCCCCAGTTGGGCCTTGGTGGCCCAAGTTGCCTTCCACCATTTGGCCTTTCATGCCTGTAAATATTAAATTAAATATAAAAGTGTTATAAATATTTTGAGACCTTTTTATGTATGATTTTAACATCCTGGAAACATTTTCTACCTATATATATTTATCGGTAATACCCGGTATTACCCGATACTCTCTGAAACCCTTCCGGTGACCCCGAAATGCTTCCGAATCCTCTCGTAACTATTCCCAATATTTATTAAACAATTTAAAGAATATGTTCTCATCACTCCCGTCCTACTAACATTAAGCAGATCATGATGGCCTTAATCTTGTGGCCCCATAGGTTCGGTAACTCATAGACATGAACGAAACCGTTCGTTCAGTGACCGACAACGGAACCGTGGACATCCATTTCGGTCCCTATCAGCACACGGAAGATATTCAAGTGAACCTTTGGTTATCATGTGATGTTCCCTTTGCTCCCTACACTTCACAAAACCCAGGATGCATCGGTATCCTCCTGAGTCATCACCATGCTCACTAAATCGTTATCCTTGTTGCCTATTTTGTTCTTCTTTCTCGATATTGTGTTCTAGCATCCTCATGACATTGTCACCTGTGTCTCGCCAGACTATGATGGATGTTGTCACACCAAGAGTGCCCTAAGAATATGTCTCCATCGCCGGAGGAGCAAATCCGACTCTCCAGCTATCTAGTCCCTTGCCAAAGTTTCCGATAAATCTAGAAGCTATTGTCATGATCACCGTGTTACTGGTGACGTTGTAGCAACCACAAAGCCCACCGTACGGTAAGAAGTGACTATAATACTCTAATGGTCTAAGGAGTAAAATCACATGTTAACACTCTTGTGTTATTACAATTGATTATAGACGATATTAAGTCAATTCATAACAGACAAATTTGGGTCAATTCAATATGATCATTCTTCCAATGTCATAATCTCAATGTTTTTTAGGACTATCATTACACATAACGATATCGTAAAAAATGTGGTCACCAACAACACTTGAGCTAGTCCTAGAGGCAAGACTAGGAACCTTTTATTTAACCTTTATCATTCCAAACGTGCATATGAGTTTTCCACTGAATCGCATATTCCAGGATCATAGAAGTTATAGCATAGAATATAAACTCTATAATTATGAATATGGGAATATAATAATACAAATATTATTGCCTCTAGGGCATATTTCCAATAGTCTCCCACTTGCACTAGAGTCAATCATCTAGTTGCATGTTTGTGACACTTATGGCTATTTAGTGTTGCTCATGCTTTGCTAGTGGTAGAGGCTTCGTCACTGGATATGATACTCTTTGAATCCCAAGGTTATTTCTGTCGGTAATATTTTTTATTTTTGTTTAATTCTTTGTGTCACCTTAATGGTGACACTATATCTCTATATAGTCCATTTCATAGTAACACTATATCTCCATATAGTCCATTTGCTATATCTTCATATAGTCAATTTTCATTTGGTATTACACCATAGTCTATCAATAAACTATTATTGATCCAGATAATATTATATTGAAGTCTTATCAAGCCTCAATCTAAATCATTTATAATATCCACAATTATGTTCATTCATGAAAATCATTTCACAATTTATAGCCCGAATAGTTTATTTATATCATTTATGAAGTTGTCTTGTGTAACCTTTACAACAAATAATTTGTGTAACTATTTACAATAATCTCTTCATTTTCTCTAAGGAAAAGAAGCAAGATTTTCGTCCAACTGAGGTACTTAATATTTAAGCAATTACCCTAGTGAACATTTATAGGATCACTATGGTACTTACTACTAACATATGGTTTTGTACGTTTGACAACACACATGATGAATTCAACCTCTGAAGTAAACTAAACTTTATTCATCCACACACATGTTGATCAACCATTGATTTTGAAACAGTGTTATGTTATGTGACATTTTGAGAAAACATTTTCTCCCATTGCAAAATTTCGTCTATTTTGCGAAGTTTCACTTGTGTCACGCATAACCGTCTTTTGTTGTGGAAAATACCCCCGTCACATTTTCCCACTGTCACCCCCACTGTCATCGAAGCGTCGTCATGGAAAATAAAATTTTGACGGTACCACTTCTTCCGTCATGCAAGATCGCATTTCAGGTGACGAGCCACATAATGTCACTGATTGCCATTTTTATTGACAACCCATAATGTCACCTATGATAGCCCAATCTGTCGCGTAAGATCATTGGGATTTCTATTTTCATGCCCTCAGTTCCATAGTTCTACCCAGTTTGACCCATGGCAACAAACTCACCTCATTGATATCCTTCTCCCTCTAGTTGATCCTCACATAAGGCCAAACGCACCATTTCCGTCGGGTCAACACCTTTGACCGTTACGTGGATACAGGCATGTGGGCCCACTAAAAACTCTGGCCACGTCATCCACCCGACGGTCAGTTGCTGATAGATAGTAGGGCAGGGCAGACTTGCTGGTCCATCCGATTCTGGTGATTGCTGGACGATATCTTGGCCTCTACGGGTTGCTGGTGCATGTGCGCATCGTTAGGTGGCATCAGGGTGGACCAAAACGGCACCAGTGGGTGAGTTCAATCATGGCTGGAGTTTTGTGGTTGTAGGCAACATACCTCTAGAGCATAGATTCGAACACTTTTTTCCGCTGATGTCGTTTGATAGGTCTCCAACGTATCTATAATTTTTGATTGTTCCATGCTATTATATTATTTGTTTTGGATGTTTTATATGATATTTTATATTATTTTTGGGACTAACCTATTAACCTAGAGCCCAGTGCCAGTTTCTGTTTTTTCCTTGTTTTTGAGCTTCGCAAAAAAGGAATACCAAACGGAATAAAACCTTTGCGATGATTTTTCTTGTACTAGAAGACACCCAAAAGACTTGGAGATCAAGTTGGAAGAGCCACGAGGCGGACACAAGGGGGGAGGGCGCGCCCCCTGCCTTGTGGGCCCCCCGTGACTCCCCTGACCTAATTCTTCGCCTATATATTCACATATATTCCCAAACCACCAGAGGCATCCACGAAAACACTTTTCCACCACCACAACCGTCTGTACCCATGAGATCCCATCTAGGGGCCTTTTCCGGCACCCTGCACGAGGGGGATTCGATCGCGGAGGGCTTCTACATCAACTCTATTGACCTTCCGATGAAGCGTGGGTAGTTTCCATAGACCTACGTGTTGGGGAACGTAGTATTTCAAAAAAATTCCTACGATCACGCAAGATCTAACTAGGAGAAGCATAGAAACGAGTGGGGATAGTGTGTCCACGTACCCTCGTATACCGAAAGAGGAAGCGTTAAGTAACGCGGTTGATGTAGTCGAACGTCTTCGCGATCCAACCGATCAAGTACCGAACGGACATCACCTCCGCGATCTGCACACGTTCAGCTCGATGACATCCCTCGAACTCTAGATCCAGCTGAGGCCGAGGGAGAGTTTTGTCAACACGACAGCGTGTTGATGGTGATAATGAAGTTACTGACGCAGGGCTTCGCCTAAGCACTACGGCAATATGATCGAGGTGGAAATCTGTGAAGGGGGGCACCGCACACGGCTAAGATCAACTTGTGTGTCTATGGGGTGCGCCCCTCCCCGTGTAAAAATGAGTGGAGGAGGGGGGCCGGCCTCCTATGGCGCGCCCCAAGGGGGATTCCTACTCCTACTAGGAGTAGGTTTCCCCCCTTTCCTAGTCAAACTAGGAGGGGAAAGGAAGGGGAAGAGGAGAGAAGGAGAGGGGGTTCGGCCCCCTCCCCAATTTGGATGGGGCTTGGGGGGTGCGCCCGACCACTTTGTCGCCTCCTCCTCTCTCCCACTATGGCCCATGAAGGCCCATTAACTCCCGGGGGGGTTTCGGTAACCCTCCCGGTACTCCAGAAAATACTCAATACACCTAGGAACCATTCCAGTGTCCGAATATAATCATCCAATATATCAATCTTCATGTCTCGACCATTTTGAGACTTCTCGTCATGTCCGTGATCTCATCCGGGGCTCTGAACTACCTTCGGTACATCAAAACACACAAACTCATAATACCGATCGTCATCGAACGTTAAGCGTGCGGACCCTACGGGTTCGAGAACTATGTAGACATGACCGAGACTCATCTCTGGTGAATAACCAATAGCGGAACCTGGATGCTCATATTGGTTCCTACATATTCTACGAAGATCTTTATCGGTCAAACCGCACAACAATATATGTTGTTCCCTTTGTCATCGGTATGTTACTTGCCCAAGATTCGATCGTCGGTATCATCATACTTAGTTCGATATCGTTACCGGCAAGTCTCTTTACTCGTTCCGTAATGCAACATCCCGCAACTAACTCATTAGTTACATTGCTTACAAGGCTTATAGTGATGTGCATTACCGAGAGGGCCCAGAGATACCTCTCCGACAATCAGAGTGACAAATCCTAATCTCGATCTATGCCAACTCAACAAACACCATCGAAGACACATGTAGAGCATCTTTATAATCACCCAGTTACGTTGTGACGTTTGATAGCACACTAAGTGTTCCTCCGGTATTCGGGAGTTGCATAATCTCATAGCCATATGAACATGTATAAGTCATGAAGAAAGTAATAGCAATAAACTAAACGATCAAAGTGCTAAGCTAACGGACGGGTCATGCATGTCAATCACATCATTCTCTAATAATGTGATCCGGTTTATCAAATGACAACTCATGTACATGGCTAGGAAACATAACCATCTTTGATTAACGAGCTAGTCAAGTAGAGGCATACTAGTGACACTCTGTTTGTCTATGTATTCACACATGTACTAAGTTTCTGGTTAATACAACTCTAGCATGAATAATAAACATTTATCATGATATAATGAAATATAAATAACAACTTTATTATTGCCTCTAGGGCATATTTCCTTCAGTCTCCCACTTGCACTATAGTCAATAATCTAGATTACATTGTAATGATTCTAACACCCATGGAGCCTTGGTGCAGATCATGTTTTTCTCGTGAGAGAGGCTTAGTCAATGTGTCCGCAATATTCAGATCCGTATGTATCTTGCAAATCTCTATGTCTCCCTCCTTGACTTGATCGCGGATGGAATTGAAGCGTCTCTTGATGTGCTTGGTTCTCTTGTGAAATCTGGATTCCTTTGCCAAGGCAATTGCACCAGTAGTCACAAAAGATTTTCATTGGACCCGATGCACTAGGTATGACACCTAGATCAGATATGAACTCCTTCATCTAGACTCTGTTATTTGCTGCTTCCGAAGCAGCTATGTACTCCGCTTCACACGTAGATCTCGCCACGACGCTCTGTTTAGAACTGCACCAACTAACAGCTCCACCATCCAATAAAAATATGTATTTGGTCTGTGACTTAGACTCGTCCGGATCAGTGTCAAAGTTTGCATCGACGTAACCATTTACGACAAGCTCTTTGTCACCTCCATAAACGAGATACATATCCTAAGTCTTTTTCAAGTATTTCAGGATGTTCTTGACCCTTGTCCAGTGATCCACTCCTGGATTACTTTGGTACCTCCCTGCTAAACTAATAGCAAGGCACACATCAGGTCTGGTACACAGTATTGCATACATGATAGAACCTATGGCTGAAGCATAGGGAATGACTTCCATTTTCTCTATCTTCTGCAGTGGTCGGGCATTGAATCTGACTCAACTTCACACCTTGTAATACAGGCAAGAACCCTTTCTTTGGTTGATCCATTTTGAACTTCTTCAAAACTTTATCAAGGTACGTGCTTTGTGAAAGTCCAATTAAGCGTCTTGATCTATCTCTATAGATCTTGATGCCCAATATATAAGCAGCTTCACCGAGCTCTTCCATTGAAAAAATCATATTCAAGTATCATTTTATGCTATTCATAAATTCAGTATCATTTCTGATAAACAATATGTCATCCACATATTGAAGGAAATATGCCCTAGAGGCAATAATAAAGTTTTATTTATATTTCCTTATATCATGATAAATTATTATTATTCATGCTAGAATTGTATTAATCGGAAACTTAGTACATGTGTGAATACATAGACAAACAGAGTGTCACTAGTATGCCTCTACTTGACTAGCTCGTTAATCAAAGATGGTTAAGTTTCCTAGCCATGGACAAAGAGTTGTCATTTGACGAACGAGATCATATCATTAGAGAATGATGTGATTGACTTGAGCCATCCGTTATCTTAGCAAGATGACCATTTAGTTTACTGTTATTGCTTTCTCCATAACATATACATGTTCCTATGACTATGAGATTATGCAACTCCTGAATACCGGAGGAACACTTAGTGTGCTATGAAACGTCACAACGTAACTGGGTGACTATAAACATGCTCTACAGGTGTCTCCGATGGTGTTTGTTGAGTTGGCATAGATCGAGATTAGTATTTGTCACTCCGTGTATCGGAGAGGTATCTCTGGACCCTCTCGGTAATGCACATCACTATAAGCCTTGCAAGCAATGTGACTAATTAATGAGTTAGTTACGGGATGTTTCATTACGGAATGAGTAAAGAGACTTGCCGGTAACAAGATTGAACTAGGTATTGAGATACCAACGATCGAATCTCGGGCAAGTAACATACCGATGACAGAGGGAACAAAGTATGTTGTTATGCGGTTTGACCGATAAAGATCTTCAATGAATATGTAGGAACCAATATGATCATCCAGGTTCCGCTATTGGTTATTGACCGGAGATGAGTCTCAGTCATGTCTACATAGTTCTCGAACCCGTAGGGTCCGCATGCTTAACGTTCGATGACAATTGGTATTATGAGTTTATGTGTTTTGATGTACCGAAGGTTGTTCGGAGTCCCGGATGTGATCGCAGACATGACAAGGAGTCTTAAAATGGTCGAGACATAAAGATTGATATATTGGAAGGCTATGTTTGGACATCGGAATGGTTCCGGGTGAGTTCGGGCATTTACTAGAGTACCGGGGGTTTCCCGGAACCCCCCAGGGAGTCAATGGGCCTTATTGGACCTTAGTGGGAGAGAAGAGAAGGCAGCCAGGTGGAGGGTGTGCCCCCAAGCCCAAACCGAATTGGGTGGGGGGGGGGGTCGGCCCCCCTTTCCTTTCTCCTTCTCCCTCTTCCTTCTTTTCCTAGTGGGACTAGGAAAGGGGGAGTCCTACTTCTACTAGGAGGAGGACTCCTCCCCCCTTGGCGCGCCTACAGGGCCGGCCGGCCTCCCCCTCCCTCCTTTATATACGTGGGGAGGGGAGCACCCTAGAACACATCAAAGTTGATCTTAGCCGTGTGCGGTGCCCCCCTCCACAGATTTCCACCTCGGTCATATCATTGCAGCGCTTAGGCGAAGCCCTGTGCCGGTAGCTTCATCATCACCGTCACCATGCCGTCGTGCTGACGCAACTCTCCCTCGACCTTAGCTGGATCTAGAGTTCGTGGGATGTCACCAAGCTGAATGTGTGTAGATTGCGGAGGTGTCGTATCTTTGGTACTAGGATCGATCGGATCTGAAGACGTACGACTACATCAACCGCGTTGTCATAACGCTTCCACTTATGGTCTATGAGGGTATGTGATAATACTCTTCCCTCTCGTTGCTATGCATCACCTAGATGGATCTTGCATCTGCGTAGGATTTTTTTTAAAATTACTACGTTCCCCAATGGTGGCATCCGAGCCAGGTCTATGCGTAGATGTTATATGCATGAGTAGAACACAAAGGAGTTGTGGGCGCGGGTATATACATATTGCTTGCTGTCTCTAGTTGATTCTTGATTCAGAGGTATTGTTGGATGAAGCAGCTCACCGACATTACGCGTATGCTTACGTGAGACTGGTTCTACTGACGTGCTTAGCACACAGGTGGCTAGTGGGTGTCTGTTTCTCCAACTTTAGTTGAACCGGATTCAATGAACATGGTTCTTTCCGAAGATAAAAAAGCAATCACTATACCGCATTTTGGTTCTTGATGCATAGGTACGAACGGTTCTTGCTCAGCCCGTAGCAGCCACATAAAACTTGCAACAACAAAGTAGAGGACATCTAACTTGTTTTTGTAGGGCATGTTGTGATGTGATATGGTCAAGACATGATGCTAAATTTTATTGTATGAGATGATCATGTTTTGTAACAGAGTTATCACCAACTGGCAGGAGCCATATGGTTGTCTCTTTATTGTATGAAATGCAATCGCCATGTAATTGCTTTACTTTATCACTAAGCGGTAGCAATAGTCGTCGAAGCAATAGTTGGCGAGACAACAACGATGCTTCGATGGAGATCAAGGTGTCAAGCTGGTGACGATGGTGATCATGACGGTGCTTTGGAGATGGAGATCGAAGGCACAAGATGATGATGGCCATATCGTATCACTTATATTGATTGCATGTGATGTTTATCCTTTATGCATCTTATTTTGTTTAGTTTGGCAGTAGCATTATAAGATGATCTCTCACTAAATTTCAAGGTATAAGTGTTCTCCCCGAGTATGCACCATTGCTACAGTTCCTCGTGCCGAGACACCACGTGATGATCGGGTGTGATAAGATCTACGTTCACATACAACGGGCGCAAGCCAATTTTGCACACGTGGAATACTCGGGTTAAACTTGACGAGCCTAGCATATGCAGGTATGGCCTCGGAACACTGAGACCGAAAGGTCGAGTGTGAATCATATAGTAGATATGATCAACATAGTGATGTTCACCATTGAAAACTACTCCATCTCACGTGATGATCGGACATGGTTTAGTTGATATGGATCACGTGATCACTTAGATGATTAGAGGGATGTCTATCTAAGTGGGAGTTCTGAAGTAATATGATTAATTGAACTTTAATTTATCATGAACTTAGTACCTGATAGTATTATGCATGTGTATGTTCTTGTAGATAGATGGCCCGTGTTGTTGTTCCGTTGAATTTTAATGCGTTCTTAGAGAAAGCTAAGTTGAAAGATGATGGTAGCAACTACACGGACTGGGTCTGTAACTTGAGGATTATCCTGATTGCTGCACAGAGGAATTACGTCCTGGAAGCACCGCTAGGAGCCAAACCCGCTGCAGGAGCAACGCCAGATGTTATGAACACCTGGTAGAGCAAAGCTGATGACTACTCGATAGTTCAGTGTGTCGTGCTTTACGGCTTAGAACCGGGACTTCAATGATGTTTTGAACGTCATGGAGCATATGAGATGTTCCAGGAGTTGAAGTAATATTTCAAGCAAATGCCCGGATTGAGAGATATGAAGTCTCCAATAAGTTCTACATCTGCAAAATGGAGGAGAATAGTTTTGTCAATGAGCATATACTCAGAATGTCTGGGTACCACAACCACTTGACTCAGCTGGGAGTTAATCTTCTAGTTGATAGTGTCATTTTGATAGAATTCTTCAATCACTGCCACCAAGCTACAAGAGCTTCATGATGAACTATAATACGCAAGGGATGGATAAGACAATTCATGAGCTCTTTGCAATGCTAAATGCTGCGGAGGTAGAAATCAAGAAGGAGCATCAAGTGTTAATGGTCAACAAGACCACTAGTTTCAAGAAAAATGGTAAAGGGAAGAAGGGGAGCTTCAAGAAGAACGACAAGCAAGTTGTTTCTCAAGTGAAGAAGCCCAAGTATGGACCTAAGCCTGAGACTGAGTGCTTCTACTACAAAGGGACTAGTCACTTGAAGCGGAACTGCCCCAAGTATTTGGAGGAGAAGAAGGATGGCAAAGTGAAAGGTATATTTGATATACATGTTATTGATGTGTACCTTACTAATGCTCGCAGTAGCGCCTGGGTATTTGATACTGGTTATATTGCTAATATTTGCAATTCAAAACATGGGCTACGGATTAAGCAAAGATTGTCGAAGGATGAGGTGACAATGCGCGTGGGAAATGGTTCCAAAGTCGATGTGATCGCGGTCGGCACGCTACCTCTACATCTACCTTCGGGATTACTATTAGACGTAAATAATTGTTATTTGGTGCCAGCATTAAGCATGAACATTATATCTGGATCTTGTTTGATGCGTGACAGTTATTCATTTAAATCAGAGAATAATGGTTGTTCTATTTATATGAGTAATATCTTTTATGGTCATGCACCCTTGATGAGTGGTCTGTTTTTACTAAATCTTGATAGTAGTGATACACATGTTCACAGTATTGAAGCCAAAAGATATAAGTTTAATAATGATAGTGCAACTTATTTGTGGCACCGCCGTTTAGGTCATATTGGTGTAAAGCGCATGAAGAAACTCCATGTTGATGGGCTTTTGGAATCACTTGATTATGAATCACTTGATGCTTGTGAACCATGCCTCATGGGAAAGATGACTAAGACTCCGTTCTCCGAAACAATGGAGCGAGCAACAGACTTGTTGGAAATAATACATACTGATGTATGCGGTCCGATGAGTATTGATGCTCGCGGCGGGTATTGTTATTTTCTTACCTTCACAGATGATTTGAGCAGATATGGGTATATCTACTTGATGAAACATAAGTCTGAAACATTTGAAAAGTTCAAAGAATTTCAGAGTGAAGTAGAAAATCATCGTAAAAAGAAAATAAAATTTCCACGATCTGATCGTGGAGGAGAATATTTGAGTTATGAATTTGGTCTTCATTTGAAACAATGCGGAATAGTTTCGCAACTCACGCCACCCAGAACACCTCAACGTAATGGTGTGTCCGAACGTCGTAATTGTACTTTATTAGATATGGTGCGATCTATGATGTCTCTTATTGATTTACCGCTATCGTTTTCGGGTTATGCTTTAGAGACGGCTGCATTCATGTTAAATAGGGCACCATCTAAATCCGTTGAGATGACAGCATATGAACTGTGGCTTGGCAAGAAACCCAAGTTGTCATTTCTTAAAGTTTGGGGCTGCGATGCTTATGTGAAAAAACATCAACCTGATAAGCTCGATCCCAAATCGGAGAAATGTGTCTTCATAGGATACCCAAAGGAGACTGTTGGGTACACCTTCTATCACAGATCCGAAGGCAAGATATTCGTTGCTAAAAATGGATCCTTTCTAGAGAAGGAGTTTCTCTCAAAAGAAGTGAGTGGGAGGAAAGTAGAACTTGATGAGGTAACTGTACCTGCTCCCTTATGTTGGGGAACGTAGTAATTTCAAAAAAATTCCTACGCACACGCAGGATCATGGTGATGCATAGTAACGAGAGGGTAGAGTGTTGTCCACGTACCCTCGTAGACTGCTAAGCGGAAGCATTATGACAACGTGGTTGATGTAGTCGTACGTCTTCACGATCGACCGATCCTCAGTACCGAACGTACGACACCTCCACGTTCAGCACACGTTCAGCTCGGTGACATCCCGCGAACTCACGATCCAATAGAGCTCGGGGAAGAGTTTCATCAGCACGACGGCGTGATAACGATGTTGATGAAGCTACCATGACAGGGCTTCGCCTAAGCACCGCTATAGTATGACCGAGGTGGATTATGGTGGAGGGGGGCACCACACACGGCTGGGAGAGATCTTTGTGATCAACTTGTGTGTCTAGAGGTGCCCCCTGCCCCTGTATATAAAGGAGCAAGGGGAAGGCCGGCCGGCCCTTGTTGGTGCGCCAGGAGGAGGAATCCTCCTCCTAGTAGGAGTAGGATTCCCCTCTTTCTGACTCCTACTAGGAGGGGGAAAGGAAGGGAGAGAAAGAGAAGGCGAGGGGGGCGCCGCCTCCCCTTCTCCTAGTCCAATTCGGATAGAGGGGAGGGGCGCGCTGCCTGCCCTAGGCCGGCCCCTCTCTCTTTTCCTTATGGCCCAACAAGGCCCATTAGCCCTCGGGGGGTTCCGGTAACCCCTCCGGTACTCCGGTAAAATCCCGATTTTACCTGGAACTCTTCCGATGTCCAAATGTAGGCTTCCAACACATCAATCTTAGTGTCTTGACCATTTCAAGACTCCTCATCATGTCTGTGATCATATTCGGGACTCCGAACTACCTTCGGTACATCAAAACATATAAACTCATAAAACCGATCGTCACAGAACTTTAAGCGTGCGGACCCTACGGGTTTGAGAACTATGTAGACATGACCGAGACATATCTCTGGTCAATAACCAATAGCGGAACCTGGATGCTCATATTGGTTCCTACATATTCTATGAAGATCTTTATCGGTCAAATGACATAACACTATACGTTGTTCTCTTTGTCATCGGTATGTTACTTGCCCGAGATTCGATCGTCGGTATCCCAATACCTAGTTCAATATCGTTACCAGAAAGTATCTTTACTCGTTTCATAATGCAATATCCCGCAACCAACTCATTAGTTGCATTGCTTACAAGGCTTATAGTGATGTGCATTACCGAGAGGGCCCAGAGATACCTCTCCGACAATCAGAGTGACAAATCGTAATCTTGATCTATGCCAACTCAACAAGTACCATCAGAGACACCTGTAGAGCACCTTTATAATCACCCATTTACATTGTGAAATTTTCTAGCACACAAAGTGTTCCTCCGGTATTCGGGAGTTGCATAATCTCATAGTCATAAGAACATGTATAAGTCATGTTGGGGATATAACCACTGAGGGGAAACCGCCCAGGAGGGGCCGGTTCACCTTCAGTTATACTGAAGCCCAAGGAAACACAGAAGATGGCGCTTTACGGATGAAGCTTAGAGGCCCAGAGCCCGCAGACGGTTTAGGGCCATGATAGTAAACCGCCATGATTGTATAAACTTGATTGTAAGATAAGAAAGAAGAGACCGAGGCGGACACCTGTATGAGCCAGCCTCGGGACTCTGTAGACCGGACGGGATCCTCCTGAATATATAAAGGGGTGACCCGGCGGCGGTTCAGGGACAGAAAACAACAACTCGAAGCCAGACAAAGTGGATTCGCTCCCTGGTCTTCGAAACCCCAGCAATACCAATCACAACTAGACGTAGGCTTTCACCTTCATCGAAGGGGCCGAACTAGCATAAAACTTGCGTGTCCCTTTGTCCGGTTTAACCCCTTCAAGCTAACCTGTACTGATGGCTCCACGACTAAGTCCTTCCATGAGGACATCTGCCGTGACAAGTCCACGACAGTTGGCGCCCACCGTGGGGCTATCGCATGATGGTTTCGAGTTCTTGAAGGGCAACTTCGATGGACTGAGGGGATACGCTGTGGGCCGGATGACGAAGAGTCGCCGCGGCAAGATCTACATCGACAACGCAGGATGGGGTCCCGAGGCTAATTCAATCGAATACGGGTACCGGGTCCCCTTTGGTGGGATTCACGTCTTCATTGGCAAGATCGGCGAACCGGCCCCCAAGCCGGACACCTGCACCGACATCATCGAGACGGCTCGGCGTGCAAGTTCTTCACCGGTTCAGCCTGAGGCCAGGCATGTTTTCGTGGGTGTCATCAATGGTTCGGGTTATGAGGAGGAACCGATCTCTGATGGAGAAACCGTAATCCGTAGTGATGACGAGTCTTCCGGAGAAACCGAATCGTTTTACCAGTTGTACAATGGCCGGATTGAGGGAGGATCCGAGGGCAACAGTATTTCGGATTCCCCCGGTCTACCAAACCAGGCCGTTGTCTTCATGACCGGCACACGACCGGTGCCTCATTCATCTACCGCCGCAGTGGTACTCTCCGGTTCAACAACGGCCACGCCAGCAGGTGCAGGAAGCTCGGCGCCGCCTCCAGCCCAAGTCTTGTCTGATTTGTTCGACGCTCTAGCGGCACTGATGTCCGCGGAGGTAGACGTAGCAGCCAGGGATCAGCACGATGCGGAGATTCTAAAGGTGAAAGATCAAATAGCCCAGGCTAAAGCAGACCTGGCAGCAGAGAACGCCAGGATGGCCACAGAACGGGCCGAGTTGGAAGCACAGGCTTACCGAATTAGACTAGATCAGAATGCTTCAGAAGAGGTCATGAGAAGAAGGTACCGATCACGTCTCCCGTCGGTTTATGAGCCGCAGAATCTTTTCAACACGCTAGGTGCAGGAGCTGGTAACCAACCCGCGCCAAACCGGGCGGGGGCACCAGAAGCAGGAACGCCGGTTCAGCCACGCGCAACAAACCTGCCTCGCTAGAACAATGTTGTATCATCGACGCCGCCCGGGCATTATTCCAACCCGTTGGATAATATTGTGGCCGCCGCTTCACGCCTGTCGGCTCTCCCAACCGACGGCGAATCACCAGTTGCAGTGGAAGCGCGTCGGGCCAGGGATCTTCTTCAGACATCACTGAATCAACAGCAAGTGTATTCACACAGCCGTGAGAGGATTCATTCCACTCCCTGTCCAAGCTGGAGTTATAGCAGACACGTGGAAGACGAACCGGCCATATCCAGTAGCGCACGCCACCGAAATTCGCCGCGGGAGAACAACCCGGCCAGGGGAGGTGCTAATGCGCAAGATGTTGTGGACCACGGCCGCGCATGACGGGGGGCCGAGTTGATAGCTCGACACGAAGCACGACATCATACTCCGGTTCACCCCACTGCCTCCGTGGAGCCAGGGGTAATGTTCAGTTCCCTAGGAGTACCATGTTTAACTCCCGCACTGCGTAATGTGCGATTGCCCAAGGATTTCAAGGGACCTTACAAGGTACCAAATTACACCGCCGAGTTGCAGCCAGAGGCATGGGTGGAGAGCTATGAGATGGCAATGGAGATGTTAGATGTGGATGAGGCGGTTTGTGCTAAATATTTCATCATGATGCTGGAAGGAACAGCTCGCACTTGGTTGAAGAGCTTGCCAACCAACTCTATCGACTCATGGGCCGAATTAAAGCACCGGTTTATCCAGAACTTTAAGGATACGTGCAAGCAGCCGATGTCAATTGTGGATCCGGCCGCTTGTGTCCAAGAGGAAGGGGAGTCCACGACCCATTGGGTTAAACGAGTCTCGACGATTTTGCATTCGTCAGATCGTATTAATGCAGATACCATGGTATTAACGTTGGAGGGCAATTGCCGTTTCAAGCCATTGAAATAGAAATTGGGAAGGCTCAAACGTCATTGCAACGACATGTCAACACTCATGGCCGCTTTAGTTAAGTATGCCGATTCAGATAATACCAAGGATCCGGATTCAGAGGAGGACAAACCGGAGAAGGGAAAGAAGAACGGCGGTGCAAAAGGGCAGCACCACAACCAAGGGGGCCATGGGAATAACAGTAAGCGTAAAGCAGATAATTCAGATTTGGTGGCTAACACAAATATGCAGCATCGCAAAGGTAAACCGCCCCAGCGCGGCATGAATCTGGAGCTTTTGTTAAACCAGCCCTGCCCGAAGCATGGAACCAAGGAGGCCCCTGCCACACATCTTTGGAAAGATTGTCACATAATGAGGGAGTTCAAAAATTCTGATTTATACCGGTATGATCAGGATCCACCGGGCGGTTCAGGCCCAGGTTTCCATGGGGGCGGCGGTTCAGGCTCTGGATTTCAGAACAACCAGGGCCATCAGAACAACCATGGTAATAACCAGCAGAATAACCAAGGGAATCAGCAACAGTCAGGTTACCAGAGTCACCCCAAGCAGTTGAACAGCGGACAGTATCATGTGTTCACTACCAGCTTGTGCAAGCGGGATCAGAAACTTCACAAGAGGGCAGTCAATACTGTTGAACCGGCTCTACCACATTATCTACGATGGTTGGAGCAGCCTATTGTGTGGAGCAGCGAGGATCACCCGCCCCGGGTTGACAATCCAGGACAGCTAGCCTTGGTGGTAGCGCCTCAGGTGGGGGGCTATAAGTTTACCAAGGTTCTGATGGATGGAGGGAGCAGTATCAACATCCTATACTATGAGACTTTCCGTCGCATGGGTTTGACGGATAAGAATCTTAAGCCGTCCAACACTATCTTTCATGGTGTGGTACCAGGTAAATCGGCCTACCCTGTGGGAAAGATTGCTTTGGAAGTTGTGTTTGGAGATGAGTTTGATTCCAGGTCTGGGACTTTGACCTTTGAAGTGGTGAAAATCCAGAGTCCATATCACGCGCTATTTGGACGGCCGGCTTATGCGAAATTCATGGCGAGGCCCTGTTATGTCTATCTGCAGCTCAAGATGCCAGGTTATAAGGGGACGATCACAGTACATGGGAGCCGAAGGATTGCCTTGGATTGCGAGGAAGGCGAAGCGGCCTATGCAGAATCGGTTTGTGCCACGGAGGAGCTGAAATTCTATAAAGACAATGTTGATTCGGCGGATATGACCCCTCTGAAGAAACCTACGACTGAACATGACCCGGCCCTGACGTTCAAACCGGCTAATGAGACTAAGCTTGTTGACTTCATCCCTGGTGATTCATCCAAGCAGTTTAGTATCAATGCAAATCTGGATCCGAAATTGGAAAGCGCGCTCATCGAGTTCATCCATGAGAACCGGGACATCTTTGCATGGAAACCTTCTGACATGCCAGGTGTACCGAGGGAACTCGATGAGCACACGCTAAATATTGATCCTAAGTTTAAACCGGTCAAGCAGTACCTTCGCCGCTTTAACGAAGAAAGACGCAAGGCCATCGGCGAAGAGGTAGCCCGGCTGCTGGCAGCTGGATTTATCGTCGAAGTGTTTCATCCCGAATGGTTGGCTAATCCGGTGCTTGTTCTTAAGAAAAATGGCACTTGGCGTATGTGTGTGGACTACACTGATTTGAACAAAGCTTGCCCGGCAGATCCTTTCGCTCTCCCACGTATTGATCAGATCATTGATGCGACGGCGGGTTGTTAGCGCCTGAGTTTTCTGGATGCTTATTCAGGTTATCATCAGATTAAAATGGCAGTTAAGGACTAGGAGAAAACAGCCTTCATCACTCCCTTTGGAGCCTTCTGCTATGTTTCTATGCCCTTTGGGCTCAAGAGTGCCCAAGCAACCTACCAGCGTTGTGTGCAAAATTGTCTTCACAAGCAGATCGGCCGTAATGTTCATGCCTATGTGGATGACATTATGGTGAAATCCAGGAAGCAGGAAACCCTGATAAATGATCTCAAGGAGACGTTTCACAATCTTCGGGTTTACAAAATGATGCTCAACCCGGACAAATGTGTTTTTGGTGTTCCGGCAGGCAAACTCTTGGGCTTTCTTGTGTCTAACAGAGGTATTGAGGCAAATCCGGAAAAGATCAAAGCAATCACATCCTTGGCTAAACCGGCATGTATCAATGATGTTCAGCGCCTGGCGGGCCGGATTGCAGCCCTCAGCCGATTTATCAGCCGTTTGGGAGAGAAGGTGATTCCCCTGTATCAGATGTTGAAGAAAACAGATAAATTCGTCTGGAGTGACACCGCTGATACGGCATTCGAGGAGTTGAAGCGGCAGCTAGCTGAACTGCCAGTCCTTGCTGCTCCGATTGATAATGAACCTATACTGTTGTACGTGGTTACCAATGCCCGAGCGGTTAGTGTGGCGATTGTGGTTGAGCGTAAGGAGACTGGGAAAGAATATCCGGTTTAACGACCAGTTTATTATATCAGTGAAGTACTGATCAAATCAAAGCAAAGATATCCACATTGGCAGAAGCTAGTGTATGGAGTTTTCATGGCAAGTAGGAAACTCAAGAAATATTTTCAAGGCCATCCTATCACAGTGGTTAGTTCTGCTCCCTTGGGTGATATAATCCAGAATAGAGAGGCAACAGGCCGGGTTGCGAAGTGGGCGATCGAGCTCGGTCCCCATGGTTTGAAGTATACACCCCGAACAGCCATCAAATCTCAGGCGCTTGTGGACTTCATCAATGATTTGACCGAGTTACAGGCACCAGAAGACAAACCAGATAATACATACTGGACCGTTCACTTTGATGGATCCAGGCAGCTGGAAGGCTCGGGGGCTGGAGTTGTCCTCACTTCCCCTCGAGGAGATAAGATTTGGTATGTTCTCCGCTTAATGTTTCCTTGTACTAACAATGCAGCAGAGTACGAGGCCTTGCTCCACGGTCTTCGTGTAGCTAAGGAAATGAACTTAAGCCGGGTTCGATGCTTTGGAGATTCTGATCTGGTGGCTCAGCAAGTTTCTGGTACTTGGGATTCTAAAGACCCGCTCATGGCGGCTTATAGGCGCGAGGTGGATATTGTAGCAGGTCACTTTAAGGGTTATCAGGTGGAGCACATCGACTGGCGCAAGAATGAAGCAACAGATTCTCTAAGCCGACTGGGATCTCAGCATAAACCGGTACCACCTAATACCTTTCTAGATATCTTGCATAACTCGTCTGTAAAGTTGCCTACAGAGGAGGATTTAGCTGTTCCTGATCCGGAGGCCCAGTTGGTAGCCGTTTTACATGCCACTCCGGATTGGATGGTTCCATATTTGGCGTATCTGAACCGGGGCGAATTACCAGAAGACGAACTTTTCGCCAGGCAGATAGTCCGGTGGTCCAAGTCTATGGTTATTCACAATGGCGAGTTGCACCGTTCTAGTGTTTCAGGCGTATTCCAATGATGTGTTTCTCCTAAAGAAGGACAAGAGATTCTATGGGAAATCCATGAAGGGGATTGCGGTCACCATGCCAGCTCAAAGTCCTTGGCTGCTAAGGCTTTTCGACACGGGTTCTACTGGTTGACAACTCATTCTGATGCGGAAGACTTGGTAAAGCGGTGTGACGCTTGTCAGAAATTTTCACGTCGTGTTCATGTTCCTGCTCAGGAGTTACGCATGATCCCCATCACCTGGCCATTTGCTACTTGGGGGCTTGATATGGTTGGACCCTTTAAGCGTTCTAAGGACAAGAAGACCCACCTGCTGGTGGCGGTTGACAAGTTCACCAAATGGGTTGAAGCGGAGCCCGTCAGTAAATGTGATGCGGCCACAGCGGTTCAATTTCTCAAAAAGATTATTTTCCGTTTCGGCTTTCCACATAGCATCATCACAGATAATGGTATGAACCTTTGTAAAGGTGAGATGGAGGAGTTCTGCCAACGAGAGCACATCCGGCTTGATGTAGCGTCCGTGGCTCATCCCCAGTCCAATGGTCAAGCTGAGAGGGCGAATCAAGAAATCCTGAAGGGTATCAAGCCTTGGCTCATGGTCCCTTTGAAGCGGACACCAGGTTGTTGGGTGGAGGAATTACCATCTGTGTTATGGAGCATAAATACCACCCCAAATCGATCTACGGGATATACACCCTTTTTCCTGGTCTATGGGGCTGAGGCTGTCCTCCCAAGTGATATTTGTCACGACTCGCCCCGGGTCGCAAATTATGTTGAAGTGGATAACGAGCAAGCACGCCAAGAGGCGCTGGACCTGTTAGATGAGAAGCGAGACATGGCTTTGGCTCGGTCAGTGGTTTATCAGCAAGACATGCGGCGTTATCACAGCCGCCGGGTTAAGACAAGGACCTTTCAAGAAGGCGATTTGGTACTTCGGCTTATTCAAGACCAGACTGATATGCATAAGTTATCCCCACCTTGGGAAGGGCCTTTTGTGGTCAGCAAAAATCTGCACAACGGATCATACTACCTCATTGACGTTCGAGAAGACTCACGTAGCTCTGAGGAGGAGACCCGACGGCCATGGAACATAGCTCTCCTACGGCCTTATTACACTTGAAGCCACACGCTTTTCATATGTACATATTTCAACAATGTATATACTATGATTAGTATAATAAACCGGCATCCTTTCTATCAAGCAGGGCCTCCGCCGTTTTTCTTCAAATATCTGTTAACATGGGGGCTTCCTGTTCAAACATAGGTGTATTCACCAAAGATAACATAGCGTTACTACCCTCTTGATGCAGCTATCACGCCACAACAAAGTTTGGGAGCTTCACACCCAAGGGGCCAAAGAGAGTCTTGTTGCTACGCACAACTCAAACATAGGCACCCATTGAGCACAGCTCACAAAGTTACTTGGTGGCTCTTTACGTCAAATACCAAAGAGTTTGAAAGGACCCTTGTAGCTGGGTATCGACCCACGGCTTGGAAGCCTGGTGTATTCACCTAAAACCCCGGGTTAGCCTGCCTTCATCAAGTAAGCCACTCCTATCCAGGTAATCCTGGCACGACCCGTCGAACGTTTGATAGTTACTCTCATTGAGACCCTGAACTTGTCAAAGTTAAAACGATGATTGGTTAGTTGGAGGGCCATCTTAAAAGGCTTCGCCAAAATGGTTTAACTCAGTGGCCTGGCAGCCCATGAAAAGCCTCAATTTGGGCCTGGCAGCCCTCGAAAAGCCTCGACTACAGTTTTTTGTTTGCTTTTTTCTGCCAAGTTTTTGTTTTTCGTGAGGTCTATGTTAAACCGGAGTCTCTTAACTCGGCATGGCTTATGGATCTTCTGTTAAAGTATACAATTAAAGGTAATCCGGCATCCCTCAAAACCGGTCTGGCTTTGACACTTTGTCTCCAGCAATCGGCTGGTGTTCATCACAACCCGGTTTTATATCATATATGCCAACATGGCATGGTGGAAGTTGGGTTTTCACCTTTTCTTTACATCACAATTGGTAAACCAACAGCAATGTTTTATATCACAGGTATGATTTATTATTGCTGCAACCGTAGTTGCTTACCAAGTTGTGTTGGGTATTTTGACCCGTCCGGTGGTAAACCGCCTGGACAGATTTTCCTTATGCAGGCACAGGGACTGCATAATATTGTAAAAATACATAAGCCAGTACTGAAATTCTCATGACAAATCAACGCAAAGTATATCCCGCTGCACGAGGGCAACGGATCAAAGTATTTCCACTAGCTTATTACAAGGCGCTTGAAGGCCCAAAATATGGTGTTTCCAGCAGAACAAGGTTTCTGGAGCATCATTCTAATTGCCGGATCAAGTCTCATTACCATGTTGATGCGAAGTTGATGGGTCATCTGGCATCAGGTCAGCCTCCTCTTCCCCACCTAGCGGCTGGAAGTTTGTGGTGGTCCAGTCAATCCGGGTTAAGGCCTGAAAGATAGCTTCTTCATTGATAAGTTCTGACGGATCAAGGTCAGGGGAATAAGTGTGCTTACGGATTCCTGGAATAAGATTTTGCGCCTCCGGAATGATAGGGTTAACCCGTTTGTTGTTGGCATCATAATAAGACCGGTGAACCGTCAAGTTAGCATCTTCTGCCAGCTGACTCGCCAGAGGACGCATCTCCCTTGTCACTCTTTTAAGGGCTGCATCATCAAAATCTGCCCCATTTTCTTGTGTGCTTGGAAAGCCTTTGGCAAGGTCAACCGGATCGAAGTCAGCTATCCATGCTTTGGCTCGGGTAAGTGCCAACAAAGCGCCGGCCCTGGCAGTAGATCGCTTCACCTCTTCTAGCTGTGCTGGTACCATGGATAGCCTTGTCAGAGTATCCTTGATCAGTGTTGGGGCCAGTTTGTCATAGGAGGCTACACAGATAACCCGTTGAGCACCGGTGTAAAGTTGTTCCAGAAGAGTATACGCTGCTTTCAGCTTCATCCATACATCTAAGCCTAGATGAGTAATGCGGCTCCCTGCAACGGTTTAAGAATTTCATATTTCAACCGGCACCTTATGAGATGGGTATTTCAAATAATTTGCTAAGGAGTACTTAGCAAATACTGCGGAGGTCATGGCGTTTACTTGGCACTTTAACCCAGAAAGTTCTTCTGCTACCGGTTTAAGTGCAGATTCGGCGTCTTCAGCCCGTTTCAGCAATGTCCCCTTTTCAGTGTCCCAGTTGGCACGTTCCATCTTGAATTCTTCTTTCAGTCGTTCTATGGAAGTTAAAGCGGCTTGAAGTTCATCTTTAGCTTTGGAAGATTCTTCTTGCTGAGATTTGATAATTTCTTGAAGATCAGCAATCTGCGTCCGTTGATGGTTTATGTCAGCCTGCCAAAATCAAGAGGAGCATTTCAATATTTTATCAAAAGTCCCAAGCATACAACTGGTTGTAGACTTGGCACTTGGGGGCTAATGCGGATTAATTCGTTCTTACTGCTTATTCAAAGTCCCAGGATTCATACAAGTTTCAATCCTGGTACTTGGGGGCTAATGTGTGTTTGTTCAAAAAACTTAAAAGTCAACAATGTGCAGTTTGGAAATTCAAAGTCCCGGTTTGTTTTTACAAATTTAAACCGACCCTTGGGGGCTACAGGATACAAGGCAGTAAAAATACAAAGATAAGGAGGAAAATGTTTACCTCATAACGTTCCTTCATCAGATTTACCAAGTCAGCCTCAGTATCTCGACTTGTATAAAGCCGGTTCAAGAAATCGGAATGAAGATCCTGGGTAGAAAGATTAGCATATTTTGACATATCAGTTTCCATCTTCCTCTTGCCCATTGAAATAAACTCATCCTTGGCGGTATGTTTTGCCAAGACAACCGGATCACCCGGAGCGGTATAAGCAGTGCCAGTAACAATAACGTCATCGTCTTTGGCTGGGCTTGGCGGATTAGCACTTGACTTCAGTGGATCAGCAGCCGGACTTGCAGGCATAGCATGTGGGCTTAAGGTATCCTCATGCATGGCCGGATCAGCTTCCGGCGGATTAACATTGATAGTTGGCTCTGGCAGAGTAAAATCATCCATGAGATTATCGAGATTTTTATCAACATCCTCAGGAGTTTTCTCCGGCTCAACTTCACCGGTAGGGGCGCTGGTCTTGGCCTTCTTACTCAAACGAGCTTGAGCACTAATATTAAAACAAAGATTAGCATGGTCAACTGAGTTATGAAAGAGAAGGGAAGACTACACATTTACCCAGGGACGGTTTTCAGGGGAGGCAGCTAAGTGGTTGATGAACCGCCAGACGAATTAGAAGATGCCTGATAATTTGAATCAGATGAATTGAGAGGGCATCGGAAGAAACCTTTCAAAAGATAACGTTTTTCAGAAGAACAAGAAACCTCTGGACGACGTTTCCGGTTTGGGGTATGAGGTAAACCGGAAGATGTGACATGTTGACCACTGTGCCGGGTTGTGCGACGCCCTTCGGTTTGCTGTGTCTTCAAAGAAAGTTTTTGATCCAAATGAGCAACAGGGTGAGAGCATTTCACTTTTTGAACTGCACGGCGAAATCGTTGAACCGCCACAAGTTCCGAGTCAGAAGAAAGACAAATTACCTCATCTTGATCTGCATGGCTGGCCTCCGCATCATCCTAGAAATAATCATTGTCAGTAAAATATATGGATAGAAGTCAAGGGGGATCAAACTTTACCTCTTCAGCCGAGTCATCGACATCTTCTGGTGGTTCTGAAGACTCAGTAGTTTTCTTTCTGGCAGCTTTCTTGATGACCTTGGTCTTACTACGAGGAGCCTTAGCTACTTTGTCTTGAGTTTTATTTTTCCAAAAAGAGCTACTGGCCTATGGGATTGCACAAAAGTATTATTATAGCAGTGTTAAAGCGGAGAAGGATAAGAAAAAGTACAAGGTTAAAATATTTACCCCGGGCGGTTTGTTGGAGGCGTAAAAAGGACGCAGACCAATTTGAGTACATACGGCAAGCAGTTCGTCGAGTATTTTCTTTACACTTTCACTGACTTCATCGTCCGTCAGTGCTATTGAATTAAACCGTTGAGGATCATTGGTTTTGCCGGTGTATTCGAACATCAATCCGGGCCGGCGGCTTAAGGGAAGAATGCACCATGAAATCCAGCAACGGACGAGATCAACACCAGTTAAACCGTTGGCAAGAAGAGCCCGAAGTTTGGCGAGTTGAGGTGCATAGGCTTGTCAATCTTTGGCAGGCAATCTCTGAGGTAAAGGGTGATTATTACTGAGCCGGTGCGGATGGTAGCCCGGCAAGGGATTCTCTTCAGCAGGGGCGGTATTCTGAAAATAGAACCAGGTTTGGTTCCGGTCTTTTGGATGGCTGTGAAGTTTGGCGTGAGGAAAATCAACCTCTTTCCTTTTTTGGATTGACAGACCGCCAAGTTCAGTATTAGGTCCATCAGAAAATTCCGTCCGGCGGTTTAAGTGAAAGAGATCTAGAAAGAGATCGACAATTGGTTCTTCTTGCAGATAAACCTCACAAAATACTTGGAAATTGCATATGTTGGACACAGAATTTGGTCCAATATCTTGAGGATGAAGTTGGAGCCTGGCAAGAACATCCCGGAAATTTTTTGATCCGGGAGGACTGAAACCTTGAGCTAAATGTTGCAAGAATACAATCAGTTCTCCATCTTGAGGTTCAGGGGGGCACTCAGGGCCAGGAGCTCGCCAACGGAGGACATTTTTTGAAGCCAAAGCGCCAGTGGTGATATATTCATTGATTTGCATTTCTGTGATCCGAGACGGAACCCAGTTGCAAGCAGCGAATTGCTTCGTCATCTTACAAAGTCTGTAAAAGGAAAATGGACGGTTTACGATTGGCGGTTCGTATGTGTTTGTCAAAATGTTAAACCGGCAATTCAAGGTATACGTATGAAGTGAACCGGGCATGGCGGTTTAAGAGAGGGCTAATGACATACAACGGGTTATAAACACTAAAGGATGAACCACCTTTTGAGGCAGAACCCCAAGCTGGAAATTTGTTAAGTGTGGAACAAACAGGTTTCACAAGTTGCAATTATTATTTTGGATCAAACGATCGCTCTGGAAGGAAAAATTTCTGGACCTAAAACAGTGCAGAGAAGTTCATACATTCGAAGAGGGCTTCCAAACAATGGAAATAAGATCTATTTTTATGCAAGATAAGCACAAACAGTTGCCGCAGCAGTTCTACGTTGTTTTTACAATCTAAACAGGGCATTGGAGGTGAAAACTAAGAAGGGTTTTGCATCGGGCGGTGATGACCGCCGACGAACTCAAACAAAGTTCCAATGCAGATCTGAGAAGGGGAAGGAGAAGAACTCACGGATGTGGACGAGCTGCGGAGGTTCGCCGTCGATTTCTGGTCAGAGTCAGGTCGATGCAGCGGCCTGAGTCGGTGCGGACTGGAAGATCAACAACGGCGGCAGCAGCGATACTTGAGGTCTTCAGGTCGCGAGGAGAAAGACGATGTGGTTTGGAAAGGGGGAAATGGAAGGCACCTCGGTCTTATTTATAAGGAAGTGAGATAAAACGGCAGGCGCAAAAATCGAGGAATCGAAATCGGCAAAAGAGGATGCAGCTGTCGCCTCGATCTTCGGGAATTAATTAAAGAGAAGGGAATCTTTATAAAACTTTTTTATATAGGAATGACGTCACAATGATTTACTACAGTAACAGAAGATGACGTCATGGCGATTCATCAAAGTTCATAGGGAGAAGACAATATGGCGGTTTACGAGAATTGCCAGAAGTTCAAGGATTGAAGACTAACATGAACAGGTTCAAATCAATCTGGGGCCTAATGTTGGGGATATAACCACTGAGGGTAAACCGCCCAGGAGGGGCCGGTTCACCTTCAGTTATACTGAAGCCCAAGGAAACCCAGAAGATGGCGCTTTACGGATGAAGCTTAGAGGCCCAGAGCCCGCAGGCGGTTTAGGGCCCATGATAGTAAACCGCCATGATTGTATAAACTTGCATTGTAAGATAAGAAAGAAGAGACCGAGGCGGACACTTGTATGAGCCAGCCTCGGGACTCTGTAGACCGGCCGGGATCCTCCTGAATATATAAAGGGGTGACCCGGCGGCGGTTCAGGGACAGAAAACAACAACTCGAAGCCAGACAAAGCGGATTCGCTCCCTGGTCTTCGAAACCCCAGCAATACCAATCACAACTAGACGTAGGCTTTCACCTTCATCGAAGGGGCCGAACTAGTATAAAACTTTTGTGTCCCTTTGTCCGGTTTAACCCCTTCAAGCTAACCCGTAGTGATGGCTCCATGACTAAGTCCTTCCATGAGGACATCTGCCGTGACAAGTCCACGACAAGTCATGAAGAAAGCAATAGTAGTAAACAAAAACGGTCAAGTGCTAAGCTAACGGAATGGGTCAAGTCAATCACATCATTCTCCTAATGATGTGATCCCATTGATCAAATAACAACTCATGTCCATGGTTTGGAAACTTAACCATCTTTGATCAATGAGCTAGTCAAGTAGAGGCATACTTGTGACACTATGTTTGTCTATGTATTCACACATGTATTATGTTCCCGGTTAATACAATTCTAGCATGAATAATAAACATTTATCATGAAATAAGGAAATAAATAATAGCTTTATTATTGCCTCTAGGGCATATTTCCTTCACCTCATTGGAAAGTAGTTCATCACAGAAATCAGTTCCAGTGATTTTCTACACCAGTAAGTGAGGAAGCTAATGATGATGATCACGAAACTTCTGATCAAGTTACTACCGAACCTCGTAGGTCTTCCAGAGTAACATACGCGCCAGAGTGGTATGGTAATCCTGTTCTGGAGGTCATGTTACTTGACCATGACGAACCTACGAACTATGAGGAAGCGATGATGAGCCCAGATTACGCAAAATGGCTTGAGGCCGTGAAATCTGAGATGGGATCCATGTATGAGAACAAAATGTGGACTTCGGTTGACTTGCCCGATGATCGGCAAGCCATAGAGAATAAATTGATCTTCAAGAAGAAGACTGACCCAGATAGTAATATTACTGTCTACAAAGATCAACTTGTTGCGAAAGGTTTTTGACAAGTTCAAGGAGTTGACTATGATGAGGCCTTCTCACCCGTAGTGATGCTTAAGTCCGTCCGAATCGTGTTAGCAATTTCCGCATTTTATGATTATGAAATTTGGCAAATGGATGTCAAAACTGCATTCCTTAATGGATATGCTAAATAAGAGTTGTATATGATGCAACCAGAAGGTTTTGTCGATCCAAAAGGTGCTAACAAAGTGTGCAATCTCCAGCGATCCATTTATGGACTGGTGCAAGCCTCTCGGAGTTGGAATATACACTTTGATAGTGTGATCAAAGCATATGGTTTTATACAGACTTTTGGAGAAGCCTATATTTACAAGAAAGTGAGTGGGAGCTCTGTAGCATTTCTGATATTATATGTGGATGACATATTGCTGATCGGAAATGATACTGAATTTCTGAATAACATAAAAGGATACTTGAATAAGAATTTTTCAATGAAAGACCTCGGTGAAGCAGTTATATATTAGGCATCAAGATCTATAAAGATAGATCAAGACGCTTAATTGGACTTTCACAAAGCACATACCTTGATAAAATTTTGAAGAAGTTCAAAATGGATCAAGCAAAGAAAGGGTTCTTGCCTGTGTTACAAGGTGAGAAGTTGAGTCAGACTCAATGCCCGACCACTTCAGAAGATAGAGAGAAAATGAAAGTCATTCCCTATGCCTCAGCCATAGGTTCTATCATGTATTCAATGCTGTGTACCAGACCTGATGTGTGCCTTGCTATTAGTTTAGCAGGGAGGTACCAAAGTAATCCAAGAGTGGATCACTAGACAGCGGTCAAGAACATCCTGAAATACCTGAAAAGGACTAAGGATATGTTTATCGTTTATGGAGGTGACAAAGAGCTCATCGTAAACGGTTACATCGATGCAAGCTTTGACACTGATCCGGATGACTCCAAGTCACAAACCGGATACGTATTTTTATTGAATGGTGGAGCTATCAGTTGGTGCAGTTCCAAGCAGAGCGTCGTGGCAGGATCTACGTGTGAAGCAGAGTACATAGCTGCTTCGGAAGCAGCAAATGAAGGAGTCTAGATGAAGGAGTTCATATCCGATCTAGGTGTCATACCTAGTGCATCGGTTCCAATGAAAATCTTTTGTGACAACACTGGTGCAATTGCCTTGGCAAAGGAATCCAGATTTCACAAGAGAACCAAGCACATCAAGAGACGCTTCAATTCCATCCGTGATCAAGTCAAGGAGGGAGACATAGAGATTTTCAAGATACATAGGGATCTGAATGTTGCACACCCGTTGACTAAGCCTCTCTCATAAGCAAAACATGATCAGCACCAAGACTCCATGGGTGTTAGAATCATTACAATGTAATCTAGATTATTGACTCTAGTGCAAGTGGGAGACTGAAGGAAATATGCCCTAGAGGCACTAATAAAGTTGTTATTTATATTTCCTTATATCATGTTAAATGTTTATTATTCATGCTATAATTGTATTAACCAGAAACTTAGTAGATGTGTGAATACATAGACAAACAGAGTGTCACTAGTATGCCTCTACTTGACTAGCTCATTAATTAAATATGGTTAAGTTTCCTAGCCACGGACATAGAGTTGTCATTTGATGAACGGGATCACATCATTAGAGAATGATGTGATTGACTTGACCCATCCGTTAGCTTAGCACGATGATTATTTAGTTTACTGCTATTGCTTTCTCCATAACTTATACATGTTCTTATGACTATGAGATTATGCAACTCCCGAATACCGGAGGAACACTTAGTGTGCTATGAAACATCACAATGTAACTGGTGACTATAATGATGCTCTACAGGTGTCTCCGATGGTGTTTGTTGAGTTGGCATAGATCGAGATTTGGATTTGTCACTCCATGTATCGGAGAGGTATCTCTGGGCCTTCTCGGTAATGCACATCACTCTAAGCCTTGCAAGCAATGTGACTAATGAGTTAGTTATGGGATGTTGCATTACGGAACGAGTAAAGAGACTTGCCGGTAACACTACTAGGGAAAAGGCTAGCAACAGCGCGGGTTTTAGGTGTATCAGTAGCGTGGGGACCGGCGCTACTAATAAGGCGCTACAGCTAAGACGTAGCAGTAGCGCGTGCTCACCAGCGCTACTGCTACACAAGTGTAGCAGCAGCATGCTTAATGGAAGCTCGCTACTGCTAATAGCTATAGGGCGCTTCTCCTGTGCGCGCTACTGCTACTACCGCACTGCTGCTAACTTTTCTCCACTTGCTACTGCTAATTTTAGTAGTTTTTTGTTTTTTTTGGCATATTTGTTTTGTATTTGAACAGGCTTTATAGAGGAATCTTTAGCACATACAAATGTCATCATGATACACATACAAATGCCTGCGAGACCACAAATGTAATGATAGCATATACATACAAATAGTCTCATCATAATCATCATCCAACACAAAGTGGTATCTTGTCATCATCTCGAAAATAGCGATACATGCAAGTCTCGAATACTTGCAACTATAACGTCATCCATCTAAACAAAGGTATACGCGAGAAGATCTATCACTATGAGTGAGAGCGGAACTATGCAGTACATGAGGTGGCGGTTACGAGTCCTCTCTCGCGCTAGCGTGAACCTCAAGTAACTAGCTTCTCCTTCTTGTGTCCTTTTGAAGCATTTATGGCTGGCGCCCGAGAACCCATTCACTTGCGCCTGACACTCATGCCACTCGTTGTACACCCCCGGGACCTTCCCTTTGTACACGACATAGCACTTCCATCTCGCCACCAAGAAACTAGGTACCTGTTAGAGATGCATGTTCATGAAGAGGATGTACAATCATATATATGCAACAAAATATACTAGAGCAACACCTAAAAAGAAAGGGTTAGCAACTAGATGCAACATACAGTACGCAAATTAATTAACTAGAGGTATGCAGGTCATCGTACGCAAACTAACAAAGTAGCGTTATGCAAGTTCGGCAGGGACCGTGGACATCACAAAGTTTCATCGCTACAAAAAGTATACAAGTTCAACTGACACATATCATCATCATCGGCATCATAAATCACTAGAAGTTCCATCCTTCCATATCATCGAGGATGGACCCTAGCTTCTTGAACGGCGTGAGGTCTAGACATTGCATGCCTATGCGAGTTCGGACGTCAGCTCGCGATATAGGGCCGTGGTGGAACATCCCCTTCTCATCGACGACTTCTTTCATGATGATCGTCGCAATGTCGCTTTGGATGCGAAAGAAGTCATCTCTAAGTTTATAATCCGCTTCTCCATGAGATCATCATTTCTGCTTTTCATGCGAAGCTTTTGGTGATCCGTGTTGAACTGAATCATGAGATGGACGATGTAGAATCCATCCTTCTTGCTTGGTTTTGGGACATGGATGCAGGAGAAGTTAGTTTTATGCGCGAAACCCATCTTCTTGTTCCTTTGTTTCCTGATCTGCATGTGGCCACCTCTAATGCTGAAGCCTTGGAGAGCATCATCTAGAATATTCATTGTGTGGGTGTAGTCTTTTTTCTCGTAGTCTCTGGAAGGGTCAAAATACACGGCATGGGAGACTTGCGGGTAAAGAACGATAAGGACGGCACGCCCGTTGCTGTGGGGAAAAGACACCTCAAATTATTCCCCATATGAGAGAGAAGGAATGATTGAAATGTACGAACGGGTCGTCCAGAACTGACTTACTTTGGATGATAAGGCACGAGGACAATTTCCCGGTCCTTATTCTGTACCATGAAGTTTTGGAGGTACTCACTAGCAGTTTCACGCTCAAAGTCGCCGAGACTCAAGAAAGACTCGTGCATGTAGTACGGATCTGCCACACAGATTTGCGAGACTTCTTCACTCTTCATGATGGAGCTCATATGTAGCGCAAAAAGGCGGACGATTGTAAAATCGAGCCACCTTGTCAGAAACATCTCAAAGATATGGTCAAACCGCAGGAAGAACACCTCCGCGGGCCGTGTGTTGACGTAGCACTTCCCCTCAGGCACACGAGCCGCGTATGTCAGATATCCTGGATCCTTTGAGGCTAGTAGGCTTTTCTCAGTCGACAGCACATGGTCGTGCAGTCTCCTGAGATCCCCTGATAGTGCCTCCAGCGGTTTCGGCGGTAGCATCGGCTCGCCCGTGAGATGGAACATGGCCGCACCTTTCACGGGTACACGCTCTTCAGAATGCATCGTCTGGCGGCTTGGTGCTCTGGCTTGTTTGGAGGCAGTTATCTTCCCCGATCTCTTCCTCTCCTTTTTCTTAGGCACACCTTCTAGACCCTTCCTTAACCCCTGCCCCAGGGTTCCCGGGCTAAGCACTGTACGACCCCCGGATAGTTGAGCCTGTGTTGAGGCGACATCTTCAGGCGTGTCCTGTGAGGAATTCATGAAGAGAGACTTTTTGCAATCCTTCCAACGACCTTCCTGCCCGGCATATCATCCATATCCTCATTAGCATGCTGATAGCCCGATTCGTCATATGGTTGACTCATCAGATCTATGTCACAGCCATACGTGTTTGTATTGAGGAAACCCATAGGGTCGACCTCCGTCTCATCATCCATCTGCTCTACAGGACTGATTACATCAGCCAATACTATTGCACCCCCTTCATCACGTCGTCTGCCGCTCTCACTCGGCACTACAGGAGCTGGTAATTGCGTAGGCGGGGTGGTGGTCTCCGCACATGCTTGTTGATGTGTGGTTATTGGTGTGCTCTCGGCCGGCTCCAGACGAATAAGATTCTTCGGCCATAGCAGCACCCAACCCTTGCAGTTTCCAATCTGTGGTGGGGTCTTGTCATCCTCTCCCACGGGATATACCAGAGGAGGCAAATGCCCGTGCCCCGATTTAGCACTAGACAAGTTAACCCTGAAGTGCCCAGCAGGGATCAGCTGGTTGTGGAACGTGGGTTGCATGGGGTTCATTATCATCCCCTTTCCCACGTCCACCTTCTGGCCTTTGATCAAGTAGAGTATGGTGCACTGGGTTTCTTCTCCTTGCAAACACATATGTCTGTGGGGTAAAACATCCGAAAGGCAATGAAAATGGAATATTCTGTATATATATATATATATGTTGGTGCGACATGTAATTACCGTGACGGCATCGAGCTCAGCCAAAGATGAAGGCCCACCTAGCATGCCAGAGACTGAGGACGGGCTGCTATGAGCAGGAGCAACCGCGGGAGGAGGCCCGGTTGCGTGAGCAAGTGATGGTGCGGTGTTGTTGTTGTTCATGGAGTTGCTCCCGACGAAACTGGGCATCAGGAAATCATGTACCGTCTTGTCTGGATTTTCCTTCGTCCAGTTGATGATAGCTGGAACCAAGTTAATAGCGAAATCATTTCTGCAGGCAGTTACAGCTGCATTCACTGCCTGCTGTAGCAACTCGTTTTTCTCCTCGCCTGTTTTTTCCGCGTCCTCAGCTGCTTTTTTCTCGACCGCAAGCTTCACCTTTGCGTCGATGTTCGCCTGACTAAACTTCTTTTTCTGTTTCTTGGCCTCCGGGCCCTCGTTGTAAAACACCTTCCACGTGGCGCCGTCTCCAGCGCCGTGCACACGACCATATTGCGGCCGCTGGCCCAAAGGGAGTCCCTTAAGTTCGTTCAAGGCCCGGTTGAGAGGGGTGTCCCACTTGGGCCTCGTCGGAGAAGTAGGGCTTTCGGCTGCAAGCTGGTGATGCTTCTCTAGTAGTCTAATCAATTTCCTCGTGATCTGGTCCGTGTAAAATACCTTTTTCTCCTTGTCCCACTTGTAGCGGGCCCTGATGAAGTCACGCTCCAAGGGGTTGGTGAACTTCGCGAAGGGGTCTGGGAGACCCGCGGCTTCACTTTCCGCGTCCTCCTTATCCCATATGGGCCTTTTACCGAGGTAGCCACGGCTTCCGAGGCGATGCTTCCCCATGTTCCTTTGCTGAAGGCTCTTGAATTTCGCAGCCTTAGCTGCCTCGGTAGCGCAAGTGTCCTTGAACTTTTCGAACTCCTCTTCCGTAAGTGTCGGATTTTCCTCTAGAATCTTGGACATGGGTTCCTTAGCCTCAATAGCTCGCTTCACCCTCCCTTTCCAGGAGGCCAAATCATTGCTAAACATGCCCATGGCGTGATTGTTAATCTTTTTCATCTTCGGATCATCCCACAGTTGTTCTATGTTATCATCCCGGTCGGGGAACTTGAATCTCTTGTGCAACTTCGTTAGGAGCAACTGCGTCAAATGTTCTTTACTCCTTAAGTCATCATCGTTGATGCTCATGCATTCCCATAGGATGCATCCTAATTGGTTCCCATAGCACTTGCGAGGTTCTGCCGGCTCTAATGGCTCAAACTTGCCAGGTGCCATCTTTGTGATCACAAGATGTCCAATCCCTAGTTTGTTAGGTTTTCGTATCCTCTACTTCTTATGCTTCCTCTTTTCGGTAGCGGCATCGGCGCCGATACCTTCCCTGCCGGTATCTTCCCCACTGGTCTCGGCGCCGCCATCGGTGCCGGCGTCGTCGGTGTCGATGTCGGCGTCAGTACCATCATCGAGGTCGACCTGCAAACCTTGCTTAGCAGTCAAATAGTCGAGGTACTCTTGTTCACCCTCATAATCCATCTCGTCTGCATCTTGGTCAGAAGGCCCAGTTTCTTCGTTGCTCGACATGTTTCCTATGATTAAGTGTCCTCGTTTATTTCTAAAAGTATGAATAAATGAGAAATGACATAAAAAGAAATCTATGTGCCAGCACTCGATATGCCAACTATGTAGCACAAATCATGCCTTTATTCACGGCAAATTTTGGCATGACCTTTGCTAAAAAATGGACATATCGAGCACCTGAAATTCACCGAAATGGAAATGAATCAACATTCCGGCATAACATAGGCCACTCGGATCATTTACCAAAATTGAACCAAAACATCACATGTCCAAATGACATGTTCAAATTCCAAACATGACATGTCCAAAACATGACATATCCACATATCACATGTCTAGTTCAAATTTGCATATAAATTTAGCCTACCTAAATTTGGACAATTGCTAAATTCATAACTAAATAGATAACCTAATTAACCTACTGCCCTAACTAAAACCTAAGTAAATTAACCGAAGAACGCTAGCTAGGAGAGAGAGGGGGTGGTTTACAGAGGGTGCAGGGGCGAGGAGGCAGGCCCGATGACGGCCGAGGTTGGGAGGGGAGGAAGCAGAGGAGGGAGGCGAGGGCCGACGAGTCGGGGGCGAGCGCCGGCTCGGGGCCTAGCGCCGGGGTCGGGGGAAAGCGCCGGGGCGCGGCGGTGCGACGGGGGAGAGAGTGGGGATTTGGGGGGAAAAGAGGCGGGATGAAGCAGGGAGAGTGAGAATTTTGGGTTTAGTGGACGTAGCAGTAGCACGTTTAGACAAAACACGCTGCTCCTACCTTCACTAGCTGTAGCGTGTTTAGACAAAACACGCTGCTACTACCTTCACGAGTTGTAGCGGTTTAGATAAAACGCGCTGCTACTAATAGGTTACGAGGTTGGGCGAGGGGCCATGTGCTAAGGCGTATATGAGCAATTCATCCTTAGAGCCCTCCTCCGGGGGATTAGCAATAATATGCTCTTTGAACCAATGCAGGAAAGTGGAGTTGTGCTCTCTAGTAACTTCGGCCTCCGTCCTGCATACCCCCCAGTCATGATACTTCTTTGCGATAATTTCTTTGTGCAGTGCCACGAAAGGATCTACCTCGTCTAGGTGTTGTAGCACTACCAAGTTTGCTCTGTCAAAGTCGCTGCGTCGATCTGAGTATGCCACGTGCAGTTCCCTGCGACCATTGCAGTGACCTTCTCCTTAGAGCCTCCCATCGTGCTTGTGAACGGGCAAACCAACACTAACACCACGCGGCTGGTCTGCGCCATATAGAAAATTCTCACAGGAAGAGATGCACTCTTGTGTCACATAGCCCTGGACGATGCTTCCATCCAGACGGGACATGTTACGAACGAATCCTTTGATGATACCATTCATCCTCTCAAACGACCTCATGTTGTGCAGGAATGACGGCCCCAGGTCTATTATGTCATCCACAATATGGACACACAGATGCACCATCACGTCAAAGAATGCGGGCGGAAGTACATCTCAAGCTCATTCAGTATCACAACGATCTCTTCCTGTAGCCTTCGGAGCTGCTTCACACTGATCGACTTTCGAGAGATGACGTCAAAAAAGTTTCAGAGACCAATAAGTGTGTCACGGACGTGCTTGTCCATTATCCCTCTAAGGGTAACAGGTAGTATCTACGTCATCATCACATGACAGTCATGGGACTTCATCCCGCTGAACCTTTTCTTGTCCATGTCTAGATATATGTTTATCTTGCCACAGTAACCGGAACTAACTTTGACTCTGGTAAGGCACTTAAAGAATTGATGGATCTCAGCCTGACTTAAGGTGAAGCAAGAAGGGGGGCAATAATCCTCTTTCTTTATTTTCTTGCCCTTCTTCTCCCGTGCCTCTGTCTCCGTCTCTGTCTCGTATGACATTTTACGGGGCGGCATGTGCAGATCTTCCCTGGTTTTCAAATCTTGCAAGTCTTTCCTTGCCTTCGGCCCATCCTTGGTCTTATCCGGCATGTTCATCAGTGTTGCGAGCAAGCTCTCAAGGACATTCTTACAGATATGCATTTGATCAAGGCAATGAGGTGTATCGAGTTTGTGCCAGTACTCCAAGTCCCAGAACACAGACCTCGTCTTCCATAACTTCAGCAGCGGCTCCGGTGCCTTTCTCATCATCTTTCCCGGCGCGGGGCACTCCTTCCAGTTTTTCAACAGCTCATCGATTTCGGCACCGCTCCGCTTACGTGGAGGTCCTCGATGCTCAGCGTGACCATTGAATAGATCTCCACGGTTTCTCCACGGGTCGTCCTGTTCGAGCCATCTTCGATGCCCCATGTACACGATTTTCCCAAACCCGCCATCTTTCCTCGACGTTAGCTGCTGAGATGTTGTATCATCCATGCACCGTGTGCATCCGCAATATCCATGGCACACCTAGCCTACCACATATCCGTAACCGAGATAGTCATGCACTGTCGTGATCAGCGCGGCTCTCATGTTGAAATACTCGCCTTTGCTGGCATCCCATGTCTTGGCCAGTGTTTTCCATAAAGTGTCTAACTCCTCTTGAAGTAGCCCCAGATACAAATTAATATTATTTCCTGGTTGTTTCGGCCCTTGAATAAGCATGCTCATGTGAATGTACTTCGATTTCATGCACAACCAGGGGGGAGGTTGTACATCCATACAAACACGGGCCATGTGCTATGGTTGGTGTTCAGGTTGCCAAACGGGTTCATGACATCGGTACACGCGCCGAGCATGATGTTCCTTGCATCACATTCAAAATACCTATAGAAACTGTTCAACACTCTCCACTGGCTTCCATCCTTGACGTGTCTCAGCTTTGGATCATCTCCATCGTCGGGCTTCTTCCTCTCCGCATGCCAGCGCATTACCTTTGCTTCCTTGGGATCTACAAAATACCTCTGGAGACGGGGAGTAATCGGTAAGTACCATACCACTTTCTGGGGACATTTCTTCCCGGCCTTCTTGTATCGAGAAGCATTGCACACCGGACAGCTTGTTTTTTCCGCATGCTCCTTCCGTTAAATTATGCAATCGTTGATGCATGCATGGTATCTCACGTGTGGCAGATCAAGAGGGCACACGATCTTCTTGGCCTCATCAACACTACTAGGACATAGATTACCCGCGGGAAGAACATCCTTTAGGTACTTGAGATGCTCATCGAGGCTAGTGTCGGTCCATTTGTTTTTAGCCTTCGTCTTCAGGAGTTGGAGCGTGAAACTCAAGCGGTTCACCTCAGGATTGCAACCATCATACAATGGAGTGTTCGAGTCTACCACCAGTTGCTCCAGCTTAGCCTCCTCTCTAGAAGCAGCTCTCTCAGTACTCGTCTCCTTGCGAAGCAATGCTTGAACATGAGGGTCCCGCACGATTGAACTTAGTACCGACGAACTCTGCTGCGTGGAGTCCATCTCGTTCTCTCCGCCGCCATGTCCGGCCCCTTCTTCGCCGCCATGTCTGGCCCCTTCTCCGCCGCCATGTCCGGACCCTTCTGCGCCGCCATGTCCGGCCTCTTCCCCGCCACCATTATCGATCATCTCTTCGTCTTGCCCCGTGTCATCACTGACTGCCCCGTCGGCATCCTCAACATCGTCATCCTCATCTTCAATTATCCACCGAGTATAGCCATCCATGAAACCAGTCATGAGCAGGTGCGCTTCGACACGACCATCGTCATGGGGGTCGAGCCAAACTATTCCTTTGCATTTTCGACACGGACATAAAACCTCTATCCGGTTATTTTCTTTCATGTCCTGCACCGTCGACCGCAACCACCTGTCCACCATCGTTCCACTGACCATCGTCAACTCTGCACGGTAATATAATAAACAAATTGATTATAAAAATGCGTGCATGCATCAAAGTCATACAAAAATTCGGCATGACCTTCCTTAAAAATAGGACATATATAGATCTAGAGTTTGCCCGGAATTCGCCGAAACGGAAATAAATCGACATTTTGGCAAAACATAGGCAACTCAAAAGCACAATTTGGCATCAACTC
The DNA here is from genome assembly GCF_003073215.2 of Triticum urartu. Classification (NCBI taxonomy): domain Eukaryota; kingdom Viridiplantae; phylum Streptophyta; class Magnoliopsida; order Poales; family Poaceae; genus Triticum; species Triticum urartu. Next base: position 264,536,984 of record NC_053022.1, read on the forward strand.
ATGCCACACACACAATTTCCATAAACATATCACACACACATAAACATATTTCCATTTTGCAAAAGCATGAAATTTTAATCACCTATATCTCGAGATCGAGCACACGATGGAGATGATGATGTAGGGAGATCAAAAGTGCACAAAGCTCTTCTTGACAAAGATAGATCTAGTTAGGGGGCAAATAGGTCACTTAACTAAATACTACATCTACCTAGCTACCTAATTTGGGAGGAGACAACTTCAACTAGTGGAGGGGGAAGGAAGAAGAGAAAGGAGATGCATTAATGGAGGTGGTGTAGTTAGGTAGGAGTAATGAAGAGAGAGAAAGGTAGGTAGAAGAGGGAGAGTAATGGGGGAGAAGTATTGAGGAAGAAGAAGAGTGAGAGTGGGAGAGGTAGGGGAAAGGGAGAGGAGGGGGAGGGGGAGGGTGGGTGGGGAAAAGGTGGTGGGTGCGGGTTAGCAGTAGCGCGGGACGTAAACCGCGCTGCTGCTAAGAAAGTAGGAGCAACACGCTTTAGGTACAAGCGCTACTGCTAACCGGGACCAAAAGTGTGCCAGATTTGAAAATTAGCAGCAGCGACCTCAGAAAAACTGCGCTACTGCTACAGCTATAGCAGTAGCGCGGCTCGCGACACCGCGCTGCTGCTAAATGGAGTTGGGTGGGCACTATCGGTTCATATTTGTAGCAGCGCGGGTTACGCCGAGTGCGCTACTGCTAAGCACTTGTCAGTAGCGGGTTTTCCACACCCGCGCTGCTGCTAATTAGCAGCAGAGCTCTTTTTTGAGCCGCGCTGCTGCTAATATTCTGTGTATAGGGTTTTCCCTAGTAGTGTAACGAGATTGAACTAGGTATTGAGATACCGACGATCGAATCTCAGGCAAGTAACATACTGATAACCCACAAGTATAGAGGATCAATTGTAGCCTCTTTCGATAAGTAAGAGTGTCGAACCCAATGAGGAGCTAAAGGTAGAACAAATATTCCCTCAAGTTTTATCGACTACCGATACAACTCTAGGCACGCTTGACGTTCGCTTTACCTCGAACAAGTATAAAACTAGAAGTACTTTGTAGGTGTAATGGGATAGGTTTGGAAGAATATAAACAGCACGTAAATAAAAACTAGGGGATTTTTTAGGTAAAGAAGCAATAAAGTTAGTATAGCGAGTGTGGAAAAGTGGTGGTAGGAGTTGCGAAATTGTCCCGAAGCAATTGACTACGTTACTAGACCGATAGCAAGTTTTATGTGGGAGAGGCCACTGCTAGCATGTCATCCCTGACTTGGAATTCTATGCACTTATGATTGGAACTATTAGCAAGCATACACAACTACTAACGTTCATTAAGGTAAACCCCAACCATAGCATTAAGATATATTGGTCCCCCTTCAATCCCGTATGCAACAATTTCTATGCTAGGTTGAAGCTTCTGTCACTCTTGCCCTCCAATACATAGTCCTATCAACATACAACTAACCCTATGGTGTGATCCACGCGCGTGCTCATATGATGGGCACCAAAGGACAGCAACATAACCACAAGCAAATTAAACCAATCATAGCAATTCATCAATTACCGATAGGACAATGAAAATCTACTCAGACATCATAGGATGGCAACACATCATTGGATGATAACATGAAGCATAAAGCGCCATGTTCAAGTAGAGGGTACAACGGGTTGCGGGAGAGTGGACCTCTGTAGATAGATGGGGGAAGGTGATGAAGATGTTGGAGAAGATGACGGAGGTGTTGGTGTAGATCATTGTCACACGATGATTCCCCCGACGGTGTTCCGGCACCACCGGGAGAGAGGGGGAGAGGGCCCCCCTCCTTCTGCTTCCTTGACCTTCCCCCTAGATGGGAGAAGGATTTACCCCCTGGTCCATGGCTTCCATGGTGGCGGAGGGGAAAGAGCCCCTCCAGGATTGGATATGTCTCTTTGTCTCTCTCTGTTTCTACGTTCCAGATTCTGGCCTTTCACCGTTTCTTATATTCCCGGAGATCTTTAACTCCGATTGGGATGAAATTTTAACACGATTTGTATCCGGTATTGTCTTTCTTGTGGTGAAAGAAGGGAACTAACCGCCTTACGGGGTGGCCACGAGGGTTAGGGGGAGCCCGTGCCTCGTGGCTCCCTCGGGCATCGTTTCACGTTGATTCTTCTTCCCAAAAATCACATATATTCCCAAAATAATCTCCGTAAGTTTTTATCCCGTTTGGACTCCGTTTGATATGGATTTTCTGCGAAACAAAAAACGTGCAACAAACAGGAACTGGCACTAGGCACTGGATCAATATGTTAGTCCCAAAAATAGTATAAAAAGTTGCCAAAAGTATATGAAAGTTGTAGAATATTGGCATGGAACAATCAAAAATTATAGATACGATGGAGACGTATCGGCATCCCCAAGCTTAATTCATGTGCGTCCCCGAGTAGGTAAATGATGAAAAAGATAATTTTTGATGTGGAATGCTACCTAGCATAATCTTTATCATGTAATCTAATCATGTCATGAATGTTAATACACGAGTGATTCAAAGCAATAGTCTATCATTTGACATTAAGACAATAATACTTCAAGCATACCAACCAAGCAATTATGTCTTCTCAAAATAACATATCCAAACAAAGCTCATCCCTACAAAATCATATAGTTTGGCCATGCTTCATTCTCGTCACACAAAATGCTCCCATCATGCACAACCCCGATGACAAGCCAAGCAATTGTTTCATACTTAGCATTTTCAAACCTTTTCAACTTTCACGCAATACATGAGCGCGAGCCATGGACATAGCACTATAGGTTGAATAGAATATGATGATGGAGGTTGTGTGGAGAAGACAAAAAAGGAGAAAGTCTCACATCAACACGGCTAATCAACGGGCTATGGAGATGCCCATCAATTGATGTCAATGCGAGGAGTAGGGATTGCCATGCAACAGATGCACTAAGAGCTATATGTGTATGAAAGCTCAAATTGGAAACTAAGTGGGTGTGCATCCAACTTGCTTGCTCATGAAGACCTCGGGCATTTGAGGAAGCCCATCATCAGAATATACAAGCCAAGTTCTATAATGAAAATTCCCACTAGTATATGAAAGTGATAACTCAAGAGACTCTCTATATGAAGAAATGGTGCTACTCTGAAGCACAAGTGTGGTAAAAGGATAGTAACATTGCCCCTTCTCTCTTTTTCTCTCAATTTTTGTTTTGTTCTTTTTGGTGGGCTTCTTTGGCCTATTTTTTTATTTGGGCTTCTTTAGCCTCTTTTTTTAAGTCCGGAGTCTCATCCCGACTTGTGGGGGAATCATAGTCTCCATCATCCTTTTCTCTCTAGGGAAATGCTCTAATAATGATGATCATCACACTTTTATTTACTTACAACTCAATATTACAACTCGATGTCTAGAACAAAGTATGACTCTATATGAATGCCTCTGGCGGTGTACCGGGATATGCAATGATCTAGCATAGCAATGACAACAAAAAACGGACAAGCCATGAAAATATCATGCTAGCTATCTTACGATCATGCAAAGCAATATGACAATGAATGCTCAAGTCATGTATATGATGATGATGATGATGGAAGTTGCATGGCAATACATCTCGGAATGGCTATGGAAATGCCATAATAGGTAGGTATGGTGGTTGTTTTGAGGAAGATATAGGGAGGCTTATGTGTGATAGAGCGTATCATATCACGGGGTTTGGATGCACCGGCGAAGTTTGCACCAACTCTTGAGGTGAGAAAGGGCAATGCACGGTACCGAAGAGGCTAGCAATGATGGAAGGGTGAGAATGCGTATAATCCATGGACTCAACATTAGTCATAAAGAACTCACATACTTATTGCAAAAATCTACAAGTCATCAAAACCAAGCACTACGCGCATGCTCCTAGGGGGATAGATTGGTAGGAAAAGACCATCGCTCGTCCCCGTCCGCCACTCATAAGGAAGGTAATCAAAGAAACACCTCATGCTTCAAATTTTTCACACAACGGTTACCATACGTGCATTCTACGGGACTTGGAAACCTCAACACAAGTATTTATCAATTTCACAATTACTCAAATAGCACGACTCTAATATCACCACCTTTATATCGCAAAACTATTGCAAGGAATCAAACATATCATATTCAGTGATCTACAAGTTTTATGTAGGATTTTATGACTAACCATGTGAATGACCAATTCATGTAATCTCTCTAAATAGATATAAGTGAAACAAGAGAGTTTAATTCTTTCTTCAAAAGATATGCCCACGCTCTAACAAATATAAGTGAAGCAAAAGAGCATTCTACCAATGGCAGTTTTCTATGTGTAGGAAACAGGCAATCCAAACTTCAAATGATATAAGTGAAGCACATGAAGCATTCTATAAAGCCATACTCAAAAGATATAAGTGAAGTGCAAAGAGCATTCTATAAATCAACCATGGACTATCTCATACCAGCATGGTGCATAAAAGAAAAGTTAAAACTAAATGCACAAGACGCTCCAAGATTTGCACATATCACATGAGCGAAATGAATCCGAAAACATACCGATACTTGTTGAAGAAAGATGGGATGCCATCCGGGGCATCCCCAAGCTTAGACGCTTGAGTCTCCTTGAATATTTACTTGGGGTGCCTTGGGCATCCCCAAGCTTGAGCTCTTGTCTCTGTTCCTTCTCCTCACATCGAGACATCCTCGATCTTCGAACACTTCATCCACACAAAACTCAACAGAAAGCATGGTAAGATCCGTTAGTATAATAAAGCAAATCACTACTCTAAGAGAAGGAAATATGCCCTAGAGGCAATAATAAAGTTATTATATTTCCTTATATCATGATAAATGTTTATTATTCATGCTAGAATTGTATTAACCGGAAACATAATACATGTGTGAATACATAGACAAACAGAGTGTCACTAGTATGCCTCTACTTGACTAGCTCGTTGATTAAAGATGGTTATGTTTCCTAAACCATAGACATGAGTTGTCATTTGATTAACGGGATCACATCATTAGGAAAATGATGTGATTGACTTGACCCATTCCGTTAGCATAACACTTGATCATTTAATTTGTTGCTATTGCTTTCTTCATGACTTATGCATGTTCCTATGACTATGAGATTATGCAACTCCCATTTACCAGAGGAACACTTTGTGTGCCACCAAACGTCACAACGTAACTTGGTGATTATAAAGGTGCTCTACAGGTGTCTCCGAAGGTACTTGTTGGGTTGGCGTATTTCGAAATTAGGATTTGTCACTCCGATTGTCGGAGAGATATCTCTGGGCCCTCTCGGTAATGCACATCACCTAAAGCCTTATAAGCATTGCAACTAATGAGTTAGTTGCGAGATGATGTATTACGGAACGAGTAAAGAGACTTGCCGGTAATGAGATTGAACTAGGTATTGAGATACCGACGATCGAATCTCGGGCAAGTAACATACCGATGACAAAGGGAACAACGTATGTTGTTATGCGGTCTGACCGATAAAGATCTTCGTAGAATATGTGGGAGCCAATATGAGCATCCAGGTTCCACTATTGGTTATTGACCGGAGACGTGTCTCGGTCATGTCTACATTGTTCTCGAACCCATAGGGTCCGCACGCTTAAGGTTTCGATGACAGCTATATTATGAGTTTATGAGTTTTGATGTACCGAAGGAGTTCGGAGTCCCGGATGAGATCGGGGACATGACGAGGAGTCTCGAAATGGTCGAGACGTAAAGATCGATATATTGGACGACTATATTCGGACATCGGAAAGGTTCCGAGTGATTCGGCTATTTTTCGGAGTACCGGAGAGTTACTGGAATACGTATTGGGCCTTATTGGGCCATACGAGAAAGAAGGAAAAGGGCCTCAAGGGTGGCCGCACCCCTCCCCTTGGTCTGGTCCGAAATGGACTAGGGAAGGGGGGCGCCCCCTTCCTTCCTTCTCCTTTTCCCTTCCCTTTCCTTCCCTCCTACTCCTACTACTTGGAAGGGCTCCTAGTTCTACTAGGAAAGGGGGAATCCTACTCCCGGTGGGAGTAGGACTCCCCTAGGGCGTGCCATAGAGAGGGCCGGCCCCTCCCCTCCTCCACTCCTTTATATACGTGGCCAGGGTGCACCCCATAGACGACAACTTGATCTTCGTGATCGTTCTCTTAGCCGTGTGCGGTGCCCCCCTCCACCGTAATCCTCGGTAATATTGTAGCGGTGCTTAGGCGAAGCCCTGCGACGGTAGAACATCAAGATCGTCACCATGCTGTCGTGCTGATGGAACTCTTCCCCGACACTTTGCTGGATCGGAGTCTGGGGATCGTCATCAAGCTGAACGTGTGCTAGAACTCGGAGGTGTCGTGTGTTCGGTACTTGATTGGCCGGATCGTGAAGACATACGACTACATCAACCGCGTTGTGATAATGCTTCCGCTTTCGGTCTACGAGGGTACATGGACAACACTCTCCCCTCTCGTTGCTATGCATCACCATGATCTTGTGTGTGCGTAGGAATTTTTTTGAAATTACTACGTTCCCCAACAGTGGCATCCGAGCCTAGGTTTTATGCGTTGATGTAATATGCACGAGTAGAACACAAGTGAGTTGTGGGTAATATAAGTCATACTGCTTACCAGCATGTCACACTTTGGTTCGGCGGTATTGTTGGATGAAGCTGCCTGGACCGACATTACGCGTACGCTTACGCGAGACTGGTTTTACCGCCGTGCTATGCACACAGGTGACTAGCGGGTGTCAGTTTCTCCAACTTTAGTTGAACCATGTGTGGCTACGCCCGGTCCTTGAGAAGGTTAAAACAGCACCAACTTGACAAACTATCGTTGTGGTTTTGATGCGTAGGTAAGAACGGTTCTTGCTAAGCCCGTAGCAGCCACGTAAAACTTGCAACAACAAAGTAGAGGACATCTAACTTGTTTTTGCAGGGCATGTTGTGATGTGATATGGTTAAGACGTGATGAAATAAAAGTTGTTGTATAAGATGATCATGTTTTGTTGAAGTTATCGGCAACTGGCAGAAGCCTTATGGTTGTCTCTTTATTGCATAAGATGCAAGCGCCAAATAATTGCCTTACTTTATCGCTATGTGATAGCAATAGTTCCAAGAGCAATAGTTGGCAAGACGACCATGTGACAACACATTGATATAGATCAAGATGATGGAGATCATGGTGTCATGCCGGTGATGATGGAAATCATGACGATGTTTTAGAGATGGAGATCAAAGGCACAAGATGATGATGGCCATATCATGTCACATATTTTGATTGCATGTGATGTTTATCTTTTATGCATCTTATTTTGCTTAGTTCGACGGTAGCTTTATAAGATGATCTCTCACTAAATTTCAAGATAAAAAGTGTTCTCCCTGAGTATGCACCGTTGCCAAAGTTCGTCGTGCCCAGACACCACGTGATGATCGGGTGTGATAAGCTCTACGTCCATCTACAACGGGTGCAAGCCAGTTTTGCACACGCAGAATACTCAGGTTAAACTTGACGAGCCTAGCATATGCAGATATGGCCTCGGAACACTAAGACCGAAAGGTCGAGCGTGAATCATATAGTAGATATGATCAACATAATGATGTTCACCATTGAAAGCTACTCCATTTCACGTGATGATCGGTTATGGTTTAGTTGATTTGGATCACGTGATCACTTAGATGATTAGAGGGATGTCTATCTAAGTGGGAGTTCTTAAGTAATATGATTAATTGAACTTTAATTTATCATGAACTTTGTCCTGGTAGTATTAGCATATCTATGTTGTAGATCAATAGCTCGCGTTTAGCTCCCCTGTTTTATTTTTGATATGTTCCTAGAGAAAACTAAGTTGAAAGATGTTAGTAGCAATGATGCGGATTGGATCCGTGATCTGAGGTTTATCCTCATTGCTGCACAGAAGAATTATGTCATTGATGCACCGCTAGGTGACAAACCTATTGCAGGAGCAGATGCAGATGTTATGAACATTTGGCTAGCTCAATATGATGACTACTTGATATTTTAGTGCACCATGCTTAAACGGCTTAGAATCGGGACTTCAAAGACGTTTTGAACTTCATGGACCATATGAGATGTTCCAGGAGTTGAAGTTAATATTTCAAGCAAATACCCGAGTTGAGAGATATGAAGTCTCCAACAAGTTCTATAGCTAAAAGATGGAGGAGAATAGCTCAAGCAGTGAGCATGTGCTCAGATTGTCTGGGTACTACAATCGCTTGAATCAAGTGGGAGTTAATCTTCCAGATAAAATAGTGATTGACAGAATTCTCTAGTCACCATCACCAAGTTAGTAGAACTTCGTGATGAACTATAATATGCAAGGGATAACGGAAACGATTCCAAGCTCTTCGTGATGCTGAAATCAACGAAGGTAGAAATCAAGAAAAGCATCAAGTGTTGATGGTAAACAAAACCACTAGTTTCAAGTAAAGGGACAAAGGGAAGAAAGGGGAACTTCAAGAAGAACGGCAAGCAAGTTGCTGCTCAAGTGAAAAAACCCAAGTCTGGACCTAAGCCTGAAACTGAGTGCTTCTACTGCAAAGGGACTGGTCACTGGAAGCGGAACTACCCCAAGTAATTGGCGGATAAGAAGGATGGCAAAGTGAACATAGGTATATTTGATATACATGTTATTAATGTGTACTTTACTAGTGTTTATAGCAACCCCTTAGTATTTGATACTAGTTCAGTTGCTAAGAGTGGTAACTCAAAACGGGAGTTGCAGAATGAACAGAGACTAGTTAAGGGTGAAGTGACGATGTGTGTTGGAAGTGGTTCCAATATTGATATGATCATCATCGCACACTCCCTATACTTTCGGGATTAGTGTTGAACCTAAATAAGTGTTATTTGGTGTTTGCGTTGAGCATAAATATGATTGGATCATGTTTATTGCAATACGGTTATTCATGTAAGTTAGAGAATAATTGTTGTTCTGTTTACATGAATAAAACCTTCTATGGTCATACACCCAATGAAAATGGTTTGTTGGATCTCGATCGTGGTGATACACATATTCATAATATTGAAGCCAAAAGATGCAAAGTTAATAATGATAGTGCAACTTATTTGTGGCACTGCCGTTTAGGTCATATTGGTGTAAAGCGCATGAAGAAAATCCATGCTGATGGGTTTTTGGAATCACTTGATTATGAATCAGTTGATGTTGGCGAACCATGCCTCATGGGCAAGATGATTAAGACTCCGTTCTCCGGAACAATGGAGCGAGCAACAGATTTGCTGGAAATCATACATACTGATGTATGTGATCCGATGAATATTGAGGCTCGTGGCAGGTATCATTATTTTCTGATCTTCACAGATGATTTGAGCAGATATGAGTATATCTACTTGATGAAACACAAGTCTGAAATATTTGAAAAGTTCAAAGAATTTCAGAGTGAAGTGGAGAATCATCGTAACAAAAAATAAAAGTTTCTACGATATGATCGCAGAAGTAAAATATTTGAGTTACGAGTTTGGCCTTCAGTTAAAACAATGTGAAATAGTTTCACTACTCACGCCACCTGGAACACCATAGTGTAATGGTGTGTCCGAACGTCATAACCGTACTTTATTAGATATGGTGCGATCTATGATGTCTCTTACCGATCTACCACTACCATTTTGGGGTTATGCATTAGAGACAGTTGCATTCACGTTAAATAGGGCACTATCTAAATCCGTTGAGACGACACCGTATGAACTATGGTTTGGCAAGAAACCTAAGCTGTCATTTCTTAAAGTTTGAGGTTGCAATGCTTATGTGAAAAAGTTTCAACCTGATAAGCTCTAACCCAAATCGGAGAAGTGCGTCTTCATAGGGTACCCAAAAGAAAATGTTGGGTACACCTTCTATCACAGATCCGAAGGCAATATATTCATTGCTTTGAATGGATCCTTTCTAGAAAAGGAGTTTCTCTCGAAAGAAGTGAGTGGGAGGAAAGTAGAACTTGATGAGGTAACTGTACCTACTCCCTTATTGGAAAGTAGTTCATCACAAAAATCTGTTCTTGTGACTACTACACCGATTAGTGAGAAAGCTAATGATGATGATCATGTAACTTCAGATCAAGTTACTACAGAACCTCGTAGGTAAACGAGAGTGAGATCCGCACCAGAGTGGTACGGTAATCCTATTCTGGAGGTCATGTTACTTGACCATGACGAGCCTACGAACTATGAGGAAGCGATGATGAGCCCAGATTCCGCAAAATGGCTTGAGGCCATGAAATCTGAGATGAGATCCATGTATGAGAACAAAGTATGGACTTTGATTGACTTGCCCAATGATCGGTGAGCCATTGAGATTAAATGGATATTCAAGAGGAAGACGGACGCTGATAGTAGTGCTACTATCTACAAAGCTAGAACTGTCGCAAAAAGGTTTTCGACAAGTTCAAGGTGTTGACTACGATGAAAGTTTCTCACTCGTATCTATGCTTAAGTCTGTCCGAATCATGTTAGCAATTGCCACATTTTATGAAATCTGGCAAATGGATAAACAAAACTGCATTCCTTAATGGATTTATTAAATAAGAGTTGTATATGATGCAACCAGAAGGTTTTGTAAATCCTAAAGGTACTAACAAGCTCCAGCGATCCATCTATGGACTGGTGCAAGCATCTCGGAGTTGGAATACACGCTTTGATAAGTTGATCAAGCATATAGTTTTATACAGACTTGCGGTGAAGCCTGTATTTACAAGAAAGTGAGTGGGAGCACTACATCATTTCTGATAAGTATATGTGAAAGACATATTGTTGATCAGAGATAATGTAGAATTATTCTACAAAGCATAAAGGAATATTTAAAAGGAGTTTTTCAAAGAAAGACCTCGGTGAAGCTGCTTACATATTGAGCATCAAGATCTATAGAGATAGATCAAGATGCTTGATAAGTTTTTTCAATGAGTACATACCTTGACAAGATTTTGAAGTAGTTCAAAATAGAACAGTCAAAGAAGAAGTTCTTGCCTGTGTTACAAGGTGTGAAGTTGAGTAAGACTCAAAACCCGACCACGGCAGAAGATAGAGAGAGAATGAAAGTCATTCCCTATGCCTCAGGTTCTATAAAGTATGCCATGCTGTGTACATATTGTATACCCTGTCCTGAGTTTGGCAAAGGAGTATAATAGTGATCTAGGAGTAGATCACTGGACATTGGTCAAAATTATCCTTAGTGGAATAAGGATATGTTTCTCGATTATGGAAGTGACAAAAGGTTCGTCGTAAAGGGTTACGTCGATGCAAATTTTGACACTGATCCAGATGACTCTAAATCTCAATCTGGATACATATTGAAAGTGGGAGCAATTAGCTAGAGTAGCTCTGTGCAGAGCATTGTTGACATAGAAATTTGCAAAATACTTACGGATCTGAATGTGGCAGACCCGTTGACTAAAGTTCTCTCACAAGCAAAACATGATCACACCTCAGTACTCTTTGGGTGTTAATCACATAGCGATGTGAACTATATTATTGACACTAGTAAACCCTTTGGGTGTTGGTCACATGTCGATGTGAACTATGGGTGTTAATCACATGGTGATGTAAACTATTGATGTTAAATCACATGGCGATGTGAACTATATTATTGACTCTAGTGCAAGTGGGAGACTGAAGGACATACGCCCTAGAGGAAATAATAAAGTTATTATATATTTCCTTATATAATGATAAATGTTTATTATTCATGCTAGAATTGTATTAACCAGAAACATAATACATGTGTGAATACATAGACAAACAGAGTGTCACTAGTATGCCTCTGTAGCGACCAGACCTCAAACGGTCTGATCTCTGTGCTCCGATGTCATCCCTGGATCAGTAATGCTGACACCACATAGTACTCAGAGGATTTATAGCAGAGTAGCAATCACACACTTATTACATCGAGTGTCTCAAAAGAGAACTTATTACAATAAATATGGCTTAAGACCATCTAATAATGATAACAGCGGAAGGCTTGGAAGATAAGTGAGTCCATCAACTCCAACGGCATCACTAAGTATAGAACCACGACCTAAAAACTCCTTAATCGTCGTCTGAAAAGTCTGCAACATTAACGTTGCAGCCCGAAAATGGGTCAGCTCATGGAATATGCTGGCAAGGTAACACATAGAGAGTAATGGAATGAAATAACTATACTATATGCATATTTGGCTGGTGGAAAGCTCTATGGTTACAGTTTTGCGTAAAGCCTATTTTTCCCTACTACAAAGGAATAAATTTATTTAACTATCATGGTAGTTGTTAAACATTGAGAATGGTTGACAGCATTCTCAATCCCAATTAAGCATCATCATTAACCAAAACCCAACAAAATTAATTTAGAGTAACATGTTGAGATTCACATGATAATCCAGGTACTAGATACTCAAGATGTCCATAACCGGGGACGCGGCTAACCATGATTAGTTTATTACACTCTGCAGAGGTTTGCACACTTTTCCCCACAAGACTCGATCGCCTCCGTTTGGTTTCTCACACTACATGATGTTTGAGAAGACGGATGACCGAGACATAGTCTTTCAGAAGCGCTAGCACCTTACGATCGGGTAGACCATACCACCTACATCCCCTACATCTGCTAGTCTACCAATGTAAGAGTTCGCACAACTTAGTCAACTATGCTAGAGCCCATAATAGCTTGTGGCTGCACACGGAAGTTTCTAGTATGAATAGTCTCATGATCCGTTTGAGCCTGGATGGCGGTCCAAAAGAAAACAGGAAAGTCCTGGAATACCCAGGTGCCTCAATCCACCCAGATGTGTGTTTAAGTTGCCACCTTAGATAAACCATTAATTAATAAAACTCACATCTGTCATGGATATCACTCACCCAATCCACGTCTACTAGCATAGCATGGCATAATAAGCAAACGTAGAAGTAACTCCCAAAGGTTTGATAATAACAGGTAATAGGTACTACCTCATGTACTTCCCATCCCACAATTTAATTAGATCCTAATCATGCAATGTGTGAGCATTGATCTAATGCAGTAAAACTGGGTAGTAGAAAAGGTATGATCAAAGTGTTACTTGCCTTGCTGATGATCCGCGAAACCTAGAGATTCGAAGTAACAAGCGGCGCACTCCGGGTATTCTATCGCAGACAAACAAACAAGCAAGCAATAAGTACTCATCTAATGCACAGGTAAAACTCAAATAAGAGGTCTAACCTGAAGGTTCATCTTAAGAACTCCGATTGGCAAAAAGAATCAAATCGAACGAAGCAACGAAAGTCAAATGGCGAAAGAAAACAACTTCTTTCTAGTAATCTGGATCTAAGGCAAATTTTACAGTAGCAAAATCTTGTTCAAGTTGGTTAAACGGATAGAGGGTTTCGAGACGAAACTCCAGGCGCTTGAATCGCCTGATTCCGATAAACGAGCGAAAAGTTATACTAAAACGAAAATCGGATCAGGAATCGCGATCAGAAAAATCACGGATTAAATCCGAGAAAAAGAAAAACGACGAACACTCGCTAGAACTAACGAACGGACGAACGCTCACTATTTAAATAAACCGGAAAAACCGATCTATTTAAAAAACTGAATCTAAAAAACCGATGAAAACCGATTTTTTTTGGTAAAACGTTGGCACGGAAAACGAGGCAGCGGCGAACCTCGGTGGCGGGGGCGGCGTCCGGCGACGGCAGTGCGGGGCGGCGGCGGGCGGCGGCGGCGGCGCGGCGCGGCGGCGGCGGCGGGCGGCGGCGGCGGCGCGGCGCGGCGCGGCGGCGGCGGCGGGCGGTCGGGCGGCTAGGGTTTGGGGCGCGGGTGGCTGGGCCTCGGCTGGGCCTCCCCCCGGGTTATAAATCCTAGTGGGCCGGGAGTCCGGGTCGGACACGGCCCCTAGGTCGGTTCGTTTTTTTTATTATTATTCCGCTCGGAAGAAAAATAAAAAGAAATACTAAACGGACTCCAAAAATTCCGAAATTAATTTTCACGGGTTTCTAAAATCAAGCCGCACAAGGTGAACATTTATTTGGGACCTAAATGCAATTTTGAAAAACGCACATTTTTCCTAAATTCAAATAAAACACCGAAAAACTCTGAAATAAAATCTTATTTGATTTTATTACTAAATCCTCAATATTTCTTTACTTTGGGAAAGTCATTTTATTCCCTCTCTCATTTTGTTGTAATAGAAATAATTGATGATAAAATAAATAAAATCAAATGATCCTATTCTCAAAATTTGAGAAAACTCAAATATGAAAATAACGAAATCCCCAACTCTCTCCTTGGGTCATTGAGTTGCGTAGAGTTTCTAGGATCAACCAAAATGCAAAAATAAAATATGTTATGCATTGATGATGTAATGTATAACATTCCAAATTGGAAATTTGGGATGTTACAAACCTACCCCCCTTAAGATGAATCTCACCCTCGAGATTCGGGTTGGCTAGAAAATAGGTGAGGGTGGTCTTTGAGAAAATCTTCCTCTCGCTCCTAGGTGGCTTCATCCTCTGAGTGGTGGCTCCACTGAACTTTGCAAAACTTGATAACCTTGCTGCGGGTAACTCGGCTGGCAAACTCGAGGATCTTGACTGGTTTCTCCTCGTAGGTCAAATCGTTATCCAACTGAATAGTTTCCAATGGCACTGTGTCTCTCAATGGTATGTCAGCCATCTCCGCGTGACATTTCTTTAACTGAGAAACGTGGAACACATCATGAACTCCTGACAATCCTTCGGGCAATTCCAACTTGTAGGCCACTTCTCCCATATGCTCCAAAACTCGATATGGTCCTACAAATCGTGGCGCTAACTTCCCTTTAACTCCAAAACGCTTTGTTCCCCGAAGTGGAGATACTCGAAGATAAGCTCTATCTCCGACTTCGTAAACTGTCTCCTTGTGTTTAGAATCTGCATAACTTTTCTGTCTGGACTGGGCTACCTTGAGCCTATAGCGAATCAACTTCACCTTCTGTTCAGACTCTTTAATCAAGTCAGGACCAAACAACTGGCAGTCTCCAACTTCGTCCCACGACAATTGTGTCCAGCACCTCCTTCCGTACAAAGCTTCGAAAGGGGCCATCTTTAAACTGGTTTGGTAACTATTGTTGTAAGAGAACTCTGCATATGGCAAATTATCGTCCCAACTAGATCCGTAATCTAGCGCACAAGCTCTCAGCATATCCTCCAAAATATGATTGACTCTCTCGGTCTGTCCATCTGTCTATGGATGAAAAGTTGTACTGAATTCTAGCCTAGTTCCCAATGTTTCGTGCAACTGCTTCTAGAACTTTGAGGTAAACTGGGTTCCTCTATCTGATATGATACTCCTCGGAACTCCATGCAAACATACGATCCTGGTCATGTATATCTTTGCCAACTTAGCACTGGTGTAAGTGGTCTTTACTGGGATGAAATGAGCTACTTTCGTCAATCGATCGACTACAACCCAAATCGAGTCATAGCCTGAACGAGTCCTGGGCAATCCCGTAATAAAATCCATGCCTAGCTTATCCCACTTCCATTCGGGTATCGGCAATGGTTGTAACAATCCGGCTGGCTTCTGATGCTCTGCCTTTACTCTCTGACATACATCACAAACTGCTACATGATCCGCAATATCCTTCTTCATTCTGGTCCACCAGAAAATATCCTTCAAATCCAAATACATCTTGGTATTTCCTGGGCGAATTGAATACGGTGAGTCGTGTGCCTCTTGCAAAATCAACTTCCTGATCTCCGGGTCATTGGGCACGTAAACGCGGTCTTCAAACCATAGGGTGTCATGCTCATCCTCACGAAATCCTTTAGCTTTTCCTTTGCTCAGTTTCTCCTTTATAGCGGCAATCTCTTTGTCAGCTTTCTGAGCTTCCCTGATTTTATCCATCAAGGTTGACTGAATCTCCAATGCTGCTACATAGCCTCTTGGAACTATTTCCAAACATAGTTCACAAAGATTTTTTGCTAACTCCTTGGGTATTTCTCCCGTCATTAACGTATTGACATGGCTCTTACGGCTTAATGCGTCAGCTACTACATTAGCCTTTCCGGGGTGATAATGCAATTTCATATCATAATCCTTGATAAGCTCCAACCATCTCCTTTGTCTGAGATTTAACTCCTTCTGTGTGAAAATGTACTTCAAACTCTTATGATCCGTGTACACCTCACAATGATTTCCAATGAGAAAATGTCTCCATGTTTTCAAAGCATGCACTATGGCTGCTAACTCCAAATCATGCGTGGCATAATTCAACTCATGAGGCTTCAGTTGTCTTGAGGCATATGAAACAACTCTCCCTTCCTGCATTAAGCACTGCTCCAAGTCCTCGACGTGAAGCGTCGCAATACACCTCATAATCCTTGGTCTGGTCTGGCAAAATCAACACTGGTGAGGTAACTAAGCGTTTCTTCAACTCCTGGAAACTAGCCTCACATTCGTCTGTCCATATGAACTTGGTATCCTTCTTTAACAACTCCGTCATAGGCTTCGCAATCTTTGAGAAATTCTCAATAAATCTCCGGTAGTATCCTGCGAGTCCAAGAAAACTCCAGATCTCTCCAACTGTTGTTGGGGCTTCCCACTTGGTCGGGATCTACTGCTATACCTTCTCCAGATATAACATGTCCGAGGAATCCTACTTCCTTCAACCAAAACTCACATTTGCCGAACTTGGCATATAAGTGATGTTCTCTGAGCTTTCCAAGTACCAAACGCAAATGCTCCTTATGTTCCTCTTCATTCTTCGAATAAACCAGGATATCATCAATGAACACTATGAAGAACTTATCCAAAAACTCCATAAACACTTTGTTCATCATGTTCATAAAATAGGCAGGTGCGTTAGTCAGACCAAATGACATAACGGTATACTCATACAGCCCATACCTAGTGGTAAAAGCTGTCTTAGGAATATCATGTTCTCGAATCTTCAACTGGTGGTATCCTGATCACAGATCGATCTTGGAAAATACCTTAGCTCCTTGCAATCGATCAAACAGATCGTTGATCACTTGTAGTGGGTACTTGTTCTTGATCGTTACTTCATTCAATCCTCGATAATCAACAACCATCCTTAACGATCCATCCTTCTTCTCCACTAGAAGTACTGACGATCCCCAAGGCGAAGAACTTGGGAGAATATACCCAGTAACTCCTTAATCTGCTTCTTAATTTCCACCAAATCCTTTGCTGGCATCCTATATGGTCTCTTTGATATTGGCCCTGTGCCTGGCAATAGCTCAATCAAAAACTCAATATCTCTATCCGGTGGCATGCCTGGCAACTCTTCTGGAAATACATCAGGGAAATCCCTTACCACTGGTACTTCCTCCTACACAACTCCTGTTAAGCAATTTACTTGAGTCCCCTTTGGCACATGTCGGGATACATACTTGATCCTTCTCCCTTCTGGGGTGGTAAGCAAAATTGACTTACTAGCACACTCAATATTCCCTTCATACTTTGATAACCAATCCATGCGTAATATCACATCCAATCCTTGAGATTCCAATACTATTAGGTCTGAGGGAAAAACATAGTTACCAATCCTTAATGGTAACCGATCACACCATAGACTAGCCGCATACTCTGCTCCGGGCGAGCTTACTAACATGGGTGACCTAAGGGCTTGGGTTGGTAGGTTATACTTATCCACAAATCCCCTTGAGATGTATGAACGCGATGCACCAGTATCAAAAAGAACGAGTGCATTAAATGACTTAACCAAAAACTTACCTATTACTGCATCGGGCTGAGCTTCAACCTCCTCCACGCTAACGTGGTTCACCTGTCCCCTGCTGAAAGGGTTCGGCTTCTTCCCAGAACTTCCATTGCCATATTGGCCTTCAGGACATTCATTGGCATAATGTCCGGTCTTTTGACACTTAAAACAAGTGACTTGGCTCAGGTCTTTCTTGGCTGGGGTTGATGGGTTGGTGCGATTCTGGCCGTTGCTTCCTCCATTGCCATTACCATTTTTGGTGCCATTGTGATTGTGCGAGCTACCTCCTCCATGGGTATGCTAAAAATGTCCTCCCGGTCTAGGGGTAAAACGTGGCTTCTGCTGAGCTCCTGAATTGTACTTTCCTTGTCCATACTTCCTCTTGTGGTTCTCAATCTGTTGTTGCTTCCCTTCAATCATAAGAGGACGATCTACCAACTCCTGGTAGTTGTTGAAGGTTGCTACCATCAACTGCATGCTCAACTCATCATTCAGTCCTTCCAGAAACTTCTCCTGCTTAGCTGCATCCGTAGCAACGTCATCTGGGGCATAATGTGCTAGCTTACTAAATTCCTCCACATACTGGCCAACTGTCCGTCCTCCTTGGCACAAGTTGCGAAACTCACGCTTCTTCATGGCCATAGCTCCTGCTGAAACATGGGCAGTATGGAAAGCCTGCTGAAACGGGTCCCATGTGACAGTGTCGACTGGGAAAGTGACTATGAAATTCTCCCACCATGATGCTGCGGGTCCTTCAAGCTGATGTGTGGCAAACTTCACCTTCTCTGCATCTGTGCATCCTGCTGTGGTCAACTCCCTAGCTGTCTTGCGGAGCCAATCATCTGCTACTATCGGCTCAGTGCTACTGGAAAACATCGGCGGATTTAGCCTAAGAAAACGGGCTAAGTGGTCAACAGGTGGTGGTGGTGGTGGTGGTGGGTTGTTGTTGTTGTTCCCCTGATTCTGATTCTGGACTAGCAACTGCATCAATGTGTTCTGCTGCTGGATCAACTGGGTGAGCTCCGGTGGAAAGGCAAATCCGGGGTCACGTCTCGGAGGCATTTGAGGGGTTTAGAAAAGATGATATGTAAGAATAGAGGGGGTCTAAAGAGAAAACACTACCCATATGCACATGAGGCAAAAGCAAACAATTCACTTCATTCAATCAAACAAGGGCATACAATCGATCTATCTATCGCAACAAGTGCTCGGACTACTATATTTACATGGTGGACTACAACTACTGATGAGGTGGTCTACTAGAAATATTCTTCGGTGGCAGACTCCATGATATCTACTCCAGCTTCATCAATATAGTCATCATCGCTACTATCTGGTTCCGAGTCGGTGCCGTCGATGATGATGTAGTCTTCCGGGCTAATTTCCTTGGGTTCTTCGTCTTCATCTATTAGCGTAGGGCCTCCCATAAATATTCCAATCTTCTTGATCAGGTCGTCATTCTTCTCCACCAATACTTCAATTTCCTCTTCATAATCTTCACGTGTAGCCTTGAGTTCTTCCTCCAGTTCCTTGATTCTAGTCTTAGCTTTCTTCAGATCTATCATGTCGGCGCACATCTGGTTCTCCTGTCGTCGAATGTGCTGGTTTTACTCCTGGATAAAAGCTGCGATTGATCTATCCTTCCTGGTGCTGATCATCTCCCAGTGCTCATCTCGGCGCCCACAAATCTGGTAGATAGTATCCTTGAGATCCTTGCGGTAGATTTCTCCAATGCGTCCCATGGCAATGTGAGCTGCCATGCTCTTTCCTAGACTCCAAGTTGGTGCATCAAAAGAAAACTCTATGGGCTCAGTGATTGGCATGAACGTCCTTCCTGAAACTTGAACTTGAATCATCCAGCGCTCTTCTTCAGGTAAAGTGGCGTTGTAGGTTCCCGTGAAGCTTGGTACTCCTATGTTCAGGTATCTAGTGACTTCCTTCAAGTGTCGTCCAAAGGGTGTATCTTCATCCGGTTGTGTGAACTTGTTCCTTGCATCCGCCATCCTAAAGAGTAGAAAAGATGAGAGGCCAGAAGAGAAGAGAGTGAATAGTGATCTAGGTCTCTAACTTAGTGGTCGTGTCCTACAGTCAGCGTGTGCTCTGATACCATCTCTGTAGCGACCAGACCTCAAACGGTCTGATCTCTGTGCTCCGGTGTCATCCCTGGATCAGTAATGCTGACACCACACAGTACTCAAAGGATTTATAGCAGAGTAGCAATCACACACTTATTACATCGAGTGTCTCAAAAGAGAACTTATTACAATAAATATGGCTTAAGGCCATCTAATAACGATAACAGCGGAAGGCTTGGAAGATAAGTGAGTCCATCAACTCCAAAGCATCACTGAGTATAGAACCATGACCTAAAAACTCCTTAATCGTCGTCTGAAAAGTCTGCAACATTAACGTTGTAGCCCGAAAACGGGTCAGCACATGGAATATGCTGGCAAGGTAACACAAAGAGAGTAATGGAATGAAAGAACTATACTATATGCATATTTGGCTGGTGGAAAGCTCTATGGTTACAGTTTTGCGTAAAGCCAATTTTTCCCTACTACAAAGGAATAAATTTATTTAACTATCATGGTAGTTGTTAAACATTGAGAATGGTTGACAGCATTCTCAATCCCAATTAAGCATCATCATTAACCAAAACCCAACAAAATTAATTTAGAGTAACATGTTGAGATTCACATGATAATCCAGGTACTAGATACTCAAGATGTCCATAACTGGGGACACGGCTAACCATGATTAGTTTATTACACTCTGCAGAGGTTTGCGCACTTTTCCCCACAAGACTCGATCGCCTCCATTTGGTTTCTCGCACTACATGATGTTTGAGAAGACGGATGACCGAGACATAGTCTTTCAGAAGCGCTAGCACCTTACGATCGGGTAGACCGTACCACCTACATCCCCTACATCTGCTAGTCTACCATTGTAAGAGTTCGCACAACTTAGTCAACAATGCTAGAGCCCATAATAGCTTGTGGCTGCACACGGAAGTTTCTAGTATGAATAGTCTCATGATCCCTTTGAGCCTGGGTGGCGGTCCAAAAGAAAACAGGCAAGTCCTGGAATACCCAGGTGCCTCAATCCACCCAGATGTGTGTTTAAGTTGCCACCTTAGATAAACCATTAATTAATAAAACTCACATCTGTCATAGATATCACTCACCCAATCCGCATCTACTAGCATAGCATGGCATAATAAGCAAACGTAGAAGTAACTCCCAAAGGTTTGATAATAACAGGTAATAAGTACTACCTCATCTACTTCCCATCCCACAATTTAATTAGATCCTAATCATGCAATGTGTGAGGATTGATCTAATGTAGTAAAACTGGGTAGTAGAAAAGGTATGATCAAAGTGTTACTTGCCTTGCTGATGATCCGCGAAACCTAGAGATTCGAAGTAACAAGCGGCGCACTCCGGGTATTCTATCGCAGACAAACAAAAAAGCAAGCAATAAGTACTCATCTAATGCACAGGTAAAACTCAAATAAGAGGTCTAACCGGAAGGTTCATCTTAAGAACTCCGGTTGGCAAAAAGAATCAAATCAAACGAAGAAACGAAAGTCAAATGGCGAAAGAAAACAACTTCGTTCTAGTAATCTGGATCTAAGGCAAATTTTACAGTAGCAAAATCTTGTTTAAGTTGGTTAAACGGATAGAGGGTTTCGAGACGAAACTCCAGGCGTGTTGGGGATATTACTACTGGGCGTAAACCGGCTTATCTGGGCCGGGTTAACTTCGTCAGTAGTTAAGTAAGTTAAAGCCCAAGAAGACAGAGGAGGGCTCAAGGCCCATGGTCGGCTGAAGGCCTGCAGCCGTAAACCGGCGTTACTAGTTAACATGTATTGTAAGTTAGGAATAAGAAGAGACCAAACCGGACACATCTATAAGCCGGTATTGGGACTCCGTAAGCCGACGAGAGTCACCCGTGTATATAAGGGGATGACCCGGCGGCGGTTCAAGGACAACAGACAACAACTCGAGACATAGGCGAAGCTTGTTTGCTCCCTAGTCATCGAAACCCCATCAATTCCATCACAACTAGACGTAGGCATTGAAGGAAATATGCCCTAGAGGCAATAATAAAGTTATTATTTATTTCCTTATATCATGATAAAATGTTTATTATTCATGCTAGAATTGTATTAACCGGAAACATAATACATGTGTGAATACATAGACAAACAGAGTGTCACTAGTATGCCTCTACTAGACTAGCTTGTTAATCAAAGATGGTTATGTTTCCTAACCATGGACAAAGAGTTGTCATTTGATTAACAGGATCACATCATTAGTTGAATGATCTGATTGACATGACCCATTCCATTAGCTTAGCACCCGATCGTTTAGTATGTTGCTATTGCTTTCTTCATGACTTATACATGTTCCTATGACTATGAGATTATGCAACTCCCGTTTGCCAGAGGAACACTTTGTGTGCTACCAAACGTCACAACGTAACTGGGTGATTATAAAGGAGCTCTACAGGTGTCTCCAAAGGTACATGTTGGGTTGGCGTATTTCGAGATTAGGATGTGTCACTCCGATTGTCGGAGAGGTATCTCTAGGCCCTCCCGGTAATGCACATCACTTAAGCCTTGCAAGCATTGCAACTAATGAGTTAGTTGCGGGATGATGTATTACAGAACGAGTAAAGAGACTTGCCGGTAACGAGATTGATCTAGGTATGGGATACCGACGATCGAATCTCGGGCAAGTAACATACCGATGACAAAGGGAACAACATATGTTGTTATGCGGTCTGACCGATAAAAGATCTTCGTAGAATATGTAGGAGCCAATATGAGCGTCCAGGTTCCTCTATTGGTTATTGACCGGAGACGTATCTCGGTCATGTCTACATTGTTCTCGAACCCGTAGGGTCCGCACGCTTAAGGTTACGATGACAGTTATATTATGAGTTTATGCATTTTGATGTACCGAAGGTTGTTCGGAGTCCCGGATGTGATCACAGACATGACGAGGAGTCTCGAAATGGTTGAGACATAAAGATTGATATATTGGAAGCTTATGTTTGGATATCGGAAGTGTTCCGGGTGAAATCGGGATTTTACCGGAGTACCGGGAGGTTACCGGAACCCCCTCGGGAAGTATATGGGCCTTAGTGGGCCTTAGTGGAATAAGAGAAGAGGCAGCCAGGGCTGGGCCGTGCCCCCCTCCACCCCTAGTCCGAATAGGACAAGGAGAGAGGGGGCCGGTGCCCCCCTCCTTCTCTTTCTCTCTTTTCCCACCTCACGAATCCTATTCCAACTAGGAAAGGGGGGGAGTCCTACTCCCAGAGAGAGTAGGACTCCTCCTGGCGCGCCTCTCCTGGCCGGCCGGCCCCCCTCCCTTGAACCTTTATATACGGAGGCAGGGGCACCCCCTAGAGACACAAGTTGATCCACGTGATCATATTCTTAGCCGTGTGCGGGGCCCCCTTCCACCATAGTCCTCGATAATATTGTAGCAGTGCTTAGGCGAAGCCCTGCGACGGTAGTACATCAAGATCATCACCACGCCGTCGTGCCAACGGAAATCTTCCCCGACACTTTGCTGGATCGGAGTCCGGGGATCGTCATCGAGCTGAACGTGTGCTAGAACTCGGAGGTGCCGTAGTTTCGGTGCTTGATCGGTCTGGCCGTGGAGACGTACGACTACATCAACCAAACGCTTCCGTTGTCGATCTACAAGGGTACGTAGATCATACTCTCCCCTCTCGTTGCTATGCATCACCATGATCTTGTGTGAGCGTAGGAAAATTTTTGAAATTACTATGAAACCCAACAGTGGTATCCGAGCCTAGGTTTTATATGTTGATATTATATGCACGAGTAGAACACAAGTGAGTTGTGGGCGATATAAGTCATACTGCTTACCAGCATGTCATACTTTGGTTCGGCGGTA
This sequence comes from Triticum urartu, assembly GCF_003073215.2. Lineage (NCBI taxonomy): Eukaryota > Viridiplantae > Streptophyta > Magnoliopsida > Poales > Poaceae > Triticum > Triticum urartu. The sequence goes on from NC_053022.1 coordinate 264,560,620, forward strand.
TTGTTGGATGAAGCAGCCCGGACCGACATTACGCGTACGCTTACGCGAGGCCGGTTCTCCCGACGTGCTTTGCACATAGGTGGCTTGCGGGTGACAGTTTCTCCAACTTTAGTTGAACCGAGTGTGGCTACGCCCGGTCCTTGCGAAGGTTAAAACAGCACCAACTTGACAAACTATCGTTGTGGTTTTGATGCGTAGGTAAGATTGGCTCTTGCTTAAGCCCGTAGCAGCCGCGTAAAACATGCAACAACAAAGTAGAGGGCGTCTAACTTGTTTTTGCAGGGCATGTTGTGATATGATATGGTCAAGACATGATGCTAAATTTTATTGTATGAGATGATCATGTTTTGTAACCGAGTTATCGGCAACTGGCAGGAGCCATATGGTTGTCGCTTTATTGTATGCAATGCAATCGCGCTGTAATGCTTTACTTTATCACTAAGCAGTAGCGATAGTCGTGGAAGCATAAGATTGGCGAGACGACAACGATGCTACGATGGAGATCAAGGTGTCACGCCGGTGACGATGGTGATCATGACGGTGCTTCAGAGATGGAGATCACAAGCACAAGATGATGATGGCCATACCATATCACTTATATTGATTGCATGTGATGTTTATCTTTTATGCATCTTATCTTGCTTTGATTGACGGTAGCATTATAAGATGATCTCTCACTAAATTATCAAGAAGTGTTCTCCCTGAGTATGCACCGTTGCAAAAGTTCTTCGTGCTGAGACACCACGTGATGATCGGGTGTGATAGGCTCTACGTTCAAATACAACGGGTGCAAAACAGTTGCACACGCGGAATACTCAGGTTATACTTGACGATCCAAGCATATATAGATATGGCCTCGGAACACGGAGACCGAAAGGTCGAGCGTCAATCATATAGCAGAGATGATCAACATAGCGATGTTCACCAATGAAACTACTCCATCTCACGTGATGATCGGACATGGTTTAGTTGATTTGGATCACGTAATCACTTAGAGGATTAGAGGGATGTCTATCTAAGTGGGAGTTCTTAAGTAATATGATTAATTGAACTTAAATTTATCATGAACTTAGTCCTGGTAGTATTTTGCAAATTATGTTGTAGATCAATAGCTCGCGTTATTGCTTCGCTGTGTTTATTTTGATATGTTCCTAGAGAAAATTGTGTTGAAAGATGTTAGTAGCAATGATGCGGATTGGATCCGTGATCTGAGGTTTATCCTCATTGCTACACAGAAGAATTATGTCCTTGATGCACCGCTAGGTGACGGACCTATTGCAGGAGCAGATGCAGACGTTATGAACGTTTGGCTAGCTCAATATGATGACTACTTGATAGTTTAGTGCACCATGCTTAATGGCTTAGAATCGGGACTTCAAAGACGTTTTGAACGTCATGGAGCATATGAGATGTTCCAGGAGTTGAAGTTAATATTGCAAGCAAATACCCGAGTTGAGAGATATGAAGTCTCCAACAAGTTCTATAGCTAAAAGGTGGAGGAGAATCACTCAACTAGTGAGCATGTGCCCAGATTGTCTGAGTACTACAATTGCTTGAATCAAGTGGGAGTTAATCTTCCAGATAAGATAGTGATTGACAGAATTCTCTAGTCACCATCACCAAGTTAGTAGAACTTCATGATGAACTATGATATGCAAGGGATAACGGAAACGATTCCCAAGCTCTTCGTAATGCGGAAATTGGCGAAGGTAGAAATCGAGAAAAACATCAAGTGTTGATGGTAGACAAGACCACTAGTTTCAAGAAAAGGGCAGAGGGAAGAAGGGGAACTTCAAGAAGAACAGCAAGCAAGTTGCTGCTCAAGTGAAGAAGCCCAAGTCTGGTCCTAAGCCTGAGACTAAGTGCTTCTACTGCAAAGGGACTGGTCATTGGAAGTGGTACTACCCCAAGTGATTGGCGGATAAGAAGGATGGCAAAGTGAACATAAGTATATTTGATATACATGTTATTGATGTGTACTTTACTAGTGTTTATAGCAACCCCTCAGTATTTGATACTAGTTCAGTTGCTAAGATTAGTAACTCGAAACGGGAGTTGCAAAATAAACAGAGACTAGTTGAGGGTGAAGTGACGATGTGTGTTGGAAGTGGTTCCAAGATTGATATGATCATCATCGCACACTCCCTATACTTTCGGGATTAGTGTTGAACCTGAATAAGTGTTATTTGGTGTTTGCGTTGAGCATGAATATGATTTGATCATGTTTATTGTAATACAGTTATTCATTTAACTAAGAGAATAAATTGTTGTTCTCTTTACATGAATAAAACCTTATATAGTCATACACCCAACGAAACAAGTTCATTGGATCTCGATCGTAGTGATACACATATTCATAATATTGAAACCAAAAGATGCAAAGTTAATAGTGATAGTGCAACTTATTTGTGGCACTGCCGTTTAGGTCATATTGGTGTAAAGCGCATGAAGAAACTCCATGCTGATGGGATTTTGGAATCACTTGATTATGAATCACTTGATGCTTGCGAACCATGCCTCATGGCAAGATGATAAGACTCCGTTCTCTGGAGCGAGCAACTGACTTATTGGAAATAATACATACTGATGTATGCGGTCCGATGAGTGTTAAGGCTCACGGCAAGTATCGTTATTTTCTGAACTTCACAGATGATTTGAGCAGATATGGGTATATCTACTTGATGTAAAACATAAGTCTGAAACATTTGAAAAGTTCAAAGAATTTCAGAGTGAAGTGGAAAATCATCGTGACAAGAAAATAAAGTTTCTATGATCTGATCGCGGAGACAAATATTTGAGTTACGAGTTTGGTCTTCAATTAAAACAATGTGGAATAGTTTCACAAACTCATGCCACATGGAACACCACAGCATAATGGTGTGTCCGAACGTCATAACCGTACTTTATTGGATATAGTGCAATCTATGATGTCTCTTACCGATCTACCACTATCGTTTTGGGGTTATGCATTAGAGACAGTTGCATTCACGTTAAAAGGGCACCATCTAAATCTGTTGAGACGACACCGTTTGAACTGTGGTTTAGCAAGAAACCAAAGTTCTCGTTTCTTAAAGTTTGAGGTTGCAATGCTTATGTGAAAAAGTTTCATCCTGATAAGCTCAAACCCAAATCGGAAAAGTGTGTCTTCATAGGATACCCAAAAAGTTACTGTTGGGTACACCTTCTATCACAAATCCAAAGGCAAGACATTCGTTGCTAAGAATGGATCCTTTCTAGAGAAGGAGGTTCTCTCGAAAGAAGTGAGTGGGAGGAAAGTAGAACTTGATAAGGTAACTGTACCTTCTCCCTTATTGGAAAGTAGTTCATCACAGAAATCTGTTCCTGTGACTACTACACCAATTAGTGAGGAAGCTAATGATGATGATCATGTAACTTCAGATCAAGTTACTACCGAATCTCGTAGGTAAACCAGAGTGAGATCCGCACCAGAGTGGTACGGTAATCCTGTTCTGGAGGTCATGCTACTTGACCATGACGAACCTACAAACTATTAAGAAGCGATGGTGAGCCCAGATTCCGCAAAATGGCTTGAGGCCATGAAATCTGAGATGGGATCCATGTATGAGAACAAAGTATGGACTTTGGTTGACTTGCCCGATGATCGGAAAGCAATTGAGAATAAATGGATCTTCAAGAGGAAGATGGACGCTGATAGTAGTGTTACTATCTACAAAGCTAGAATTGTCGCAAAAGGTTTTCGACAAGTTCAAGGTGTTGACTACGATGAGAGTTTCTCACTGTATCTATGCTTAAGTCTGTCCGAATCATGTTAGCAATTGCCACATTTTATGAAATCTGGCAAATGGATAAACAAAACTGCATTCCTTAATAGATTTATTAAAGAAGAGTTGTATATGATACAACCAAAAGGTTTTGTCAATCCTAAAGGTGCTAACAAAATATGCAAGCTCCAGCGATCCATCTATGGACTGGTGCAAGCATCTCGGAGTTGGAATATACGCTTTGATAAGTTGATCAAAGCATATAGTTTTATACAGACTTGCGATGAAGCCTGTATTTACAAGAAAGTGAGTGGGAGCACTACAACATTTCTGATAAGTATATGTGAATGACATATTGTTGATCGGAAATAATGTAGAATTATTCTGCAAAGCATAAATGAGTGTTTGAAAGGAATTTTCCAAAGAAAGACCTCGGTGAAGCTGCTGACATATTGAACATCAAGATCTATAGAGATAGATCAAGACGCTTGATAAGTTTTTTTTTTCAATGAGTACATACCTTGACAAGATTTTGAAGTAGTTCAAAATAGAACAGTCAAAGAAAGAATTCTTGTCTGTGTTACAAGGTGTGAAATTGAGTAAGACTGAAAACCCGACCACGACAGAAGATAGAAAGAGAATGAAAGTCATTCCCTATGCCTCAGCCATAGGTTCTATAAAGTATGCCAAGCTATGTACCAGATCTATTGTATACCCTACACTGATTTTGGCAATGTAGTACAATAGTGATCTAGGAGTAGATCACTGGACAACGGTCAAAATTATCCTTAGTGGAATAAGGATATGTTTCTCGATTATGGAGGTGACAAAAAGGTTCGTCGTAAAGGGTTACGTCGATGCAAGTTTTGACACTAATCCAGATAACTCTAAGTCTCAATCTGGATACATATTGAAAGTGGGAGCAATTAGCTAGAGTAGCTCTGTGCAGAGCATTGTTGACATAGAAATTTGCAAAATACATACGGATTTGAATGTGGCAGACCCGTTGACTAAACTTCTCTCACAAGCAAAACATGATCACACCTTAGTACTCTTTGGGTGTTAATCGCATAGCGATGTGAACTAGATTACTGAATCTAGTAAACCCTTTGGGTGTTGGTCACATGAAGATGTGAACTAATCACATAAAGATGTGAACTATTAGTGTTAAATCACATGGTGATGTGAACTAGATTATTGACTCTAGTGCAAGTGGGAGACTGAAGGAAATATGCCCTAGAGGCAACAATAAAGTTATTATTTATTTCCTTATATCATGATAAAATGTTTATTATTCATGCTAGAATTGTATTAACCGGAAACATAATACATGTGTGAATACATAGACAAACAAAGTGTCACTAGTATGCCTCTACCAGACTAGCTTGTTAATCAAAGATGGTTATGTTTCCTAACCATGGACAAAGAGTTGTCATTTGATTAACAGGATCACATCATTAGTTGAATGATCTGATTGACATGACCCATTCCATTAGCTTAGCACCCGATCGTTTAGTATGTTGCTATTGCTTTCTTCATGACTTATACATGTTCCTATGACTATAAGATTATGCAACTCCCGTTTGCCAGAGGAACACTTTATGTGCTACCAAACTTCACAACGTAACTGGGTGATTATAAAGGAGCTCTACAGGTGTCTCCAAAGGTACATGTTGGGTTGGCATATTTCGAGATTAGGATTTGTCACTCCGATTGTCGGAGAGGTATCTCTGGGCCCTCTCGGTAATGCACATCACTTAAGCCTTGCAAGCATTGCAACTAATGAGTTAGTTGCGAGATGATGTATTACAGAACGAGTAAAGAGACTTGCCGGTAACGAGATTGAACTAGGTATGGGATACCGACGATCGAATCTCGGGCAAGTAACATACTGATGACAAAGGGAACAACGTATGTTGTTATGCGGTCTGACCGATAAAAGATCTTCATAGAATATGTAGGAGCCAATATGAGCATCCAGGTCCCGCTATTGGTTATTGACCAGAGACGTGTCTCGGTCATGTCTACATTGTTCTCGAACCCGTAGGGTCCGCACGCTTAAGGTTACGATGATAGTTATATTATGAGTTTATGCATTTTGATGTACCGAAGGTTGTTCGGAGTCCCGGATGTGATCACGGACATGACGAGGAGTCTCGAAATGGTCGAGACATAAAGATTGATATATTGGAAGCTTATGTTTGGATATCGGAAGTGTTCCGGGTGAAATCGGGATTTTACCGGAGTACCGGGAGGTTACCGGAACCCCCCCGGGAAGTATATGGGCCTTAGTGGGCCTTAGTGGACGAAGAGAAGAGGCAGCCAGGGCTGGGCCACGCACCCCTCCACCCCTAGTCCGAATAGGACAAGGAGAGAGGGGGCCGGCGCCCCCCTCCTTCTCTCTCTCTCTTTTCTCACCTCACGAATCCTATTCCAACTAGGAAAGGGGGGAGTCCTACTCCCAGAGGGAGTAGGACTCCTCCTGGCGCGCCTCTCCTGGCCGGCCGGCCCCCCTCCCTTGAACCTTTATATACGGAGGCAGGGGCACCCCCTAGAGACACAAGTTGATCCACGTGATCATATTCTTAGCCGTGTGCGGTGCCCCCTTCCACCATAGTCCTCAATAATATTGTAGCGGTGCTTAGGCGAAGCCCTGCGACGGTAGTACATCAAGATCGTCACCACGCCATCGTGCTGACGGAACTCTTCCCCGACACTTTGCTGGATCAGAGTCCGGGATCGTCATCGAGCTGAACGTGTGCTAGAACACGGAGGTGCCGTAGTTTCGGTGCTTGATAGGTCGGGCCGTGGAGACGTACGACTACATCAACCAAACGCTTCCGTTGTCGATCTACAAGGGTACGTAGATCATACTCTCCCCTCTCGTTGCTATGTATCACCATGATCTTGCGTGAGCGTAGGAAATTTTTTGAAATTACTACGAAACCCAACAGGCTTTTACCTTCATCGAAGGGGCCGAACTAGTATAAACTCTCTTGCGTCCTTGTGTCCGCTTTAACCCCTTCAAGCTAACCCGTCGCGATGGCTCCACGACTAAGTCCTTTCTCTAGGACATCTGCCGTGACAAAACCACGATAGTTGGCGCCCACCGTGGGGCTATCGCACGATGGTTTCCGGTTCTTGGAGGGCTGCTTTGAAGGACTCGAGGGCTACGCTGTAGGCCGGATGACTAAGAGTCGTCGCGGCAAGCTCTACATCGACGACGCAGGCTGGGGCCCTGATGCCGGCTCAATTGAGTACGGGTACTGGGTCCCCTTTGGTAGCATTCACGTTTTCATTGGCAAGATCGGTGAACCGGGCCCTAAGCCGGACATCTGCACCGACCTCGTCGAGACGGCTCAGCATGCGCAATCCGCCCGGGTTAAACCGGCCATGAAGTGTGCCTTCGTGGGAGTCATCCATGGAAGAAGTTATGAGGACGGATCGGAGTTTCGCGAGGCGACTGTCGTTCGTTCCGGTGACGAATCTTCGACCGGAGAAACCGAATCTCTTTATCAGCTACAAGATGGCCGGATTGGGAGTTGTTCCGATGGCGACAGTATTCCGGACCCCTCTGATCTGCCCAACCGGGTTGGAATATTCATGACCGGAACACAAGCAGCGCTTCATTCTTCGACAGCCGCGGCAACGATCTCCGGTTCAGCAGCGGCGACGGCTGCCGGGGCAGGAGGCCCTGTGCGCCCGCCGGCTCAGGTTCTATCAAAACTATTTGATGCGTTGGCTGTGCTTATGACGGAAGTTAATCCGCCAGATCAGGACGCTCACAACACGGAGATTGCAAAGGTAAAGGAACAGATCACCCAGGCCAAGGCAGATCTGGCGGCTGAGGACACCAGGATGGCCGCATAGCGGGCCGCTTTAGACGCACAGGCCTACAGGCTTATGTTGGACCAGAGCGCGTCGCATGAAGTCATGAGGAGGAAGCACCGATCCCGCTTACCTCTGGTTTTCAAGGCCAGGGACCTTTTCAACACTCCAGGACCAAGAGCCGGCAATCCGCTGGAGGGGAACCGGGCAGAAGCCCCTGGGACCGGTGCACCGGTTCAGTCTCGTCAGATGGACCCGCCTCGTCAAAACACCGTTATACCTCAGGATGCTTTAACACCTCCGGGTCACTACTCCAACCCAATGGACAATCTTGTTGCTGCTGCTGCACGGCTGGAGGCCATTCCAATTGAAGGTGACTCGCCGCAGGCAGTAGAGACGCGATGGGTCAAGGAACTTCTGAGGACAGCTTTGGCCCAACAGGAAGCGTACTTGTACAGCCGCGACCGGATCCACTCGACCCCCCGTCCAAGCCGGAGCTATAGCAGACATATGGATGAACCAGCAGTGTCGAGTAATGAACGACGTGGAGCACCTCGTGGCAACAACCCGACAGGTGGTGCTGATGACGCTCAAGAAGTGGTGAACCGGGCCCGAGCGCGCAGGGAGGCCGAGTTAGCCGCACAGCATCAGGCTCGGCAGCTCATGCCGGTTCGTCCAACCATCTCGATTGAACCTGGTGTTACTTCTAGTTCTTTGGGGTGCCTTGCCTTATCCCCGCTTTACACAACGTGCGTCTACCCAAGGATTTCAAAGGCCCGCGCAAGGTACCAAATTACACGGCGGATCAACCTCCAGAGACATGGGTGGAGAGCTATGAGATGGCCATGGAGATGCTTTATGTGGATGACACGACGTGTGTGAAATACTTCACCATGATGCTTGAAGGAACGGCCCGTACTTGGTTAAAAAGCTTGCCAGCTAATTCTATCAGTTCATGGGCCCAATTACGAGCCCGGTTTATCAGCAATTTCAAGGATACCTATAAACAGCCTATGTCGATAGTGGACTTAGCTGCATGCATCCAGGAGGAAGGAGAATCAACGACTCATTGGGTGCGCCAGGTTTCACAAGTGTTGCACTCCTCAGACCGCATCAACGCTGACATCGCAGTATTAACCCTAGAAGGCAACTGCCGGTTTGGGCCCCTGAAGTTGAAATTGGGACGGATGAAGCGTCATTGCACCGACATGGGGACCCTCATGGCCGCTTTGGTGAAATATGCTGATTCTGATAGTACCAAGGATCCCGAATCTGATGATGACAAGACAGGGAAAGGGAAGAAGAACAGCAGCTCCAAAGGTCAGCAGCATCACTGGGTAGGCAATGGCGGAGGAGGCAAGCGTAAAGCGGATGGTAACATGGACTTTGTGGCTAATACCAACGCACAGGACAATGGCCAGCGATGCAAGGGTAGGCCGAAAATCGTAATGGAGCACCCAACGCTAACCCAAACCGCCTAAACTATCTGCTAAGCCAGCCCTGTCCAAGACATGGGACGAAGGAGGAGCTAGCAAACCACCTTTGGAAGGATTGCTTTATTATGTAGGAGTTCAAGAATTCTAATAATTTCCGGTATGATCACGAATCTGGCGGTGGCTCAGGGTCCGGGCCGGGTTACGGTGGAGGAAGTTCCAGTTCAGGATTTAATGGTAATCCGGGCAGACATAATGGTCAAAATAGTCAGAACAACCAGGGTGGTTACAACCAAGAGCAGCAACAGTCAGGTTACCAGAGCAACCCAAAGCAGTTGAGTGGTGGGCAGTACCATATCTTTACCACTAGCTTGGACAAGCGAGACCGGAAGGTTCAGAGGCGGGCAGTCAACTCTGTTGAACCGGCCATACCCCGTTATCTACGTTGGTCTGAACAACCAATCATATGGAGCAGAGAGGATCACCCACCCCAGGTCGATAATCCGGGTCAGTTGGCTCTGGTGGTGGCGCCTTAGGTGGGAGGTTATAAGTTCACCAAGGTGCTCATGGATGGAGGGAGCAGCATTAACATCCTGTACTATGAGACCTTCCGTCGTATGGGACTAACAGATAAGAATCTCAAACCATCTAATACAGTATTCCATGGTGTAGTGCCTGGCAGATCAGCATGTCCCGTTGGTAAGATAGCTCTCGAAGTGGCCTTTGGGGATGATCATGATTCCAGGTCGGAGACATTGACGTTTGAAGTGGTGAAAATCCAAAGTCCATATCATGCCGTAATGTACATGCTTACGTGGATGATATCGTGGTTAAATCCAAGGAGAAGGAGACTCTGATTGATGATTTGAAGGAAACCTTTGATAACCTGAGAACATACAAGATGATGCTTAATCCGCACAAGTGTGTCTTTGGTGTACTGGCGGGCAAGCTATTAGGTTTTCTAGTGTCCAACAGGGGAATTGAGGCTAATCCGGAGAAGATCACGGCTATCACCTCCCTGGCTAAACCGAAGTGTATCAACGATGTTCAACGCCTGGCAGGCCGGATTGCTGCGCTAAGCTGGTTTATCAGTCGCTTGGGTGAGAAGGCAATCCCTTTGTATCAGATGTTGAAAAAGATGGATCAGTTTGTCTGGAGTTCTGCTGCTGATGAAGCATTTGAGGACTTAAAGCGGCAATTGGCCAATCCGCCTGTGCTCACCGCTCCCGTTGACAAGGAGCCGTTACTGCTATATGTTGTTGCTAATGTTCGGGCGGTCAGCGTAGCTATTGTGGTGGAGCGAAAGGAGGCAGGTAAGGAGCATCCGGTTCAACGTCCGGTCTATTATATCAGCGAGGTGCTCATTGAGTCCAAGCAAAGGTATCCGCATTGGCAGAAGCTGGTGTATGGAGTTTTTATGGCAAGCCGGAAGCTTAAACAATATTTCCAAGGGCACTCAATTACGGTGGTCAGTTCTGCTCCTTTGGGAGATATCATCCAGAACCGGGAAGCAACAGGCCGGATTACAAAGTGGGCCATAGAGCTGGGGCCGTACGGTTTGAAGTATGTGCCTCGGACAGCGGTTAAGTCTCAAGCACTTGTTGATTTCATCAATGATTGGACGGAAATGCAAGCACCTGAAGAAAAGTCGGATCATACGTATTGGACCATCCATTTTGACGGATCCAGGCAGTTGGAAGGCTCGGGGGCTGGAGTCGTATTAACTTCCCCACGAGGTGATAAGTTTTGTTATGTTCTCCGTTTAATGTTCCCTTGTACTAACAATGCAGCTGAGTATGAAGCCTTGCTCCATGGTCTCCGGATGGCTAAGGAGATGAATCTAAGTCGAGTTAAATGCTTTGGTGACTCGGACCTTGTGGCTCAGCAAGTGTCTGGCACTTGGGACTCCAAGGACCCACTCATGGCAGCATATCGTCGTGAGGTGGATACTGTCGCAGGTTATTTCAAAGGCTATCAGGTGGACCACGTGGACTGGCGGAAAAATGAAGCGACAGACGCTTTAAGCCGGCTGGGCTCTCAGCGCAAACTGGTCCCACCCAATGTTTTTCTGGATGTGCTGCACAACCCGTCGGTCAAGATCCCTGGTGAAGAGGATTTGGCTATTCCTGATCCGGAGGCTTAATTGGTGGCGGCTCTTCATGTTATTCCAGATTGGACGCTTCCTTACCTGGCGTACAAGAACCGGGGTGAGTTGCCAGAAGATGAGATTCTAGCCCGGCAAATAATCCGGCAATCCAAATCCATGGCTATCATCAACGGTGAGTTGCATCATTGCAGTATATCAGGAGCTTTTCAACGCTGCGTGTCTCCTGAAGAAGGCCGTGAAATTTTGCGTGAGATCCACGAAGGAGATTGTGGTCACCATGCCGGTTCAAAGTCTCTGGTGGCTAAAGCGTTTCGCCATGGTTTTTATTGGTTAACTGCTCATGCTGATGTGGAGGATCTGGTCAGACGATGTGATGGTTGCCAAAGGTTTTCAAGGCGTGCTCATGTACCGGCTCAAGAATTGAGAATGATTCCAATTACTTGGCCGTTTGCGACTTGGGGGCCGGATATGGTTGGGCCTTTCAAAAGGTCCAAAGATAAGAAGACCCACCTCCTGGTGGCGGTTGACAAGTTTACAAAGTGGGTGGAGGCAGAACCTGTTAGCAAGTGTGATGCGGCCATGGCGGTTCAGTTCATCAAAAAGGTGATTTTCCGGTTTGGCTTTCCGCACAGTATTATCATAGATAATGGTACCAATTTGTCCAAAGGTGCTATGAAGGAGTTCTGCGAACGGGAGCACATCCGGCTCGACGTTTCATCAGTGGCACATCCACAGTCCAATGGTCAAGCAGAAAGAGCTAATCAAGAGATCTTGAGAGGCATCAAGCCCCGGCTCATGGTTCCTTTGCAAAGAACGCCGGGTTGTTGGGTAGAAGAATTACCATCTGTGTTATGGAGCATCAATACAACACCCAACAGATCAACAGGATACACACCGTTCTTCATGGTTTATGGAGCGGAGGCGGTTCTCCCCAGTGATATCCGTCATGATTCACCTCGTGTCACGGCTTATATTGAAGCGGACAACGAGACAGCACGGCAAGATGCTTTGGACCGGTTGGATGAAGAGCGTGACATCGCAGCCGCCCGATCGGCGATTTACCAGCAGGATCTTCGTTGTTATCACAGTCGCCGGGTCAGAACCAGAGCCTTTCAGGAAGGATATTTGGTGCTTCGGCTCATCCAAGATCAGACTGATATGCATAAGCTATCCCCACCTTGGGAGGGGCCTTTCGTGGTCAGCAAGAATCTGCACAACGGGTCGTACTATCTGATCGATATTCGAGAGCATAAGGACTCACATACATCAGAGGAGGAGCCTAACAGGCCATGGAATATAGCTCATCTTCGGCCTTACTATACCCGAGCCATTGGCTATACTTATGTACATATTACGACAATGTATATATTATGATTAAATATAATAAACCGGAACCTCAGCTAAAGCGGGGTATCTGTTCTTTTACATCATGTGAGGTTACACGGAGTTGCTCTAAAGCGGCCTCCGGTTTACCCCTTGAGTTCGCTTTGCTAAAAGCATCGTGTTATATCACTTGGAGGATTGGTCGTGTCTGAACCAATACCATGCCTCTTGATAGGCGAGAGCCACCAGATCACTTGGGGACTTGGTCATGTCTGAACCAGTCATGCCTCTTGATCGGCCTAAGGCCACAGAATCACTTGGGGGCTTGGTCGAACCCGAACCATGACCATGCCATTTGGTCGGCATAAATGCCACGGTTTCATTTGGGGACCTGGCTGACTAGAACCATAGTTACACCTAACGGGAGCTTGGTCGTGTTTGGCCATGGTAACGCCATTTGATCAGCTTAAATAAACCTTTTTTGGCAAACGGTTTTGTCGTTGCTTTTTCTTCACACTTTTCTTTGAAGGGGTTTTTTTGCTTTTCATTGTGTTTTTTAAACCGACAAAGTTTTTTAACCAATCAATTGACGGAACACAGTTCACGTCAATCCGGAGACTATTTGTCCGGTTTGATCCTTGTTGTTAACATCCTCTTATGGAGTAACACGGTGTTTATTATAACCCGGCACGGTTTACATGGTAAACCAGTGTCATTTATATATACAGGAGCTGTTATCTCCTCCAACAGTGTGGGTTTGCAAAACTCCACTTCAAGGTTGGCCAAGCCAACTTCACACTCAACGATGGCAGGTATTATGTATCTCAAAAATTTGATCATATACTTAAAATTTTGTTTTGGATGTTTTGATTTCATATATACAGACATCATATTCCGCCTGACGGTACAACCGCGGTGGCACTTGACGAATTTCTTATTTCAGAAAGTGTTTTAGAAAGTTCATTACCACAGGAAGAACAAGTTATGCACGAAGGCATATCAACATCAAAGGTATCAGCTAGCCTATTACAAGGCAACATGGTGCCCATAATAATATAATTGTTTTTCACAAAGGAGAGGCAGTTTTAAAACCGGCTTCTGGTTCAAGCTTGGCCACCAGCCTGGCCTGATGGTTGTGGGTCATCCTGCGCCGCTTCAGCTTTCGTTTCTCTACCAAGTGGCTGGAAATCCACAGTTGTCCAGTCGATTCCCATTAATGCTTGAAAAACAGCTTCATCATGGATCAGCAATGACGGGTCAATATCGGGAGCGTAAGTATGCTTACGGATTGGAGGGATCAGATTTTCCGATTCATGGATTGGTGCAGCTATTCGCTTGTTCTGACTATCATATTGGGCTTGATAATGAGACAAGTCTGCTTCCTCAGCCAGTTGACAAGCTAGCGGACGTACCTCCCGGTTTATTGCTCGCAGATCCGCTTCGCCAAATTCTGACCCATCTTCCTTCAAGCTGGGATAGCCCTGAGCCGCTTCAATAGGATCAAAATCCGGCACCCAGGCTTTTGCCTGGATTAAGGCATTGATTGCACCGGTTCGAGCAGCAGATTTCTTCAGCTCTTCAACCCGGGTAGGAAGCACCGACAGTTTCATCAGAGTATCTTGAATCAAAGTGGGCGCCGGTTTGTTATGAGATGCGGTACAGATGATCCGCTGGGCACCAGTATACAATTGTTCAACCAATGTATAGGCGGCTTTTAGTTTCTTCCGCACATCTGACCCCAAGTGATCAATGCGTGTCCCTCAAATACCATAAAGGGTTAATAAACCGGCGACTCTGTCAGAAGGCAGAGCCAATTCAGAAGGCAAACTGGCTTACCAAAGATAGCAGTAGTCATGGCATGCACGTGCCACTTTATGCTGGTCAGTTCATCCGCCACTGGTTTTAGTGCAGCATCGTCATCCTCTGCTCGTTTGATCAAAGCGGACTTTTCAGTGGCCCAATCCGTCCGCTTCTTCTTGAAGCTCTCCTTAAGCTGTTCCATGGCGCTTAAAGCGCTGGCCAATTCCTCTTTTGCTTTGGAGGTTTCAGCCTGTTGGGTTTTCAGGTTTTCTTGGAGATCGGTGACTTGGTTTTCTTTCGTCTTCAGCTCCGCCTGCATGCATACAGATATATGCTTCAACAAATCGGTATAAGGATTCAAGTACCAATCACATAACAAGTTATGCACTTAGCACTTGGGGGCTAATGCATATTCGGTCTTCATCTTTCAATTGCTTACAAAGTCCCAAGATCAATACAAGTATTCAACTTGGCACTTGGGGGCTAATGGCTATTTGCTCGTATATATTCTGATGCGGCAATTTCAATTACTTAAAGTACCGGTTTAACTACGTTAAGTTGAACCGGCCCTTGGGGGCTACATCAGCAAACTTCAAAGCATCAAGATTTATATTGGTAAGTCCCGGTTTGAAAGAATATAACAAACCGGCCCTTGGGGGCTAGGAGAGTCAGCAAGAATGGAAGCATACAAGCAGGAAGGAGCATATGGAAGTTACCTCATATTTCTCTTTCATCATATTAACCAGACCGGCTTCATAGTCGCGACTGGTATACAACCGGTTCAGATAGCCGGAATGGATATCTTGGGCGTTCAGAGCAGCATAAGTCGTCAGATCAGCGTTCCACTTGCCTTTGCCAAAGGCAGCAAATTCTTCCTTGGCAGAATGTTTGGATAAAGCGACAGGATTTCTTGGCTCAGTATGGCCAGTGCCAGTAATGACGACCTCATCATCCTGGGTACCGCCGGTTTGCACTGGGGCTGTTGGCTTGTTAGTAGGTTTTGCTGGACCGGTGGAACTTTCAATCCAGATGGAACCTGTGGTCTGATTGACAGGACCTAAGGTGTCAGTAGGTCTCTCATCAGCAATAAGATTATCGTCCTGCTGCGGTGGATCGTTGGGTATATCCTCAGGAATAGCCGCTTCAAGATTGGGTGTCTTGCCTGGTTCAAGAATGACATCTTCTTCGGCCACTTTGTCCAGGCGGGCCTTCTTGCTTGGCCTAGGTTTGGCCCTGAGAAGAATAACAAAATCAAATACAACATATGTTCTAAGGCAATGTACTGCAAACATCACAATAAGTATAGCTTACCCAAGCACCGTTTTGAGCGGTGGGAGCTGAGTAGCCGATGACTCGCCAGAAGATGAGTGGGAAGTAACCTGGTAATCAGAGTCAGACGGATTAAGAGGTTGACGAAAGCAGCCCGCTTTAGGACAAGCACTAACAAGCAAATTAGAGACCTCGAAATGGCGTTTCCGAACCGGACTGTTCGGTAAACCGGCGGAGGTAACTACCTGGCCGTTGTGCCGGGTGGTGCGGCGAGCTTCGTGGTGTTGGGTCTTCATAAGAAGTTTAGGATCCAAATAAGCAAGAGGGTGAGAAAATTTAACTTTCTGGTTTGCCTGACGGATTTTTTGTGAAGGCAAAGTTTCTGAATCGGAAGAGAGAATAATTACCTCTGCAACATCCGCGTGCCTGGCTTCGGCATCATCCTGACAAATATCATCATCAATAAGACGCATGAAAAATAAACCAAGTGAGTCAAGCTCTACCTCAAAGTCCGGATTATCCACCTCATCATCAGGGGCCGGATTAGAAGATGCAGTGGTTCTTTTCCTATGGGCAGTCTTCTTCACAGCTTTAGTCTTTTGCCGGGTTGCTCTTTCCGGTTTGTCTGGTTTTTTTGGTTTCTCCTGCGGCAATTTTTTGCTCCAAAACGGATCATTGCCCTGATTATGCAGACACTGATATTAAAAACAATGACCAGACATATCAATAACAGATTCAGCAAAGAGGAAAATCAAAGTCTTACAGCTGGCGGTTTGTTGGTGGCACAGAAGGGAAGCAGGCCGGTTCTAGCGCAGACGTGTTCCGGTTCATTCAGTATCTTATGCACAGCCTCTGTGATTTCTTCACCGGAGAGCTGGAGTTTTGAATGTCGCAGTGGGTCATCAACACTGTCAGTATACTCACACATCAAACTGGAGCGCTGACTAAGGGGCAGTATGCTCCATGATATCCAACAGCAAGCGAGATCAACCCCTGTTAAACCATTGGCCATAAAGGCTCTGAGCTTTGACAGCTGGGGAGCATATTTTCTTCTCTCCTGGGCAGTCAATCTTTGAGGAAAAGGGTGTGTATTGCTGAGCCGCCCCGGACGAAAGCCAGGCAAGGGATTCTCACCAGCAAGGGAGGTGTCTTTGCAGTAGAACCATGTCTGATTCCACTCCTTGGGGTGACTGTGCAGCTTGGCGTGAGGGTATGTGACCTCTTTCCTTTTCTGAATCGCCATGCCACCCAACTCCGTATTAGAGCCATCAGTAAACTTAGTACGGCGGTTTAGATGGAAAAGATCTCTGAACAATTCCACTGTGGGCTCCTCTTGAAAGAACACCTCACATAGCACTTGGAAGTGGCACATATTTGTAACAGAGTTGGGGCCAGTGTCTTGCAGATGGAGTTGGAAATCGGCTAAAACATCCCGGTAAAATTTAGAACCGGGCGGTTTAAAGCCCCGGGCTAAGTGATCTACGAAAACAACAACCTCTCCTTCTCGAGGTGTGGGAGGGCATTCTTTGCCAGGAGCCCTCCAATGGATGGTATCTTTGCTGCCTAAAGCGCCAATCAGGACTAAATCGTCCAGTTGATCCTCTGTGACGCGAGAAGGAACCCAATTGCACTCATATACTTGCTTGGCCATGATGGAATCTACAAGGTAGAAGATCCCGGTTCAAAAATGCATTTGATCAAGGTACGTTGGTATGGGCACTATTAAACCGGAGACAGAACTATCTGAACCGGAGTTTCATGAAGCAACCAACATCTGGTGGTTCAACAAGGGGACTAATGGCATATACCGGTTTGGAAAATTTTCTATAAGGTTAAACCGCCTGATCTAAGCATTGGAAAACTGAGATTGCGGATGGACAAGTACACACAAACAGGTTTCACAAGATTTCTTTACAGCATTGGATCTGAAGCAAGTTCAGAGAAGAGATAAATACTTAGAGGTTCAAAGGAGCAGTACCGAACCAATGAGCAAAACGTTCATATAGACCCATGGTATGAGATGCATAAGTAAAGGCGAAGATCAAACAACTATCATTGCACAGAATAAAGATTTGTGAATTCATCTAAAGATCTATTGTATGAGCAAGAGGCAGACGATGAACACTGAAGAACTGCGAAACCCTAGGCCAGATACGCGGGGGGAAGATAAAAGATTTACCAGAACTGAGGAAGATGCGGAAGGTTGCCGCGATGTTCTGGTGCGCTCAGGTTGATGCAGCGGCCAAGGATGAGGCAGAGGTTGACGGCGGCGGCGGAGCTCCGAGGCTGGCGACGCGAGGAAGATGAAGAAGGCACGGAAGGAGAAAAGAAATGACCCTTCGGTCCTATTTATAAGGCGAAAGAACATGAGTCAGGCGCGACAATCAAGGGGCCACAAAACGGAGCTGTCGCCTCGATTTCCGCCGATCTATTAAACAAAGAAGCATAATGGATAGCTTCGTTATGACAGGTGACGTCACTCCGGTTTACAGCAATCAGAGAAGATGACATCATGGCGGTTTACCAATTTATAAGAAGATGTTGAAGATGAAGCTTTTATTAAAGGATTGACATGAACCCGTTCAAATCAATCTAGGGCCTAATGTTGGGAATATTACTACTGGGCGTAAACCGGCTTATCTGGGCCGGGTTAACTTCGTCAGTAGTTAAGTAAGTTAAAGCCCAAGAAGACAGAGGAGGGCTCAAGGCCCATGGTCGGCTCAAGGCCTGCAGCCGTAAACCGGCGTTAGTAGTTAGCCTGTATTGTAAGTTAGGAATAAGAAGAGACCAAACCGGACACATCTATAAGCTGGTATTGGGACTCCGTAAGATGACGAGAGTCACCCGTGTATATAAGGGGACGACCCGGCGGCGGTTCAAGGAAAACAGGCAACAACTCGAGACATAGGCGAAGCTTGTTTGCTCCCTAGTCATCGAAACCCCATCAATTCCATCACAACTAGACGTAGGCTTTTACCTTCATCGAAGGGGCCGAACTAGTATAAACTCTCTTGCGTCCTTGTGTCCACTTTAACCCCTTCAAGCTAACCCGTCGCGATGGCTCCAAGACTAAGTTCTTTCTCTAGGACATCTGCCGTGACAAAACCACGACAAGGCGCTTGAATCGCCTGATTCCGATAAACGAGCGAAAAGTTATACTAAAACAAAAATTGGATCAGGAATCGCGATCAGAAAAATCGTGGATTAAATCCGAGAAAAAGAAAAACGACGAACGCTCGCTAGAACGAACGAACGGATGAACGCTCGCTAATTAAATAAACCGGGAAAACCGATCTCTTTAAAAAAACCGAATCTAAAAAAACCGACGAAAACTGATTTTTTTTGTAAAACATTGGCATGGAAAATGAGGCGGCAGCGAACCTCGGCGGCGTCCGGCGACGGCGGCGCGGGGCGGCGGCGGCGGCTGCGGCGCGGCGGCGACGGCGGCGGTCGGGCGGCTAGGGTTTGGGGCGCGGGTGGCTGGGCCTCGGCTGGCTCCCCCCCGGCTTATAAAGCATAGTGGGCCGGGAGTCTGGGTCGGACACGGCCCCTAGGTCGGTTCGTTTTTTATTATTCTGCTTGGAAGAAAAATAAAAAGAAATACTAAACGGACTCCAAAAATTCCGAAATAAATTTTCACGGGCTTCTAAAATCAAGCCGCACAAGGTGAACATTTATTTGGGACCTAAATGCAATTTTGGAAAAACGCACATTTTTCCTAAGTTCAAATAAAACACCAAAAAACTCCGAAATAAAATCTTGTTTGATTTTATTATTAAATCCTCAATATTTCTTTATTTTTGGAAACTCATTTTATTCCCTCTCTCATATTTTTGTAATAGAAATAATTGATGATAAAATAAATAAAATCAAATGATCCTATTCTCAAAATTTGAGAAAACTCAAATATGAAAATAACGAAATCCCCAACTCTCTCCGTGGGTCATTGAGTTGCGTAGAATTTCTAGGATCAACCAAAATGCAAAAATAAAATATGATATACATTGATGATCTAATGTATAACATTCCAAATTGGAAATTTGGGATGTTACAGCCTCTACTTAACTAGCTCGTTGATTAAAGATGGTTATGTTTCCTAAACCATAGACATGAGTTGTCATTTGATTAATGGGATCACATCATTAGGAGAATGATGTGATTGACTTGACCCATTCCGTTAGCATAGCACTTGATCATTTAATTTGTTACTATTGATTTCTTCATGACTTATGCATGTTCCTATGACTATGAGATTATGCAACTCCCGTTTACCAGAGGAACACTTTGTGTGCCACCAAACGTCACAACGTAACTGGGTGATTATAAAGGTGCGCTACTGGTGTCTCCGAAGGTACTTGTTGGGTTGGCGTATTTCGAAATTAGGATTTGTCACTCCGATTGTCGGAGAGGTATCTCTGGGCCCTCTCGGTAATGCACATCACCTAAAGCCTTGCAAGCATTGCAACAAAAGAGTTAGTTGCAAGATGATGTATTACGGAACGAGTAAAGAGACTTGCCAGTAACGAGATTGAACTAGGTATTGAGATACCGACGATCGAATCTCGGGCAAGTAACATACCGATGACAAAGGGAACAACGTATGTTGTTATGCGGTCTGACCGATAAAGATCTTCGTAGAATGTGTGGGAGCCCATATGTGCATCCAGGTTTCGCTATTGGTTATTGACCGGAGACGTGTCTCGGTCATGTCTACATTGTTCTCGAACCCGTAGGGTCCGCACGCTTAAGGTTTCGATGACAGTTATATTATGAGTTTATGAGTTTTGATGTACCGAAGGAGTTTAGAGTCCCGGATGAGATCAGGGACATGACGAGGAGTCTCGAAATGGTCAAGACGTAATGATCGATATATTGGACGACTATATTCGGACATCGGAAAGGTTCCGAGTGATTCGGGTATTTTTCGGAGTATTGGAGAGTTACGGGAATACGTATTGGGCCTTATTGGGCCATACGGGAAAGAAGGAAAAGGGCCTCAAGGGTGGCCGCACCCCTCCCCTTGGTCTGGTCCGAATTGGACTAGGGAAGGGGGGCGCCCCCTTCCTTCCTTCTCCTTTTCCCTTCCCTTTCCTTCCCTCCTACTCCTACTACTTGGAAGGGCTCCTAGTTCTACTAGGAAAGGGGGAATCCTACTCCCGGTGGGAGTAGGACTCCCCTAGGGCGCGCCATAGAGAGGGCCGGCCCCTCCCCTCCTCCACTCCTTTATATACATGGCCAGGGGGCACCCCATAGACACACAAGTTGATCTTCGTGATCGTTCTCTTAGCCGTGTGCGGTGCCCCCCCTCCATCATAATCCTCGATAATATTGTAGCGGTGCTTAGGCGAAGCCCTGCGATGGTAGAACATCAAGATTGTCACCACGCCATCATGCTGACGGAACTCTTCCCCGACACTTTGCTGGATCGGAGTCCGAGGATCGTCATCGAGCTGAACGTGTGCTAGAACTCGGAGGTGTCGTGCATTCGGTACTTGATCGGCCGGATCGTGAAGACGTATGACTACATCAACCGCATTGTGATAACGCTTCCGCTTTCGGTCTACGAGGGTACGTGGACAACACTCTCCCCTCTCGTTGCTATGCATCACCATGATCTTGCGTGTGCGTAGGAAATTTTTTGAAATTACTACGTTCCCCAACACTAAGTACTGTTGCAAACCAATTCATATTTTGTTTTTGCATTTTAGCTACTATAATCTAACTTTTCGATGGCTCAATCCACTGATAGAAATATGTAGTTTCATCAAAACAAGCAAACTATGCATTAAAAACAGAATCTGTCTTAAACCGGACAGTCTGTAGTAATCTGAACATTCACCATACTTCTGGTAGTTCAAAAATTCTAAAAAATTTTAGGAAAAATAAACAATTTGTATAGAAAGACAGTGAAAAAAATTTCAGAACCGTTTGACTTTCCAATAAAAAATATAAAATCATGCACTACAACCAAAGTTTCTATTTTGCACTGCACAAACCAACAAGCAATGTAAACATCCTAAAGGCAAATCTTGGCACACTATTTTGTAAAAGCACACAACAGAATTAAATGACTCTCTAAATCTTCCGGGTTGTCTCCCTAGCAGCGCTTTCTTTAAAGCCATTAAGCTAGGCATATAGTGCTTAAGTAATGGATCCACCCGGATCCCAAGGTATATCAAAGCCAAATTTAATTAACAATGATTTGTGATTTAGTAGTGAGCACAAAGTAACATATATCTTGCAACAACGAAGTCTAACTCTCTTCCTATGCATCGGCATGTCATAAAAGAATAATTCATGGACACATAGTAAAGGCCAATGCATAGTATAAACAGTTTCTTGCAATTTTATCTTATTGGAAACATGGAGAGGCGGAGATGTAGTTCCTCTCTCATAATAATTGCAAGTAGGCGCAGCAAGCACATGCATAATTTATCTATCAAAATCATCATGTGTAGTAGTAAAACGCAACCCATCAATATAATCCTTAATAAGGGTAAACTTCTCCGATATAGTGTAGTTGGGAGAATTCAAAAAGATAATAGGACTATCATGCGTGGATACAATAGCAACAATTTCATGTTTAACATAAGGAGCTATAGCAAGTTCATCTCCATAAGCATAATTCATATCGGCATATTGGCCACAAGCATAGCAAGCATCATCAAAAAGGGATATTTGAAAAGAATCAATGGGATCATAACAATCATCATGGCAATAATCCTTTGGTAAGCACGAAGGGAAATTAAACAATGTATGAGTTGAAGAGTTACTCTCATTAGAAGGTGGGCACGGGTAGCTAATCCGCTCTTCCTCCTTTTGTTCTTCGCTCTCCTCATCATCTTTTTCATCCAATGATCCCACAGTTTCATCAATTCCTTCTTCCATATACTCTTGCAAAATATTAGTCTCTTCTTGGACAGCGGAGGAGTCCTCAATATATGGTTTAACATAGGTATTAGAATCATAATTATCATAACAATATTTAAGTATGGCAAAATTTTCAGATTTGTAAAGAGTAGCATCATACTTTCCAATCAAAGAAGCAATTTCATAAGCACCCTTAAAAGCAACAAATTCTTCAATTTGTTGAACATCATAGTAATTATAAACACCCTTAGCATACGAAGATACGATTCCATTATCACTAAACTCACATTGGTAGGGAAGGTGTTTCTTAGGGTCTTCATAACAACAAGTAAAATCATATATTTCACATAAATTCCAAGCATAGCATTGCAAATGATGAATTTGATCCAGTAAAAGTTTCCCTTTTTGAATTAAGCTATGTCACACATAACAAGCATACCCATCTAAAGATTTGCCCTCAAATAAGCTAGTTGGGGTTTCAACACGAGCACATAGGGATCGAATATGATCCAAGTAAAAAGCTTCAGGAGTGTGATAGATTTTGAGTGGTTCTTCAACCATTGGTTCAGTAGGTACCACTAATTTTTAGGTATTTTGCATTTCCTACCCATAACTAAAGATAGAAAACAAGAGTACAAAGTAAAAACTACTTAGTGATAAAGCAAACAAGCACACACGAGAATATTCACCCCGCGCTATAACTCCCAGGCAACGGCGCTAGAAAAAGGTCTTGATAACCCGCAAGTATACGGGATCAATTGTAGCCTCTTTTGATAAGTAAGAGTGTCGAACCCAATGAGGAGCTAAAGGTAGAACAAATATTCCCTCAAGTTTTATCGACCACCGACACAACTCTACGCACGCTTGACGTTCCCTTTACCTAGAACAAGTATAAAACTAGAAGTACTTTGTAGGTTTAACGGGATAGGTTTGCAAGAATATAAATAGAACGTAAATAAAAACTAGGGGCTGTTTTAGGTAAAGAAGCAATAAAGTTAGTATAGCGAGTGTGGAAAAGTGGTGGTAGGAGTTGCGAAATTGTCCCTAAGCAATTGACTACTTTACTAGACCAATAACAAGTTTTATGTGGGAGAGGCCACTGCTAGCATGTCATCCCTGACTTGGAATTCTATGCACTTATGATTGGAACTATTATCAAGCATCCGCAACTACTAACATTCATTAAGGTAAAACCCAACCATAGCATTAAGATATATTGGCCCCCCTTCAATCCTGTATGCAACAATTTCTATGCTAGGTTGAAGCTTATGTCACTCTTGCCCTCCAATACATAGTCCTATCAACATACAACTAACCCTATGGTGTGATCCACGCGTGCGCTCATATGATGGGCACCAAAGGACAGCAACATAACCACAAGCAAATTAAACCAATCATAGCAACTCACCAATTACCGATAGGACAACGAAAATCTACTCAGACATCATAGGATGGCCACACATCCTTGGATAATAATATGAATCATAAAGCACCATGTTCAAGTAGAGGGTACAACGGGTTGCGGGAGAGTGGACCGCTGTAGATAGATGGGGGAAGGTGATGAAGATGTTGGTGAAGATGACGGAGGTGTTGGTGTAGATCATTATCACCCGATGATGGCCCTAGCGGCGTTCCGGCGCCACCGGGAGAGAGGGGGAGAGGGCCCCCCTCCTTCTTCTTCCTTGACCTTCCCCCTAAATGGGAGAAGGGTTTACCCCCTGGTCCATGGCTTCCATGGAGGCGGAGGGGCGAGAGCCCCTCTGGGATTGGATATGTCTCTCTGTCTCTCTCTGTTTCTGCGTTCCAGATTCTGGCCTTTCACCATTTCTTATATTCCCGGAGATCTGTAACTCCGATTAGGCTGAAATTTTAACACGATTTGTATCTGGATATTGGCTTTCTTGCGGCAAAAGAAGGGCACCAACCGCCTGACGGGGTGGCGACGAGGGTCGGGATGCGCCCACCCCCTGGGGCGCGCCCCCTGCCTCGTGGCCCCCTCGGGCATCGTCTCGCGTTGATTCTTCTTCCCCAAAATCACATATATTCCAAAAAAATCTCCTTAAGTTTTTATCCCATTTGGACTCCGTTTGATATGGATTTTCTTCAAAACAAAAAACATGGAACAAATAGGAACTGGCACTGGGGACTGGATCAATATGTTAGTCCCAAAAATAGTATAAAAATTTGCCAAAAGTATATGAAAGTTGTAGAATATTGGCATCAATCAAAAATTATAGATACGACGGAGACGTATCACATACCGATGACAAAGGGAACAATGTATGTTGTTATGTGGTTTGACTGATAAAGATCTTCGTAGAATATGTAGGAACCAATATGAGCATCCGGGTTCCGCTATTGGTTATTGACCGGAGATGAGTCTCGGTCATGTCTACATAGTTCTCGAACCCGTAGGGTCCGCACGCTTAACGTTCGATGACGATTGGTATTATGAGTTTATGTGTTTTGATGTACCGAAGGTTGTTCGGAGTCCCAAATGTTATCACAGACATGACGAGGAGTCTCCAAATGGTCGATACATAAGGATCGATATATTGGAAGGCTATGTTTGGACATCAGAATGGTTTCGGCTGAGTTCGGGCATTTACCGGAGTACCGGGGGGTTACTAGAACCCCTTGGGGAGTTAATGGGCCTTATTGGGCCTTAGTGGGAGAGAAGATAAGGCAGCCAGGTGGAGGGCGTGCCCCCCAAGCCCAATCTGAATTGGGTGGGGGCGGCACCCCTTTCCTTTCTCCTTTTCCTTCTTCCTTCTATTCCTAGTGGGACTAGGAAAGGGGGGAGTCCTACTCCTAATAGGAGGAGGACTCCTCCCCCCTTGGCGCGCCTAGAGGGCCGGCCGGCCTCCCCCTCCCTCCTTTATATACCTGGGGAGGGGGCACCCTAGAACATATCAAAGTTGATCTTAGCCGTGTGCGGTGCCCCCCTCCACAGATTTCCACCTCGGTCATATCGTTGCAGCGCTTAGGCGAAGCCCTGCGCCGGTAGCTTCATCATCACCGTCACCACACCGTCGTGCTGACACAACTCTCCCTCGACCTCAGCTGGATCTAGAGTTCGTGGGACTTCACTGAGCTGAACGTGTGCATATCGCAGAGGTGTTGTATCTTTGGTACTAGGATCGGTCGGATAGTGAAGACATATGACTACATCAACCGCGTTATCATAACGCTTCCTCTTACGGTCTACGAGGGTACATGGACAATACTCTTCCCTCTCGTTGCTATGCATCACCTAGATGGATCTTGCGTGTGCGTAGGGAATTTTTTGAAATTACGGTGTTCCCCAACACATATAATATCATAAATGCTATAGAGCTCCCACTCACTTTCTTGTAAATACAGGCTTCTCCAAAAGTCTGTATAAAACCATATGCTTTGATCACACTATCAAAGCATATATTCCAACTCCGAGATTCTGCACCAGTATGTAAATGGATCGGTGGAGCTTACACACTTTGTTAGCACCTTTTGGATCGACAAAACCTTCTGGTTGCATCATATACAACTCTTCTTTAATATATCCATTAAGGAATGCAGTTTTGACATCCATTTGCAAAATGTCATAATCATAAAATGCGACAATTGCTAACATCATTCGGACAGACTTAAGCATCGCTACGGGTGAGAAGGTCTCGTCGTAGTCAACCCCTTGATCTTGTCGAAAACCTTTCGCAACATGTCAAGCTTTGTAGATAGTAACATTACCGTCAGCGTCATTCTTCTTCTTGAAGATCCATTTATTCTCGATGGCTTGCCGATCATCGGGCAAGTCAACCAAGGTCCACACTTTATTCTCATACATGGATCCCATCTCGGATTTCATGGCCTCAAGCCATTTTTGCAGAATCTGGGCTCACCATCGCTTCTTCATAGTTCGTAGGTTCATCATGGTCAAGTAACATGATTTCCAGAACAGCATTACCGTACCACTCTGGTGCGGATCTTACTCTGGTTGACCTACGAGGTTCGGTAGTAACGTGATCTGAAGTTTCATGATCATCATCATTAGCTTCCTCACTAATTGGTGTAGGTGTCACAGGAACCAGTTTTTGTGATGAACTACTTTCCAATAAGGGAGCAGGTACAGTTACCTCATCAAGTTCTACTTTCCTCCCACTCACTTCTTTCGAGAGAAACTCCTTCTCTAGAAAGGATCCATTCTTAGCAACGAATATCTTGCCATCGGATCTGTGATAGAAGGTGTACCCAACAGTCTCCTTTGGGTATCCTATGAAGACACATTTCTCCGATTTGGGATCGAGCTTATCAGGTTGATGTTTTTTCACATAAGCATCGCAGCCCCAAACTTTAAGAAATGACAACTTGGGTTTCTTGCCAAACCACAGTTCATATGGTGTCGTCTCAACAGATTTAGATGGTGCCCTATTTAACGTGAATGCAGCCGTCTCTAAAGCATAAACCCAAAATGATAGCGGTAAATCAATAAGAGACATCATAGATCGCACCATATCTAATAAAGTACAATTACGACGTTTGGACACACCATTACGTTGAGGTGTTCTGGGTGGCGTGAGTTGCGAAACTATTCCGCATTGTTTCAAATGAAGACCAAATTCGTAACTCAAATATTCTCCTCCAAGATCAGGTCATGGAAATTTTATTTTCTTTTTACGATGATTTTCTACTTCACTCTGAAATTATTTGAACTTTTCAAATGTTTCAGACTTATGTTTCATCAAGTAGATATACCCATATCTGCTCAAATCATATGTGAAGGTCAGAAAATAACGATACCCGCCACGAGCATCAACACTCATCGGACCGCATACATCTATATGTATTATTTCCAATAAGTCTATTGCTCGCTCCATTGTTCCGGAGAACGGAGTCTTAGTCATCTTGCCCATGAGGCATGGTTCACAAGCATCAAGTGATTTCATAATCAAGTGATTCCAAAAGCCCATCAGCATGGAGTTTCTTCATGCTCTTTACACCAATATGACCTAAATGGCAATGCCACAAATAAGTTGCACTATCATTATTAAACTTATATCTTTTGGCTTCAATACTATGAATATGTCTATCACTACTATCAAGATTTAGTAAAAATAGACCACTGATCAAGGGTGGATGACCATAAAAGATATTACTCATATAAATAGAACAACCATTATTCTCTGATTTAAATGAATAACCGTCTCGCATCAAACAAGATCCAGATATAATGTTCATACTTAACGTTGGCACCAAATAACAATTATTCAGATCTAAAACTAATCCCGAAGGTAGATGTAGAGGTAGCGTGCTGACGGCAATCACATCGACTATGGAACCATTTCCCACGCGCATTGTCACCTTGTCCTTAGCCAATCGTTGCTTGATCCGTAGCCCCTGTTTCGAGTTGCAAATATTAGCAACAGAACCAGTATCAAATACCCAGGCGCTACTCCGAGCATTAGTAAGGTACACATCAATAACATGTATATCAAATATACCTTTCGCTTTGCCATCCTTCTTATCTACCAAATACTTGGGGCAGTTCCGCTTCCAGTGACCAGTCCCTTTGCAATAGAAGCACTCGGTCTTAAGCTTAGGTCCAGACTTGGGCTTCTTCACTTGAGCAGCAACTTGCTTGCCATTCTTCTTGAAGTTCCCCTTCTTCCCTTTGCCCTTCTTCTTTAAACTAGTGGCCTTGTTGACCATCAACACTTGATGCTCCTTCTTGATTTCTACCTCCGCAGCCTTTAGCATTGCAAAGAGCTCGGGAATTGTCTTATCCATCCCTTGCATATTATAGTTCATCACAAAGCTTTTGTAGCTTGGTGGCAGTAATTGAAGAACTCTGTCTGAATGACACTATCAACCGGAAGATTAACTCCTAGCCGAGTCAAGTGATTGTGGTACCCAAACATTCTGAGTATGTGTTCACTGACAGAACTATTCTCCTCCATTTTGCAGCTGTAGAACTTATTGGAGACTTCATATCTCTCAATCCGGGCATTGGCTTGAAATATTAACTTCGACTCCTGGAACATCTCATATGCTCCATGACGTTCAAAACGTCGTTGAAGTCCCGGTTCTAAGCCGTAAAGCATGGCACACTGAACTATCGAGTAGTCATCAGCTTTGCTCTGCCAGGTGTTCATAACATCTGGAGTTGCTCCTACAGCGAGTTTGGCACCTAGCGGTGCTTCTAGGACGTAATTCTTCTATGCAGCAATGAGTATAATCCTCAAGTTACGAACCCAATCCGTGTAGTTGCTACCATCATCTTTCAACTTGGCTTTCTCTAGGAAGGCATTAAAATTCAACGGAACAACAACACATGCCATTTATCTACAACAACATAGACATGCAAAATACTATCAGGTACTAAGTTCATGATAAATTAAAGTTCAATCAATCAGATTACTTAAGAACTCCCACTTAGATAGATATACCTCTAATCATCTAAGTGATCACGTGATCCATATCAACTAAACCATGTCTGATCATCACGTGAGATGGAGTACTTTTCAATGGTGAACATCACTATGTTGATCATATCTACTATATGATTCACACTGGACCTTTCGGTCTCAGTGTTCCGAGGTCATATCTGCATATGCTAGGCTCGTCAAGTCTAACCCGAGTATTTTGCTTGTGCAAAACTGGCTTGCACCCGTTGTATGTGAGCGTAGAGCTTATCACACCCGATCATCACGTGGTGTCTCGGCATGACGAACTGTAGCAACGGTGCATACTCAGAGAGAACACTTGTACCTTGAAATTTAGTGTGAGATCATCTTATAATGCTACCGCCGAACTAAGCAAAATAAGATGCATAAAGGATAAACATCACATGCAATCAAATAAGTGATATGATATGGCCATCATCATCTTGTGCCTTTGACCTCCATCTCCAAAGCACTGTCAAGATCACCATCGTCACCGGCTTGACACCTTGATCTCCATCAAAGCATCATTGTCATCTCGCCAACTATTGCTTCTACGACTATCGCTACCGCTTAGTGATAAAGTAAAGCAATTACATGGCGATTGCATTTCATACAATAAAGCGACAACCATAAGGCTCCTGCCAGTTGCCAATAACTTTTACAAAACATGATCATCTCATACAACAATTTATATATCATCACGTCTTGACCATATCACATCATAGCAAACCCTGCAAAAACAAGTTAGACGTCCTCTACTTTGTTGTTGCAAGTTTTACGTGGCTGCTACAGGCTTAGCAAGAACTGTTCTTACCTACACATCAAAACCACAATGATTTTTCATCAAGTTTGCTATCTTAACCTTCAACAAGGACCAGGCGTATTCACACTCAATTCAATTAAAGTTGGAGAAACAAACACCCACTATCCACCTGCGTGCAAAGCACGGCGGTAGAACCATTCTCATGAACGCGGTCATGTAATGTCGGTCTGGGCCGCTTCATCTAACAATACCGTCGAATCAAAGTATGACATGCTGGTAAGCAGTATGACTATTATTTCCCACAAATCTTTGTGTTCTACTCGTGCATATAACATCTAAGCATAGACCTGGCTCGAATGCCACTATTGGGGAACGTAGTATTTCAAAAAAAATCCTACGATCACGCAAGATCTAACTAGGAGAAGCATAGCAACGAGCGGGGAGAGTGTGTCCACGTACCCTCGTAGACCAAAGCGGAAGCATTAAGTAACGTGGTTGATGTAGTCGAACGTCTTCGTGATCCAACCAATCAAGTACCGAATGCACATCACCTCCGTGATCTGCACACGTTCAGCTCGATGACGTCCCCTGAACTCTAGATCCAGCTAAGGCCGAGGGAGAGTTTTGTCAACACGACGGCGTGTTGATGGTGATGATGAAGTTACCGACGCAGGGCTTCGCCTAAGCACTACGACAATATGATTGAGGTGGAAATCTATGGAGGGGGGCACCGCACACGACTAAGAAAGCAATAGCAATAAACTAAACTAAACGATCAAAGTGCTAAGCTAAGGATGGGTCATGTCAATCACATCATTCTCTAATGATGTGATCCCGTTTATCAAATGACAACTCATGTCCATGGCTAGGAAACTTAACCTTCTTTGATTAATGAGCTAGTCAAGTAGAGGCATACTAGTGACACTCTGTTTTTCTATGTAATCACACATGTACTAAGTTTCCGGTTAATACAATTCTAGCATGAATAATAAACATTTGTCATGATATAAGGAAATATAAATAACAACTTTATTATTGCATATTTCCTTCACTATGAGTCCATTGCTAGTAGCTGGATGGCTTCTTCTCTCTCTTTGATTCTCAATACCATGTTCTCCTCGATGTTCTTAGAGATCTATCTGATGTCATATTCTTTTGTGATGTATTTGTCGAGATCCAATGAATTATGGATTTATGATCAGCTTATCTATGAATATCATTTGAATCTTCTCTGAATTCTTATATGCATGATTTGATATCTTTGTAATTCTCTTCAAACTATCAGTTTAGTTTGGCCAGCTAGATTGGTTTTTCTTGCAATGGGAGAAGTGCTTAACTTTGGGTTCAATCTTGCGGTGTCCTCACCCAGTGTCAGTAGGGGTCGCGAGGGACGTATTGTATTGTTGCCATCGAGGATAAAAAGATGGGGTTTACATCATATTGCTTGAGTTTATTCCTCTACATCATGTCATCTTACTTAATGCGTTACTCCTTTCTTCATGAACTTAATACTCTAGATGCAGGCAGGAGTAGGTCGATGTGTGGAGTAATAGTAGTAGATGCAGGCAGGAGTCAGTCTACTTGACACGGACGTGATGCCTATATTTCATAATCATGGCCTTAGGTATCATCATACATTTATGCTTTTCTATCAATTGCTCGACAGTAATTTGTTCACCCACCGTATTATTTGCTATCTTGAGAGAAGCCTCTAGTGAAACCTATGGCCCCCGGGTCTATTTTCCATCATACAAGTTTCCGATCTACAATATTAGTCTCCGATATGATATTTTTCAATCTTTTACTTCCCGATCTATAAACCAAAAAAATTTACATTACCTTTTGTTTAGTTTCATCTATCTCTATGAGATCTCACTTTTGCAAGTAACCGTGAAGGGATTGACAACCCCTTTATCGCGTTGGGTGCAAGTTGTTTGATTGTTTGTGCATGTATTAGGTGATTTGTGCGTTGTCTTCTACTGTATTGATACCTTGATTCACAACCTGAGGGAAATACTTATCTCTACTTTGCGGCATCACCCTTTCCTCTTCAAGGGAAAAACCAACGCAAGCTCAAGAAGTAGCAGGAAGAATTTCTGGCGTCGTTGCTGGGGAGATCTATGCCAAGTCAAGACATACCAAGTACCCATCATAAACACTCATCTCTTGCATTACATTATTCGCCATTTCCCTCTCGTTTTCCTCTCCCCCACTTCTAAAACAATTTTCAAAAAGATTTGCCTTTCGTTCGCCCCTCTTCCGTTCATCTTCTTCATTTGCTTTTTGTTTGCTCGTGTGTTCGATCACTTGTCTCACTTTCATGGCTAGTCCTCCCATCATTGTTAGCACTCCCGATAATGAAGTCCTCAATTTTAAACAAAGGGAGGGAGAAAATTTAAAAGATGCTTGGTATAGAATTTTCAATGCTTGGAATAGATCTACTCGAAAGCAATCTACTGTCATTCTTCTTTGCAATTTTTATGTGGGTGTTACTCCTTGGAATAGATATGTTCTAGCTACCATTACCGGGGGGAATTTCTTGGGGAGACATACTTTTGATTCTTACAATGCCATGATAGATTTGTTAGGCCCACCACCTCTTTTGATCAATGGAACTGTTTTAACCTTGGAACATGTGATGCAAAGGCTTGATATTATTGAGAATAAAATTGCTACCGTAGAGTTAATTGAAAATTTGCATAAAATGATTCATAATCAGATTCAATATGGATCTAAGGTAGGAGTTACTTTAAAGAATATTAAAGAAAAGGAACCCATAGTTAATGAAAAGATAGATCAAGATTCTACTAGAATTGGCAAACTAGAAGATATTATTACCAACTTGGATTCCACTTTTTCCTCCATTAAAACTAATCAAAACCTTCCTCATACTAAGACTACAAGTTTATTTACGTTTGTAAAAGTAAGGGTGAATCTTCTAGGAAAGAAAATGAAGATCTCAAAACAATAAGTGTTCACCCCAATTTTGTCGATATTATTAAGGGACCAATTGTCACGAGTGAATTTCTTGTTTTCTTGCCTAGAAGTTTGATCATTGATAAAACTAAAGAATCTCCTAAGGGTTATAAGTGTGCAACTGAAGAATTGCATGCCAAAGATGACAATACCTAGATCTATTTGTGTTTTTATGCCTAGCTAAGGTCGTTAGACAATAGCGCTTGTTGGGAGGCAACCCAAATTTTTTTTGTTTTTTTTCTTTTTGCTTCAGTTTTGTAATAAATAATTCATCTAGCCTCTGGTTAGATGTGGTTTTTGTTGGGGAATGTAGTAATTTCCAAAAATTTCCTACGCATATGCAAGATCATGGTGATGCATAGCAACGAGAGGGGAGAGCGTCATCTACGTACCCTCGTAGACCGTAAGCGGAAGCGTTATGACAATGCGATTGATGTAGTCGTACGTCTTCACGATCGACCGATCCTCAGTACCGAACGTATGGCACATCTGCGTTCAGCACACGTTCAGCTCGGTGACGTCCCGCGAACTCACGATCCATTAGAGCTTCCGGGAAGAGCTTCGTCAGCACAACGGCATGGTGACGGTCTTGATGAAGCTACCGACGCAGGGCTTCGCCTAAGCACCGCTACGATATGACCGAGGTGGCTTATGGTGGAGGGGCACCGCACAGGGCTAAAAGATCAATGATCAATTGTTGTGTCTCCAAGGGGTTCCCCCCTCCCCGTATATAAAGGAGTGGAGGAGGGGGAGGGGCCGGCCTCCTATGGCGTGCCCCATGAGGAGTCCTACTCCCACCGGGAGTAGGACTCCCCCCTTCCAAGTAGGAGTAGGAGTAGGAGAGGAAAGGAGAGAAGAAGGGAAGGAAAGGGGGGCGCCGCCCCCCCCCTCCTTATCCAATTAGGAATAGAGGGGGAGGGGACGCGCGGCTGCCCTGGCCGCTCCTCCTCTTCTCCCACTAAGGCCCATTAGGCCCAATATACTCCCCGGGGGTTCCGGTAACCCCCGATACTCCGGTATATTTCCGAAACCTCCCGAAACACTTCCGATGTCCGAACATAGTCGTCCAATATATCGATCTTTACGTCTTGACCATTTCGAGACTCCTCGTCATGTCCGTGATCATATCCGGGACTCCGAATACCTTTGGTACATCAAAACAAAAAAACTCATAATACCGATCGTCACAGAACTTTAAGCGTGCGGACCCTACCGGTTCGAGAACTATGTAGATATGACCGATACACGTCTCCGTTCAACAACCAATAGCGGAACCGGGATGCTCATATTGGTTCCTACATATTCTACGAAGATCTTTATCGGATAACCCGCATAACAACAAACGTTGTTCCCTTTGTCATCGGTATGTTACTTGCCCGAGATTCGATCGTCGGTATCTCAATACCTAGTTCAATCTTGTTACCGCCAAGTCTCTTTACACGTTTCCGTAATGCATCATCCCACAACTAACTCATTAGTTGCATTGCTTGCAAGGCTTATAGTGATGTGCATTAACGAGAGGGCCCAGAGATACCTCTCCGACAATTGGAGTGACAAATCCTAATCTTGATCTATGCCAACTCAACAAGTACCATCGGAGACACCTGTAGAGCACCTTTATAATCACCCAGTTACGTTGTGATGTTTGGTAGCACGCAAAGTGTTCCTCCGGTAATCGGGAGTTGCATAATCTCATAGTCATAGGAACATGTATAAGTCATGAAGAAAGCAATGACAGTAAACTAAAATGATCAAGTGCTAAGCTAACGGAATGGGTCAAGTCAATCACATCATTCTCCTAATGATGTGGTCCCATTTATCAAATGAAAACTCATGTCTATGGTTAGGAAACATAACCATCTTTGATCAACGAGCTAGGTAAGTAGAGGCATACTAGTGACACTCTCTTTGTCTATGTATTCACACATGTGTTATGTTTCCGGTTAATACAATTCTAGCATGAATAATATACATTTATCATGAAATAAGGAAATAAATAATAACTTTATTATTGCCTCTAGGGCATATTTCCTCCAGTCTCCCACTTGCACTAGAGTTGATAATCTAGATTACACAGTAATGATTCTAACACCCATGGAGCCTTGGTGTTGACCATGTGTTGCTCGTGAGAGAGGCTTAGTCAACGGGTCTGCAACATTCAGATCCGTATGTATCTTGAGAATCTCTATGTCTCCCACCTGGACTTGATCGTGGATGGAATTGAAGCGTCTCTTGATGTGTTTGGTTCTCTTGTGAAATTTGGATTCCTTTGCCAAGGCAATTGCACCAGTATTGTCACAAAAGATTTTCATTGGACCTGATGCACTAGGTATGACACCTAGATCGGATATGAACTCCTTCATCCAGACTCCTTCATTTGCTGCTTCCGAAGCAGCTATGTACTCCGCTTCACACGTAGATCCCGCCACGACGCCTTTTTTAGAACTGCTCCAACTAACAGCTCCACCGTTCAATATAAACACGTATCCGGTTTGCGATTTAGAATCGTCCGGATCAGTGTTAAAGCTTGCATCAACGTAACCATTTACGACGAGCGCTTTGTCACCGCCATAAACGAGAAACATATCCTTTGTCCTTTTCAGGTATTTCAGGATGTTCTTGACCGCTGTCCAGTGATCCACTCCTGGATTACTTTGGTACCTCCTTGCTAAACTAATAGCAAGGCACACATCAGGTCTGGTACACATCATTGCATACATGATAGAGCCTATGGCTGAAGCATAGGGAACACTTTTCATTTTCTCTCTATCTTCTGCAGTGGTCGGGAATTGAGTCTTACTCAACTTCACACCTTGTAACACAGGCAAGAACCCTTTCTTTGCTTGATCCATTTTGAACTTCTGCAAAACTTTATCAAGGTATGTGCTTTGTGAAAGTCCAATTAAGCGTCTAGATCTATCTCTATAGATCTTGATGCCCAATATATAAGCAGCTTCTCCGAGGTATTTCATTGAAAAACTCTTATTCAAGTATCCTTTTATGTGATCCAGAAATTCTATATCATTTCCAATCAACAATATGTCATCCACATATAATATTAGAAATGCTACAGAGCTCCCACTCACTTTCTTGTAAATACAGGCTTCTCCAAAAGTCTTTATAAAGCCATATGCTTTGATCACACTATCAAAATGTTTATTCCAACTTCGAGAGGCTTGCACCAGTCCATAAATGGATCGCTGGAGCTTGCACACTTTGTTAGCACCCTCTGGATCGACAAAACCTTCTGGTTGCATCATATGCAACTCTTCTTCTAGAAATCCATTCAGGAATGCAGTTTTGACATCCATTTGCCAAATTTCATAATCATAAAATGTGGTAATTGCTAACATGATTCGGACAGAACTAAGCATCGCTACGGGTGAGAAAGTCTCATCGTAGTCAACCCCTTGATCTTGTCGAAAACCTTTCGCAACATGTCCAGCTTTGTAGATAGTAACATTACCGTCAGCGTCATTCTTCTTCTTGAAGATCCATTTATTCTCGATGGCTTGCCGATCATCGGGCAAGTCAACCAAGGTCCACACTTTATTCTCATACATGGATCCCATCTCGGATTTCATGGCCTCAAGCCATTTTTGCAGAATCTGGGCTCACCATCGCTTCTTCATAGTTCGTAGGTTCATCATGGTCAAGTAACATGATTTCCAGAACAGCATTACCGTACCACTCTGGTGCGGATCTTACTCTAGTTGACCTACGAGGTTCGGTAGTAACGTGATCTGAAGTTTCATGATCATCATCATTAGCTTCCTCACTAATTGGTGTAGGTGTCACAGGAACCAGTTTTTGTGATGAACTACTTTCCAATAAGGGAGCGGGTAGAGTTACCTCATCAAGTTCTACTTTCCTCCCACTCATTTCTTTCGGGAGAAACTCCTCTAGAAAGGATCCATCTTAGCAACAAATGTCTTGCCTTCGGATTTGTGATAGAAGGTGTACCCAATAGTTTCCTTTGGGTATCCTATGAAGACACATTTCTCCGATTTGGGTTCGAGCTTATCAGGTTGAAGTTTTTCACATAAGCATCGCAGCCCCAAACTTTGAGAAACGACAACTTTGGTTTCTTGCCAAACCACAGTTCATAAGGCGTCGTCTCAACGGATTTCGATGGTGCCCTATTTAACATGAATGCGGCCGTCTCTAAAGCATAACCCCAAAACGATAGCGCTAAATCAGTAAGAGACATCATAGATCGCACCATATCTAGTAAAGTATGATTACGACGTTCAGACACACCATTACGTTGTGGTGTTCCGGGTGGCGTGAATTGCGAAACTATTCCGCATTGTTTCAAATGTAGGCCAAACTCGTAACTCAAATATTCTCCTCCACGATCAGATCGTAGAAACTTCATTTTCTTGTTATGATGATTTTCCACTTCAATCTGAAATTCTTTGAACTTTTCAAATGTTTCAGACTTATGCTTCATTAAGTAGATATACCCATATCTGCTCAAATCATCTGTCAAGGTGAGAAAATAATGATACCCGCCGCGAGCCTCAATATTCATTGGACCACATACATCAGTATGTATGATTTCCAATAAATCTGTTGCTCGCTCCATTGTTCTGGAGAACGGCGTTTTAGTCATCTTGCCCATGAGTCATGGTTCGCAAGTACCAAGTGATTCATAATCAAGTGATTCCAGAAGTCCATCAGTATGGAGTTTCTTCATGCGCTTTACACCAATATGACCTAAACGACAGTTCCACAAATAAGTTGCACTATCATTATCAACTCTGCATCTTTTGGCTTCAACATTATAAATATGGGTATTACTACTATCGAGATTCAACACAAATAGACCACTCTTCAAGGGTGCATGACCATAAAAGATATTACTCATATAAATAGAACAACCATTATTCTCAGATTTAAATGAATAACCGTCTCGCATCAAACAAGATCTAGATATAATGTTCATGCTTAACGCTGGCACCAAATAACAATTATTCAGGTCTAAAATTAATCTCGAAGGTAGATGTAGAGGTAGTGTGCCGACGGTGATCACATCGACTTTGGAACCATTTCCCACACGCATCGTAACCTTGTCCTTAGCTAATCCTCGCTTAATCTGTAGTCCCTGTTTTGAGTTGCAAATATTAGCAACAGAACCAGTATCAAATACCCAGGTGCTATTGCGAGCTCTAGTCAAGTACACATCAATAACATGTATATCACATATACCTTTGTTCACCTTGCCATCCTTCTTATCTACCAAATACTTGGGGCAGTTCCGCTTCCAGTGACCAGTCTGTTTGCAGTAGTAGCACTCAGTCTCAGGCTTAGGTCTAGACTTGGGTTTCTTCTCCTGAGCAGCAACTTGTTTGCCGTTCTTTTTGAAGTTCCCCTTCTTCTTCCCTTTACCTTTTTTCTTGAAACTGGTGGTCTTGTTGACCATCAACACCTGATGCTCCTTCTTGATTTCTACCTCCGCAGCTTTTAGCATTGCGAAGAGCTCGGGAATCATCTTATCCATCCCTTGCATATTATAGTTCATCATGAAGATCTTGTAGCTTCGTGGCAGTGATTGAAGAACTCTGTCAATGACACTATCAATAGGAAGATTAACTCCCAATCGAGTCAAGTGGTTATGGTACACAAACATTCAGAGTATATGTTCACTGACAGAACTATTCTCCTCCATTTTGCAGCTGTAGAACTTATTGGAGACTTCATATCTCTCAATCCGGGCATTTGCTTGAAATATTAACTTCAACTCCTGGAACATCTCATACGCTCCATGACGTTCAAAACGTCGTTGAAGTCCCGGTTCTAAGCTGTAAATCATGGCACACTGAACTATCGAGTAGTCATCAGCTTTGCTCTGCCAGACGTTCTCAATGTCATCAGTAGCATCTGCAGCAGGACTAGCACCCAGCGGTGCTTCCACGACATAATTCTTCCGCGCAGCAATGAGGGTAATCCTCAAGTTACGGACCCAGTCCGTGTAATTGCTACCATCATCTTTCAACTTTGCTTTCTCAAGGAACACATTAAAATTCAACGGAACAATAGCACGGGACATCTATCTGCAACAACATAGACAAGCAAAATACTATCAGGTACTAAGTTCATGATAAATTTAAGTTCAATTTAATCATATTACTAAAGAACTCCCACTTAGATAGACATTCATCTAATCATCTAAGTGATCACGTGATCCAAATCAACTAAACCATAACCGATCATCGCGTGAAATGGAGTAGTTTTCAATGGTGAACATCACTATGTTGATCATATCTACTATATGATTCACGCTCGACCTTTCAGTCTCAGTGTTCCGAGGCCATATCTGTATATGCTAGGCTTGTCAAGTTTAACCTGAGTATTCTACGTGTGCAAAAACTGGCTTGCACCCGTTGTATAAGAACGTTGAGCTTATCACACCCGATCATCACGTGGTGTCTCGGCACGACGATCTTTTGCAACGGTGCATACTCAGGGAGAACACCTGTACCTTGAAATTTTTAGTGAGAGATCATCTTATAACGCTACCGTCAATCAAAGCATAATAAGATGCATAAAGGATAAACATCACATGCAATCAATATAAGTGATATGATATGGCCATCATCATCTTCTGCCTTTGATCTCCATCTCCAAAGCACCGTCATGATCACCATCGTCACCGGCGCGACACCTTGATCTCCATCGTAGCATCGTTGTCGTCTCGCCAACTATTGCTTCTACGACTATCGCTACTGCTTAGTGATAAAGTAAAGCAATTACATGGCGATTGCATTTCATACAATAAAGGAACAACCATATGGCTCCTTCCAGTTGCCGATAACTCTGTTACAAAACATGATCATCTCATACAATAAAATTTAGCATCATGCCTTGACCATATCATATCACAACATGCCCTGCAAAAACAAGTTAGACGTCCTCTACTTTGTTGTTGCAAGTTTTATGTGGCTGTAATGGACTGAGCAAGAACCGTTCTTACCTACGCATCAAAACCACAATGATAGTTCGTCAAGTTAGTGCTGTTTTAACCTTCAACAAGGACCGGGCGTAGTCACACTCGGTTCAACTAAAGTTAGAGAAACTAACACCTGCCAGCCACCTATGCATGTGCAAAGCACGTCGGTAGAACCAGTCTCGCGTAAGCGTACGCGTAATGTCGGTCCGGGCCACTTCATCCAACAATACCGCCGAACCAAAGTATGACATGCTGGCTAGCAGTATGACTTGTATCGCCCACAACTCATTTGTGTTCTACTCCTACATATAACATCTACGCATAAACCTGGCTCTGATACCACTGTTGGGGAATGTAGTAATTTCAAAAAAAAGTCCTATGCACATGCAAGATCATGGTGATGCATAGCAACGAGAGGGGAGAGTGTCATCTATGTACCCTCGTAGCCGTAAGCGTAAGCGTTATGATAACGCGGTTGATGTAGTCGTACATCTTCATGATCGACCGATCCTCAGTACCGAATGTACGGCACCTCTGCATTCAGCACACGTTCAACTCGGTGACGTCCCGTGAACTCACGATCCAGTAGAGCTTCCGGGAATAGCTTCGTCAGCACGACGGTGTGGTGACGGTGTTGATGAAGCTACCAACGTAGGGCTTCGCCTAAGCACCCCTACGATATGACCGAGGTGGATTATGGTGGAGGGGGCACTGCACACAGCTAAAAGATCAATGCTCAATTGTTGTGTCTCCAAGGGGTGCCCCCCTCCCCGTATATAAAGGAGTCGAGGAGGGGGAGGGGGCCAGCCTCCTATGGCGCGCCCCATGAGGATTCCTACTCCCACCGGGAGTAGGACTCCCCCCTTCCAAGTAGGAGTAGGAGTAGGAGAGGAAGGGAGAGAAGAAGAGAAGGAAAGGGGGCGCCAACCCCCCCCTCATTGTCCAATTCGGACTAGAGGGGGAGGGACGCGCGGCTGCCCTGGCCGCTCCTCCTCTTCTCCCACTAAGGCCCATTAGGCCCAATATACTCCCCGGGGGGTTCCGGTAACCCCCGACACTCCAGTATATGTCTGAAACCTCCCGAAACACTTCCGGTGTCCGAACATAGTCGTCCAATATATCGATATTTACGTCTCAACCATTTTGAGACTCCTCGTCATGTCCGTGATCATATCCGGGACTCCAAACTACCTTCGGTACATCAAAACACAAAACCTCATAATACCGATCGTCACAGAACTTTAAGCGTGCGGACCCTACGGGTTTGAGAGCTATGTAGATATGACTGAGACACGTCTCCGGTCAATAACCAATAGCAGAACCTGGATGCTCATATTGGTTCCTACATATTCTACGAAGATCTTTATTGGTCAAACCGCATAACAACATACGTTGTTCCCTTTGTCATCGGTATGTTACTTGGCCGAGATTCGACTGTTGGTATCTGAATACCTAGTTCAATCTCGTTACAGGCAAGTCTCTTTACTCGTTTCCATAATGCATCATCTCGCAACTAACTCATTAGTTGCATTGCTTGCAAGGCTTATAGTGATGTGCATTATCGAGAGGGCCTAGAGATACCTCTCCGACAATCAGGGTGACAAATCCTAATCTCGATCTATGCCTACTCAACAAGTACCATCAGAGACACCTGTAGAGCACCTTTATAATCACCCAGTTATGTTGTGACGTTTGGTAGCACACAAAGTGTTCCTCCTTTAATCGGGAGTTGCATAATCTCATAGTCATAGGAACATGTATAAGTCATGAAGAAAGCAATAACAGTAAACTAAAATGATCAAGTGCTAAGCTAACGGAATGGGTCAAGTAAATCGCATCATTATCCTAATGATGTTATCCCATTTATCAAATGACAACTCATGTCTATGGTTAGGAAACATAACCATCTTTGATCAACGAGTTAGTCAAGTAGAGGCATACTAGTGACACTCTGTTTGTCTATGTATTCACACATGTATTATGTTTCCGGTTAATACAATTCTAGCATGAATTGTGAACATTTATCATGAAATGAGGAAATAAATAATAACTTTATTATTGCCTCTAGGGCATATTTCCTTCAGTTTTGTGTTTTAATTAGTGTTTGTGCCAAGTAAGACCTTTAGAATGGCTTACGGTGATAGTTGATTTGATCTTGCTGCAAAACAGAAAATTTTGCGCTCAGGAAAAAATTCTCATTTTTAAAGGAAACGTGATAAAATACTGATTCTTTTTGCAGAAGATTTATAAACAAATTTCCCAGGTTGTCCTAATTATCATAATTTTTGGAGTTACAGAAGTATTTGGGAGTTACAGATTACTACAGACTGTTCTGTTTTTGACAGATTCTGTTTTCAATGTGTTGTTTTCTTATTTTGATAAATCTATGGGTAATATCGGGGGTATGAACCATGGAAAAGTTGGAATACAGTAGACATTACACCAATATAAATAAATAATGAGTTCACAGCAGTACCAAAAGTGGTGATTTATTTTCTTATACTAACAAAGCTTATGAGATTTTCTGTTGAGTTTTGTGTTGTGAAGTTTTCAAGTTTTGGGTAAGGATTTTATGGACTATGGAATAAGGAGTGGCAAGAGCCTAAGCTAGGGGATTCCCAAGGCACCCCAAGGTCATATTCAAGGACAACCAAGAGCCTAACTTTGGGGACTGTTTCGTCTTCGTCTATCTGTAACTTTACTTGAGGCGATATTTTTATTCACCACTTGATATGTGTTTTGCTTGGAGCGTCTTGTATGATTTGAGTCTTTGCTTTTTAGTATGCCACAATCATCCTTGTTGTACACACCTTTTGAGAGGGACACACATGAATCGTGATTTATGAGAATACTCTATGTGCTTCACTTATATCTTTTGAGCTAGGCAATTTTGCTCTAGTGCTTCACTTATATCTTTTTAGAGCACGGCGGTGGCTTTATTTTGTAGAAATTGTTGAACTCTCATGCTTCACTTATATTATTTTTAGATTCTTTAACAGCATGGTAATTTGCTTTGGTTATGAATTTAGTCCTAATATGATAGACATCCAAGAGGGATATAATAAAAACTTTCATATAAAGTGCATTGAATACTATGAAAAGTTTGATTCCTTATGATTGTTTTGAGATATCACTACAAAAAAATACACTTCCGTGATGATACGTGTTTGTCACAGTAGGTCACATTTTCTGTCATGCATGTACATCCATGACGATTTTATGACATAATCAAGATAGTCATACCTGTGCTGTCGTAGGAGTGTTCCATGACATTACCAAAATTATCATCACGGAAGTGTCCACTTCCATGACGGTAAATCTCGGGTCACAGAAGTGCTTTCTTCAAGGGTGACCGACACGTGGCATCCACCGTAACGGAACGCCGTTAAGCTATCGGGTCGGGTTTTGGATCCGATAACCCGTTAACAGCCCCGACCAATGGGGATTTTCCACGTGTAAAATCATCATTGGCTGGAGGAAACACGTGTCGGCTCATCGTTGGGACAGATGTCATCCACTCATTGAACAGAAAGTGCCTATGATATGTCGACACGTGGCACGGCCCAACAGAGCCCCATTCCTGTGAAAAGGCCGGCCCATTTGACTTGGTCAAAAGGTGGCGGGCCGGCCCATGTAAAGCCTGTTAACGGAATGTTCGCATATAGCCCATTTACAGCCCGCTAACCCAAAGCCCGTTATGCCCTATCCGAATTAGGCCCAGTAGCGTCATCTGGGCCACCCAATATGATTCCAGCCCGTTTTCACTTCTGGCCCATGTATGGCC
Organism: Triticum urartu; assembly: GCF_003073215.2. Classification (NCBI taxonomy): domain Eukaryota; kingdom Viridiplantae; phylum Streptophyta; class Magnoliopsida; order Poales; family Poaceae; genus Triticum; species Triticum urartu. The sequence continues at coordinate 264,603,887 of NC_053022.1, forward strand.
GATGACGTCTTTCGGCCCATATGAGGCCCTATGTAACTCTTGGCCTATTAACGGCCCGTGGTGAAACTGGCCCGTAATGAACAGTGTATCACTTTACACCCATTAACAGCCCATGGTGAAACTGGCCCGTAATGAACAGTGTATCACTTTATACCCATTAACGGCCCGTTATTCCGTTGGGCCATTTCCAGCCCATGTTATCTTTCGGCCTTCTCAGAGCCCATTTATTCTTGGGCTCGTTTCCAGCATTCGTTTACTTACGGCCCGTTACTGTCATTTTCTACTTGTGGGCCAAATTCAACCCGTGGTTACAGTCGGCCCATTTGTGGTCTGTTAATACGTTGGGCCATTTTCATAGCGTCATCAAATATGGCCTATTAACGATGGCCCATTATGGTCGGCCCATGAACGGACGATTCCAACTCTAGCCCGTTTATGACCATAATGTGGCATGTTATTGGCCCATGTTTGGCCAATCGATCATACTGCCCGTATAAGGCCCATTGATGATACGGCACGTAGAAGGCCCATTGTTTCTATGGCCCGTAGAAGGCCCATTGTTTCTACGGCCCATAGAAGGCCCACTGTTTCTACGGCCCGTAGAAGGCACACTGTTTCACATATAGCCCATTTACAGCCTGCTAACCCAAGGTCCGTTACGCCCTATCCGAATTAGGCCCAGTAGCGTCATCTGGGCCACCCAATATGATTCCAGCCCGTTTTCACTTCTAGCCCATGTATGGCCCATGACATCTTTCGGCCCATATGAGGCCCTATGTAACTCTTGGCCTATTAACGGCCCGTGGTGAAACTGGCCCGTAATGAACAGTGTATCACTTTACACCCATTAACAGCCTGTGGTGAAACTGGCCCGTAATGAACAGTGTATCACTTTATACCCATTAACGGCCCGTTATTCCGTTGGGCCGTTTCCAGCCCATGTTATCTTTTGGCCTTCTCAGAGCCCATTTATTCTTGGGCTCATTTCCAGCATTCATTTACTTACGGCCCATTACTGTCATTTTCTGCTTGTGGGCCAAATTCAGCCTATGGTTACAGTCGGCCCGTTTGTGGTCCGTTAATACGTTGGGCCGTTTTCATAGCATCATCAAATACGGCCTATTAACGATGGCCCGTTATGGTTGGCCCATGAACGGACGATTCCAACTCTAGCCCGTTTACGGCCATAATGTGGCCTGTTATTGGCCCATGTTTGGCCAATCGATCATACTGCCCGTATAAGGCCCATTGATGATACGGCCCGTAGAAGGCCCATTGTTTCTATGGCACGTAGAAGGCCCATTGTTTCTACGGCCCGTAGAAGGCCCACTGTTTCTACGGCCCGTAGGAGGCCTAGTGTCACTACAGTAAATATTAGCCCATGGTTATTGTGGCCTAGTTTTAAAAAATAGGTTATTGCAGCCACTAGCAAACCGCAGAAAAAGAACTGCAATGACTACAAGCAAACAAATAAACAAGACAACAAGGAAATAAATAAGAAAGCAACTTATGCTAGGCTATCACGGCTATCACACATATTACATCCACTCGGCATCAAAGTTCGCCACCAGTGCAAATAAACGCGCCCACAAAAGAATATACAAAACTAAGAGCACTTCCGAAGGCACTAGGCCTGGCCAGGTCGGGCCCCCCCAAACAGCTGAAGAAGCTGAGTAGACCTCAGTTGTGTCAACGATAGATGCATCAACACTAGATTTAAGGCATGATGGTGCGCACGGTAGTCCTTTGACATCTTCATTGCATCTTTGACTTCAAGTCGGAGCTGAGCTGAAGCAAGCCTTTCCGCTTTAAGTTGAGACTGAAGAAATCGAACTGATTGAGGCAGCGACTGCACAAAGGTTGTCTCACACCTGTTGGTGAGTATCTTCAACTCACTGTCTTCATCAAGACAGGACCTTGGGGTCATCTCGCTGTCCTCAAGATGGTTTGGCTCACTATCTTCCCTAAAGTTCTGCCTGGTGTAAGAGATACGAGTCTAAAAGAGAAACAAGGAGACACGTAACAGGTTTCACAATTATATAAGCAAATAAATGGATCTGTTCTGCATAAGGAACATGTTTTTACAACTACAATTTGAAATTGGTAGTTGTTGCAAACATCCAATCAGATGTAAACAACAAAGCAAACAGCAGTGGAGGAAATGATGCCTATCCAAATCTATACTAGAACAAAGTTTGAAGGCTTGAGAAGGATGAACTTACATTACATGTTAACACGGGCTGGACAAAGCCCTTCTCCATGTTGATGGAAGGATAATTCAATAAATTCCCCAAAGAAAATTCTTTATAAGCGTTGCCATTATTCTACATTTTGCAAAGAGTAAATATAGATCAAATAATATTGGAAGAAATAGAGGATAATGAAGCTCAGGTGCAGACTAATGATACATAATCAATAGCAATTAATTAAGTACAGCGTTACAAGGCAAAAGGGAGAGAGGTACTGACAAGAGCAATGCAGATCCCATTATTGTTTTGAGACCGTATGATCCTTTGAGCTAGGAGATTCATCTGAAATTAGTTTTCATACAAGAGAGAAGGTAAGGCACAAGCAGAAATTTAGGAGTTCAAATTTTGAATTGATATCATAGACAGTACCTGATACTGGGCTCCCAGCAGTTCTAATAGGGGTTTGGCCACTGGAGTAGGGGTAAAGTGTGGTACAGTTGGGCCTGTGTTTTCTATGGCTGCTGATCTATCGGATTTAACATGTATCACTACCTTTTCCAAATACCTAGTTTGTACTCCTTGAGGATCTGCACTCACCCTCTTCATTTTGGACATCTATTACGAAAAAACAACATTTGACTGGAAAAACATAGTGTGACGACACATGGAATAGGTACAGAAAATGGATAGGTGTGGCATATACTCATATATGATGCTTAAACTAAGCAGATGGTGTAACAAAGTAGAAGTAATGCAAGAGCTCAGATGCAAAATATGTGCGACCAATACAACTTCGCAAAGTTAGAGCAAGCACCTTGATGGGTGAATAAGATAGGCCATCTTCCACCATGCCAAGTTTGTTAGCCAGTGGATCGTTCCGCAATATTCCTCTCGTGCGCCCATTCTCATATTCATTTTGATAATGTTCAATATCTGACATGCAAGAAAACATAAAAACAAGTGAGATTTTCTTTGTAATGCGGAAGTGATTCTAATCCAATACTGCCTCCCTGTAAACCCATTTGTGCTATCTCTGCAATTCTTTTAAAAGATGCCATGCATGCTGTAATTTGTTGTGTGCATTAATATAATGTGGCCTACTACTCAAAATATGAGAGCTCCAGAAGTGATGACACTTCGCAGATGATAGCTTCAACATATAGTAAAGAAGAACAAGTCGACCTGACCTGACAAATTCAAAATATACTAAGGGCGAACAACTCGACCTGATCAGTCGACCACAAGAGAAGAGTATCATCTTAAAGAAGAGCAGAAGAGCAAGCAGATTGAAGATATTACAAGTCTTTCAATACAATGTCGGTTGGCCACCCATGATGAACCAGAGCACACAGAGAAATACTATTCTTTCCGGTCTCTCCATATGTGGTCACATGCATTTCGAAACTAAAGTAGGAACATTTAGCTAACCAATTAAACATCTCTCAGTTTTACTAATATCAGCAATAATATCATATATGAATTTGTACAACTAAGCTTGTTTAGCTTGATGGGTGGAGCAGTGCTATTACGACATGAACCACGTAAGCTGATTGTGGTCGTCATAAAATGGGGAAAACATAATCATGATGAGTACAGTGTTGACCGTGGCAGTGGGATGGCAGATCTGAAGCTGCAAACCGCGCAAAGGGTAGTTAGCAACCAATGTTTGCTTTGAAATAATAACTAAGATTTGGTATGGACAAGAAAGTACGGTCAACAAGTGACAAAGAAATGTAATTATGTTGTCTCTCTATATGTCGCGACATGCATTTGGAAACTCAAGTGGGACCTTTAGCTAACCAATTAAATGTGTCGGTTAACTAATATCAGTATCATATCACAATCATAAGCTTTCGAATTATGAGGGTTGTGTTGTTTAGCTTGAAGGGTGGAGTAATGCTAGTACGACAGAAACCACCTACGCAGATCATAGTAGAGTAGATAAAAGGGGAAAACCCTAAGAATCAAGAGAAAAATCAGGAAAGTGGAACTAGCTGGACCAGTGGGTGGCGCACATGCTTTTCGAAACGAAAATAGGAACGTTAGGAGACCAATTAAACGTTCTCTGTTTTAGTGATATGAGCATCATATCAGATTCGTATTTCAACACGTAAGCTTTGGGTTGAGGTCTTGAGGAGCAGTGCTAGCACGACACGAAGCACCTATGTAGCGACCTGACCCGAATGGATCACGTCTACTGTGCTAAGGTGTCATCCCTGGATCAGTAATGCTGACACCACACAGTACATCGAGGTTTTATAGCAGAGTTGCAATCACACACTTATTACATCGATGGCTCAAAAAAAACTTATTACAATAAATATGACTTAAGGCCATATTTTAAAGATAACAGCGGAAGACTTGGAAGATAAATGGGTCCATCAACTCCAGCGGCATCACTGAGTATAGAACCACGACCTAAACACCTCAATCGTCGTCTGAAAAGTCTGCAACATTAACGTTGCAGCCCGAAAACGGGTCAGCACATGGAATATGCTGGCAAAGTAACACATAGAGAGTAATGGAATGAAACAACTATACTATATGCATATATGGCTGGTGGAAAGCTCTATGGTTACAGTTTTGCGTAAAGCCAGTTTTTCCCTACTGCAAAGGAATAAATTTATTTAACTATCATGGTGGTTGTGAAACATTGAGAATGGTTGACAGCATTCTCAATCCCAACTAAAAGTAATTAAAACCCAATAACATTAATTAGAAGTAACATGTTGAGATTCACAATGATATTCAAGTACTAGATACTCAAGTTGTCCATAACCGGGGACACGGCTAATCATGATTAGTTTGTTACTCTGCAGAGGTTTGCGCACTTTTCCCCACATGACTCGATCGCCTCCGTTTGGTTTCTCGCACTACATGGTGTTTGAGAAGACGGATGACCGAGACATAGTCTTTCAGAAGCACTAGCACCTTACATGTGGGGTAGACCGGTACACCTACATCCCCTACATCTGCTAGTCCACCCCGTAAGAGTTCGCACAACTTAGTCAACTATGCTAGAGCCCATAGTAGCATGTGGCTGCACACGGAAGTTTCTAGCATGAAAGATCTTATGATCCCTTTGAGCCTGGGTGGCGGTCCAAAAAAAAACAGGCAAGTCCTGATAGACATCAGGTGCCTCAATCCACCCAGATGTGTGTTTAAGTTGCCACCTTAAATAAACCATTAAAATTATCATCTCACATCTGTCATGGATATCACTCACCCAATCCACGTCTACTAGCATAGCATGGCATAATAAGCAAACGTAGAAGTAACTCCCAAAGGTTTGATAATAATACAGGTAATAGGTACTACCTCATCTACTTCCCATCCCACAATTTAATTATATCCTAATCATGCAATGTGTGATGATTGATCTAATGCAGTAAAACATGGGTTGTAGAAAAGGTATGATCAAAGTGTTACTTGCCTTGCTGATGATCCGCGAGTCCTAGGGTTTCGAAGTAACAAGCGGCGCAATCCGGGTAATCTATCGCAGACAAACAACAAGCATACAATAAGTACTCATCTAATGCACAGGTAAAACTCGAACAAGAGAACGAACCAGGTAGTTCAACTTAAGAACTCCGGTTGCAAGAAAGAACGAAAAACAAACGGCGGAAAAAAAACAACTCGGTTCCAGCAAGTTGAAACTAGGTCAAAATTTTACTGTAACAAAAGCTTGTTCAAGTTGATTAGACGGAACGGCGGTTTCGAGACGAAACTCCAGGCGCTTGAATCACCTGATTCCGATAAACGAGCGAAAAGATAGACTAGGAAGAAGATCGGATCTGAGATCGCGATCGCGGAATAAATCCGACGAAAAGAAAAAGAAGAATGGTTAAACGAACAGACGTCGTTAACCTAGAAGAATCCGGTGATCACGTTCGTTAGGCAGAACGGTCCAAAGGCAACTAAATCGGAGAAGAAAACGAATCCGATCTAGGGTTTCGGAGAAGAAAAACCGATCGAAAAACTGATCTAGAAAACCGGAACGGTTTAGAGAAGAAAAGAATCGGAATGATTAGAAGAAAACGATCCGAGAAAAATAATAGATGTAGCACGGGGCAACCTTGGCGAGGTCTCCGGTGAGGGGCTCCGGCGGCGTCGGCGTAGGGCGGCGGCTTGGGAAAGGTGCGGCGGCGGCGCGGGTGTGGGGCGGCGGCGGCAAGGTGCGGCGGCGGCGCGGGTGTGGGGCGGCGGCGGCAAGGTGCAGCGGCGGCGCGGGTGTGGGGTGGCGGCGCGGGTGAGGCGGCGCGGCGGTGGTGACGCAGGGCGCGGTGTGATGCGGCGCGGCGGCGGTGCAAGGCGCGGTGTGATGGAGAGCTTTGATTTGATGTGTTTAGAGGGGGGGTGCTTGGGTATTTATATTGGGGAGGGGAGGGGTTTACTTGGGGTAGAGGACAAGAAATAAACTAGGATTAGGAATCCTAGATGAAAAAAGAAAACGAAACAAGGAAACGAAGTAGGACTAAATCCTACTAGGAAACAAAAGGGCGGCGGCGGCTACCTGCGCCTGCGCTTGCCTGGCACGGCGCGCGGCTGCGCAAGAGCTGGGGCGCGGCGGCTGGCTGGGCCTTAGGCCCGGCTGGCCTGGCTCTCTTTTTTTTGTTTTTTTTTATAAATAGTTCCGCGCAGAGAAAAAAAACAAAAAGAGAACTAAACGAACTCCGAAAAATCTAAAGTAAATTTTCCCCGACTCCTAAAAATGAGCCGAACAAAATGAACTTTTCTCCGGACCTAAAATGCAATTTTTGAAAACGCGCATTTTTCCCTATCCAAATAAAATGCAAATAAACACCGGAAAGCAAAATTGATCTATTTATTATATCTTCATTTTTCCTAAATTTGGGAAAGTCATATTATTCCCTCTCTCATATATTTTGACACCGGAAAAATTATTGAAGATAAAATAAATAAATCAAATGATCCTATTTTCAAAATTCGAGAGAACTCTCAAATATGAAAATAATGAAATCTCCAACTCTCTCCGAGGGTCCTTGAGTTGCGCGAAATTTCTAGGATCAACCAAAATGCAAGAAAATATGATATGCATATGATCTAGTGTATAACATTCCAAATTGAAAATTTGGGATGTTACAAACCTACCCCCCTTAAGATGAATCTCGCCCTCGAGATTCGGGTTGGCTAGAAAATAGGTGAGGGTGGTCTTTGAGCAAATCTTCTTCTCTCTCCCAGGTGGCTTCATCCTCTGAATGGTGGTTCCACTGAACTTTGCAAAACTTGATAACCTTGCTGCGAGTAACTCTACTGGCAACATCGAGAATCTTGACTGGCTTCTCCTCATATGTTAGGTCATCCTTTAACTGAATCGCTTCTAATGGCACTGTATCTCTTAGCGGTACCTCCGCCATCTCGGCGTGACATTTCTTCAGCTGAGAAACATGGAATACATCATGAACTCCTGACAGTCCTTCTGGTAGTTCCAACTTATAAGCGACTTCTCCCATACGTTTCACGATCTTAAACGGTCCAACGAAACGCGGTGCTAACTTTCCCTTAACTCCAAAGCGCTTAACTCCTCGAAGTGGGGATACTCGAAGGTAAACTCTGTCTCCGATTTCGTAAACTGTCTCCTTGCATTTAGAATCTGCATAGCTCTTCTGCCTGGACTGGGCTACCTTGAGACTATCGCGAATCAACTTAACCTTCCATTCAGACTCCTTAATCAAATCTGGTCCAAAGAATTGACGGTCTCCAACTTCGTTCCATGATAACGGTGTCTTGCACCTCCTTCCATATAAAGCTTCGAAAGGGGCCATCTTCAAACTGGTTTGGTAACTGTTGTTATAAGAAAACTCCGCATACGGTAAGTTTTCGTCCCAACTTGATCCATAATCTAGTGCACAAGCTCTCAGCATATCTTCCAAAATCTGATTGACTCTCTCGGTCTGTCCATCTGTCGGCGGATGAAAAGCTGTGCTGAACTCTAGTCTGGTTCCTAAAGTTTCATGCAACTGATTCCAAAACTTTGAGGTAAATTGGGTTCCTCTATCTGATACGATACTCCTCGGAACTCCATGCAAACAAACGATTCTAGTCATGTATATCTTTGCCAACTTAGCACTGGTGTAAGTGGTCTTAACTGGAATGAAATGTGCTACCTTCGTCAAATGATCAACTACTACCCATACTGAGTCATATCCGGCCTTTGTCCTAGGTAGTCCTGTGATAAAATCCATGCCTATTTTATCCCACTTCCATTCGGGTATTGGCAATGGTTGTAACAATCCTGCTGGCTTCTGATGCTCTGCCTTTACTCTCTGACATACGTCACAAACTGCTACATGTGCTGCAATATCCTTCTTCATTCCGGTCCACCACAATGTTTCCTTTAAATCCAAATACATCTTGGTATTCCCTGGGTGAATCGAATATGGTGAATTATGTGCCTCCTGCAAAATCAACTTCCTGATCTCCGGGTCATTGGGCACATAAACACGGTCCTCAAACCATAAGGTATCGTGCTCATCCTCACGAAATCCCTTTGCTTTTCCTTTGCTAAGTTTCTCTTTTATAACAGCAATCTCCTTGTTAGATTTCTGAGCTTCTCTGATTTTATCCATCAATGTTGACTGAATCTCCAATGCTGCTACATAGCCTCTCGGAACTATTTCCAAACATAGCTCACGAAAGTTTTCTGCTAACTCTTTTGGTACTTCTCCCGTCATTAGAGTATTGACATGGCTCTTACGGCTCAATGCGTCAGCTACTACATTAGCCTTTCCGGGATGGTAATGCAATCTCATGTCATAATCCTTGATGAGTTCCAACCATCTCCTTTGTCGGAGGTTCAACTCCTTCTGCGTGAAAATGTACTTCAAACTCTTGTGATCCGTGTACACCTCACAATGATTTCCAATGAGGAAATGTCTCCACGTTTTCAACGCATGCACTACGGCTGCTAACTCCAAATCATGCGTGGCATAATTCAACTCATGAGGCTTCAGTTGTCGTGATGCATACGAAACAACTCTCCCTTCCTGCATAAGCACTGCTCCAAGTCCTCGACGTGAAGCGTCGCAATACACCTCATAATCCTTGGTCTGATCTGGCAAAATCAATACCGGTGAGGTAACCAAACGTTTCTTCAACTCCTGGAAACTAGCCTCACACTCCTCAGTCCATTTGAACTTAGTATCCTTCTTCAACAACTCCGTCATGGGCTTCGCAATTTTTGAGAAATTCTCAATAAATCTCCGGTAGTATCCTGCGAGTCCAAGAAAACTCCGGATCTCTCCAACTGTTGTTGGTGCTTCCCATTCGGTTACGGTCTCAACCTTTGTGGGGTCAACTGCTATACCTTCTCTGGATATAGCGTGTCCGAGGAATCCAACTTCCTTCAACCAAAACTCACATTTGCTGAATTTGGCATATAACTGATGTTCCCTTAATTTCTCCAAAACCAAACGCAAATGTTCCTTATGCTCCTCTTCATTCTTTGAATAAACCAAAATGTCATCGATGAACACTACGACAAACTTATCCAAAAACTCCATAAACACTTTGTTCATCAGGTTCATAAAATAGGCAGGTGCGTTAGTCAATCCAAATGACATAACGGTATACTCATACAGTCCATATCTTGTGGTGAATGCTGTCTTAGGTATGTCCTGCTCTCGAATCTTCAACTGATGGTACCCTGATCGCAAATCGATCTTGGAAAACACTTTAGCTCCTTGCAATCGATCAAACAGATCATTAATCATTGGCAGTGGGTACTTGTTCTTGATGGTTACTTCATTCAATCCCCGATAATCTACAACCATCCTTAATGATCCATCCTTCTTTTCCACTAGAAGTACGGGTGATCCCCAAGGCGAAGAACTTGGGCGAATGTAACCTTTATCCAATAACTCCTTAATCTGATTCTTAATTTCCACCAAATCCTTTGCTGGCATCCGGTACGGTCGCTTCGATATTGGGCCTGTACCTGGCAATAACTCAATCAAAAACTCAATGTCTCTATCCGGTGGCATGCCTGGTAATTCCTCAGGAAATACATCAGGAAAATCTTTTACCACTGGTACTTCCTCCTGCACAACTCCTGATAAGCAATTCACTTGTGTCCTGTTTGGCACATGCCGGGATACATACTTGATCCTTCTTCCTTCTGGTGTGGTAAGCAAAATTGTCTTACTGGCGCAATCGATGTTTCCTCCATACATCGACAGCCAATCCATACCAAGAATCACATCAAGACCTTGGGATTCCAGAATAATTACATCCGTTGGGAATACATGCCTTCCTATACTCAATGGTACTTGAAAACATCCTTGTCTGGCCATGTATTCTGCTCCTGGCGAGCTTACTAGCATAGGTGTTTTAAGAATCCTAGTGGGCAGGCTATACTTTTCCACAAATCCCCTTGATATGTATGAATGCGATGCACCAGTATAAAAAAGAACGAGTGCAGTAAATGACTTAACCAAAAACTTACCTATTACTGCATCGGGCTGATCTTCAACCTCCTCCACATTAATGTGGTTCACCTGTCCCCTATTGAAAGGGTTCGGCTTCTTCCCAGAGCTTCCATTGCCATTTCCATTCTGGCCTTCAGGACATTCATTGGCATAATGTCCGGTCTTTGAACACTTGAAACAGGTGACTTGACTCAGGTCTCTCTTGGTTGGGGTCGATGGGGTTGTTCGGTTCTGGCCGTTGCTTCCTCCATTCCCATTACCATTCTTGTGGCCATTATGGTTGTGCGAGCTACCTCCTCCATGGGTGTGCTGAAACTTAAATCCCGGTTTAGGGGTAAAACGGGGCTTCTGCTGGGCTCCAGAGTTATACTCCCCTGTCCATACTTCCTCTTACGGTTCTCAATCTGCTGTTGCTTCCCTTCAATCATGATGGCACGATCTACCAACTCCTGGTAGTTGTTGAAACTTGCTACCATCAACTGCATGCTTAGTTCATCATTCAATCCTTCCAGAAACTTCTCCTTCTTGGCTGCATCCGTAGCAACGTCATCTGGGGCATAACAGGCTAGCTTACTAAACTCTTCCACATACTCGCCAACAGTCCTTCCTCCTTGGCGTAAGTTGCGAAACTCACGCTTCTTTATGGCCATAGCTCCTGCTAAAACATGGGCAGTGCGGAAAGCTTGCTGAAACTGATCCCATGTGACAGTGTCAACTGGGTAAGTGGCTGTGAAATTCTCCCACCATGCTGCCGCGGGTCCGTCAAGCTGGTGTGCGGCAAACTTCACTTTCTCACCATCCGTGCATCCTGCAGTGGTCAACTCCCTTCCTATCTTGCGGAGCCAATCGTCTGCTACTATTGGCTCGGTGCTACTAGAAAACACTGGCGGATTCAGCCTAAGGAAACGGGCTAAGTGGTCAACAGGTGGTGGTGGTGGTGGGTTGTTGTTGTTGTTCTGCTGATTCTGAACTAACATCTGCATCAATCGATTCTGCTGCTGGATCAACTGAGTGAGCTCCGGTGGAAATCCATTGTCACGTCTCGGAGGCATCTGAGGGTTTAGAAAAGACGAGAATTAAGAATAGAGGGGGTCTAAAGGGAAAACACTACCCATATGCACATGAGGCAAAAGCACACAATTCACTTCAATCAATCAAACAAGGGCTTACAAACGGTCTAACTATCGCAAAAGTGCTCAACTATAATGTGTTTACATGGGGGAATACTACTACTATCTGGTGGTCATCTAGAAATTTGAACCGGTGGAAGACTCCATGATATCTACTCCAGCTTCGTCTTCAAAGTCGGGTTCACTTGGATCCGAATTGGTGTCGTCGATGATGATGTAGTTGTCCGGACATGCGACGTACTCGTCTTCCTCCTGGGATGCTAACTTCCTCTTGAGTTCTTCAATCTCCTGCTTAAGATCGCCATTGTGCCTTGCTAGAGCTACGATCTCGTCCATGTAGTCCTTGCGTGTAGACTTTAGTTCTCCTTCTAGCTCGATGATCCTTGCCTTCGCATTCTTCAACTCTACCATGTCATTGCACATCTGGTTCTCGTGGCGTCGAATGTGCTGGTTTAACTCCTGGATGAAAGATGCAATGGATCTATCCTTCTTGGTGCTGACTAACTCCCATTGTTCATCACGGCGTCCGCAAATCTGGTAGATAGTGTCCTTGAGGTCTTCTTGATAAACTTCTCCAATGCGTCCTATGGTGATATGAGCTGCCGTGCTCCTTCCTCGACTCCAGGTTGGTGCATTGAAAACACTATCTATGGGCTTCGTGATTGGCGCGAATGTTCTTCCCGGAACGTGAGCTTGAATCTTCCAGCGCTCCTCTTCAGGCAGAGTGGCGTTGAAGGTTCCCGTGAAGCTTGGTAATCCAATGTTCAGGTACTTGGTGACTTCCTTCAGGTGAAATCCAAATGGTGTGCCTTCATCCGGTTGAGCGTACTTAATCTTCGCGTTCGTCATCCTAATAGAGTAGAAAAGATGAGGAGTTAGAAAATGAGAAGAGAAGGGTGATCTATGGCTTTAACTTAGTGGTCGTGTCCTACAGTCAGCGTGTGCTCTGATACCATCTCTGTAGCGACCTGACCCGAATGGATCACGTCTACTGTGCTACGGTGTCATCCCTGGATCAGTAATGCTGACACCACACAGTACATCGAGGTTTTATAGCAGAGTTGCAATCACACACTTATTACATCGATGGCTCAAAAAAACTTATTACAATAAATATGACTTAAGGCCATATTTTAAAGATAACAGCGGAAGACTTGGAAGATAAATGGGTCCATCAACTCCAGCGGCATCACTGAGTATAGAAACCACGACCTAAACACCTCAATCGTCGTCTGAAAAGTCTGCAACATTAACGTTGCAGCCCGAAAACGGGTCAGCACATGGAATATGCTGGCAAAGTAACACATAGAGAGTAATGGAATGAAACAGCTATACTATATGCATATATGGCTGGTGGAAAGCTCTATGGTTACAGTTTTGCGTAAAGCCAGTTTTTCCCTACTGCAAAGGAATAAATTTATTTAACTATCATGGTGGTTGTGAAACATTGAGAATGGTTGACAGCATTCTCAATCCCAATTAAAAGTAATTAAAACCCAATAACATTAATTAGAAGTAACATGTTGAGATTCACAATGATATTCAAGTACTAGATACTCAAGTTGTCCATAACCGGGGACACGGCTAATCATGATTAGTTTGTTACTCTGCAGAGGTTTGCGCACTTTTCCCCACATGACTCGATCGCCTCCGTTTGGTTTCTCGCACTACATGGTGTTTGAGAAGACGGATGACCGAGACATAGTCTTTCAGAAGCACTAGCACCTTACATGTGGGGTAGACCGGTACACCTACATCCCCTACATCTGCTAGTCCACCCCGTAAGAGTTCGCACAACTTAGTCAACTATGCTAGACCCATAGTAGCATGTGGCTGCACACGGAAGTTTCTAGCATGAAAGATCTTATGATCCCTTTGAGCCTGGGGGCGGTCCAAAAAAAAACAGGCAAGTCCTGATAGACATCAGGTGCCTCAATCCACCCAGATGTGTGTTTAAGTTGCCACCTTAAATAAACCATTAAAATTATCATCTCACATCTGTCATGGATATCACTCACCCAATCCACGTCTACTAGCATAGCATGGCATAATAAGCAAACGTAGAAGTAACTCCCAAAGGTTTCATAATAATACAGGTAATAGGTACTACCTCATCTACTTCCCATCCCACAATTTAATTAGATCCTAATCATGCAATGTGTGAGGATTGATCTAATGCAATAAAACATGGGTTGTAGAAAAGGTATGATCAAAGTGTTACTTGCCTTGCTGATGATCCGCGAGTCCTAGGGTTTCGAAGTAACAAGCGGCGCAATCCGGGTAATCTATCGCAGACAAACAACAAGCATACAATAAGTACTCATCTAATGCACAGGTAAAACTCGAACAAGAGAACGAACCAGGTAGTTCAACTTAAGAACTCCGGTTGCAAGAAAGAACGAAAAACAAACGGCGGAAGAAAACAACTCGGTTCTAGCAAGTTGAAACTAGGTCAAAATTTTACTGTAACAAAAGCTTGTTCAAGTTGATTAGACGGAACGGCGGTTTCGAGACGAAACTCCAGGCGCTTGAATCACCTGATTCCGATAAACGAGCGAAAAGATAGACTAGGAAGAAGATCGGATCTGAGATCGCGATCGCGGAATAAATCCGACGAAAAGAAAAAGAAGAACGGTTAAACGAACGGACGTTCGTTAACCTAGAAGAATCCGGTGATCACGTTCGTTAGGACGAACGGTCCGGCGAACGGTCCAAAGGCAACTAAATCGGAGAAGAAAACGAATCCGATCTAGGGTTTCGGAGAAGAAAAACCGATCGAAAAACTGATCTAGAAAACCGGAACGGTTTAGAGAAGAAAAGAATCGGAACGATTAGAAGAAAACGATCCGAGAAAAAGAATAGATGTAGCGCGGGGCAACCTTGGCGAGGTCTCCGGTGAGGGGCTCCGGCGGCGTCGGCGTAGGGCGGCGGCGTGGGCAAGGTGCGGCGGCGGCGCGGGTGTGGGGCAGCGGCGGCAAGGTGCGGCGGCGGCGCGGGTGTGGGGCGGCGGCGGCAAGGTGCAGCGGCGGCGCGGGTGTGGGGTGGCGGCGCGGGTGAGGCGGCGCGGCGGTGGTGACGCAGGGCGCGGTGTGATGCGGCGCGGCGGCGGTGCAAGGCGCGGTGTGATGGAGAGCTTTGATTTGATGTGTTTAGAGGGGGGGTGCTGGTATTTATATTGGGGAGGGGAGGGGTTTACTTGGGGTAGAGGACAAGAAATAAACTAGGATTAGGAATCCTAGATGAAAAAAGAAAACGAAACAAGGAAACGAAGTAGGACTAAATCCTACTAGGAAACAAAAGGGCGGCGGCGGCTACCTGCGCCTGCGCTTGCCTGGCACGGCGCGCGGCTGCGCAAGAGCTGGGGCGCGGCGGCTGGCTGGGCCTTAGGCCCGGCTGGCCTGGCTCTCTTTTTTTTGTTTTTTTTTATAAATAGTTCCGCGCAGAGAAAAAAAAACAAAAAGAGAACTAAACGAACTCCGAAAAATCTAAAGTAAATTTTCCCCGACTCCTAAAAATGAGCCGAACAAAATGAACTTTTCTCCGGACCTAAAATGCAATTTTTGAAAACGCGCATTTTTCCCTATCCAAATAAAATGCAAATAAACACCGGAAAGCAAAATTGATCTATTTATTATATCTTCATTTTTCCTAAATTTGGGAAAGTCATATTATTCCCTCTCTCATATATTTTGACACCGGAAAAATTATTGAAGATAAAATAAATAAATCAAATGATCCTATTTTCAAAATTCGAGAGAACTCTCAAATATGAAAATAACGAAATCTCCAACTCTCTCCGAGGGTCCTTGAGTTGCGCGAAATTTCTAGGATCAACCAAAATGCAAGAAAATATGATATGCATATGATCTAGTGTATAACATTCCAAATTGAAAATTTGGGATGTTACAACCTACGATGATGGTAGTGAATATAAAGGGGGGAAACCATAAGCTTTACGAGTATAGTGCCCGTTCCATGGCGGATCTGAAGGTGCAAACCAGACAAAGCTACTTCGCAACCAATGTTTGCTTTCAACTAGCCACTACGATTTGGTATGGACAAGAAAAGTACAGTAAACAAATTATGATCTATTTTTAGGGTGAGATCAATAACTTAAGCACATATGGAAGAGTACCACCTCTCTTGCGACGCCGTGTAGGCCTATGCTGATACGTTGAGGGTGCTGCGGGTGCGATGGCTGTCGGCGGCGGGGAAGAAGACTTTAGACGGAAGACGGCCGGGTCGGGGGATATATCCTATTGCTGTGGACGAGGTGGTCGTAGGAGCGGCAACGGCAAGGTGGACGACGGCGCCGATGAAGCGAGAGGAGGCGATGAAAGGATCCTGGTCCAGAGCCGTGGATGAGAGACATCCATCTCTTGTAGCGGATGACGGGGTAGGGGTAGCGGCTCCGGCAAGGTGGAGGATGGGGTGGCGGACGGAGGAGGTTGGCCGCAGTGCGGAGGTTGTCGTGCCGCCGACGGTGTATGAATGGGGAAATGGAGGGGAGGGGGGATCTCAAAATTTGGGATGCTCTTCTCTGAAATGGGGGAAAGTTATGAACTAATCCCCCATTTAAAATTTCGGACATCGCATCGGTTGGGGATAGGACGGTAATCTCGCATCTCCCAAATATTTGCCGGTAACTATTTCGGGCGAGGAGAGGGTGTTTTGCCGCCCATGGTTGGCGCCCACGGTGTATGAACGGGGCTGACAGGTAGGGCGGTTGTGTCACGTCTGATGGAAGTTACACATCGGCCCCTATTTAAAATATTAGCCTACATCAATTTCGGACGAGGAGAGTTTGTTTTGCCGCCCACCGTGTATGAATGGGGAAATGGAGGAAGAGACACATGTCTTTCGGACGAGCTTGAATCAAATGTGTTTTGCCGCCCATGTTTGGCGCCCACCGTGTCTGAATGGGCCCAGAGGCCGTCGTGTCACGTCTGATTGAAGTTACTAGTCTACCCCTATCGACAGCAGCGTAAATCCGGTCGATAAGGATGTCAAGTGTCATGGGTAGACAGTAATTTCCATCTCGCAAACACTTGCTTCGGGCAGCCCACAAATTATAGTGGGTGTTTAGCCGCTTCGTTCAAAACTTGGGAGAATTAGCATTCACGTTTGCCCTGGGACCTGGCAAACTAAATTCAAATCCAATTTGTATTCGATTACGAATATCCATAGATAATTATATGTTTTGTTATTTATTTCTTCAAAACCACAACAAAGATTTATTCCACCTTTATATATGATTATGATTTAGAAATGGCGTGATCTTCGAATTCAGTAGGTTGGATACACTCTGAGTCAAACAGTTATTTCATCCAATACAATATGCTCACACGAAAAATAGTTCACCTTATGTCAATCATACAAGTACTCAGGATTTCCTCGCCTAAAAAATTTGGATCATTACAACACATGGACAACATAGGGGGTCTTGCAACATAATTCATTCAGAGACATGACACAACATGCAAGTACAATAATCTAATGACAATTTCAACTGGTATCTAAAGAAGAACCGGGATTACCTTGGGCTTCAGATAGCAGAAACAGCAGGACCTCCTCCGTCTTCAAATGCAACATTCTTACTTCCTCCAATTCTTGGGTTGCTTGCATAATGTGTGCCGCTAATTCCATAATTTCCAGCCTCAAGATAAAGATTACCTCATTCATGGCAGCCACACCATCTCTTTCTGCCTCTAGTAGAGCCTCAAGCACTATAATATATGTGCTCAGACTGCTCTCCGGCGGTGTTGCCTCTGAACTGCTACCATCTGGTAACATGGATGGCGCACTGCTTCCATAAATAGATTCTGGGGTTGTACATTGTGTCCTAGTGTGAACGGCATCCTGAAAGGTTTCCGTAGGACATCAGTAAGAGATAGTTACCGTATGATCCAGGCAGTAAGCTTACATGGTAAACGACGGACGAATTATTGTCGAGCATGGCAAACTATATTTAAATGGTTTGAAGCAGCATCAGCCGAAAAGAAATTAAAATGGTAAGATGAAACTAGGGATGTAAGTGGCAAATAAACGACATCCGCCAGTCCCATCTAGTTAGTTTTTGCTACCTCCCTAGTTCATTTTCCTCAAAAAACAAAAACTCTTTTAAACTATCATACCACTAGTGGACTTTAATCAGGATTAAACGGGACCCAGTTGACATCCCTAGTTGAAAGGGAGTGTACAACCGCTATATTTAAGTTGCCAAGGCATCTAAGCAGTTGAAATAATCTAAGAAAGCACTTAACAGTGTGGCCTCATATAAACTACGAAGACAGTCTTGTGATGAAGTTGAGAGGAAAAGTTAAGGACTCAAATGAAATAGGCATGCATTTCTTTACGATAGTACAGCAGGCACTGCTGACATATTGGCCAACTCATGTATAGTGTAACAACAAATAAGCATTCGAATCAAGCAATACAGCAAAGCAGACAACCGAACTATTTGTAATTCGGTAGGATTACACATTGAGGGCACAAGCCAAGAAAGCAGCCCACTCGCATTACATTTCACATGTACTAAAACACACTGGCTTACCATATGTTGTTGTGAAGCCTAGCTGTTGTTGCAATGTTCTTTGAAGATATCGTTAGCATCCCGTGGTTGCAAATCTAGTTGTTGTAGTTTATTCTGCACCATCTATTTAGGTAAAATTAATTTTAATCGCATGCACTGGTCCGAATTGATCATCAATGGTTCACCTAAACTAATGAAAGAAGGGTGTGTGCATACACGACAATATAGCTGCTTCCCTCTATTTTCATGCTTGTTCGAGGTGCCAGCCCCAAAAGAACAAATATTTTGCTTGATGGGGTTGGCAGCTCCATAATTAATAGAAGCATCAAATTAGTCATGCAACTTGGGAAGATCAAGAACACACAAACAAGTAATGAACAGAGGCTCGCAGCAGTGATGTAATAGCTAGCATCAGAAAATGTAGGGTAAACGAACAAAAAGCAGCGGAACCACATGCTAGTTTGCTGATGTGTAATTAAGCATAGAGAACATTAAGCAGTCTGATGGAACCGACAGGTGGCATCAGAACAAAACTAAAGCATATTAACTATATGTGCACTGGTATGTAATTTAGCATATGTAACATGTTCACTTCCAGAAGTATGGCCCTACAGGTGCAAGCAGAATAACGCGTCTCATGAAAAACTGAATGATGCCCTGAAGAAATTCAAAGGTGCGGTGCTTATGCTAGGAAAGTGAACGTAGGCGTCGCCCGTTGAATAATACTACCTGATTCTCGGCGGCATATGGGTATCGTTGTCATACTTGATAGCTAAGGATCGTCGATGGTGCTCATGTTGCGGTTGAGTTTGGGCCGGTTGTCGCTGTCGCTAAAGCGGCTCCAGTGCTACGGTTGCGGCGCTTGTCGACATACAAGAAAGCTCATCTGTGGTAAGTGAACAATTGCACGATAAAGAGAAAAACCGAAGGAGTACAAATCGAAATAACCTGATGAGGCTGCGACGTCAGTAAAGCAGGGCCGGTGGAGTTGAATATGGCGTCCATGGAGCAGGTCCGGTGCAGTGGACGAAGGATTCGGCGGGCACGTTGTACAGTGCTTTCGGTGAGGTGGATCTATTGTGGCAGACGAGGGCTTGTATGAAGGGCCAGCGAAGGGGCGGACGAGGGAGTCAGTGAAGGGCCTACGCTGTGGTGGACGAGGGCGCCAGTTAAGCAGATCCGGTGCAGTGGACCATGATGGCGGTCAAGGAGATCTGGAGCAGTGGACAAGCCAGTCGCTGAAGCGGCTCCTGTGAAGTGGTGAGTTGGCAGTTGGGGGTTCCAAGGTGCGGAAGGTAGATCCGGCGGGGTGTGAGGTCCACCGCTGCGGCGGAGGACTAGATTCGGCGGCTTGCCGTAGTTGGGGGGGTTGGGGAGGGGAAGGGGAGGGGCTGTGGGTAAGAATGTTGGGGGCAAAGAGGGGAAAACAATGGAGTTACCAAAGCATCCCTTTTCCGTTCATGTGGCAGGGGTAAAACAGGAATATCGCAGGGCTAAACTTTCGGGCGCGTGATATTTCGATGTGAGCGGGAAGTTTGAAAGCTTTTGGCGCCTAAAATTATAAGTATTCTGCTCTCGTACGGCCGACTATGATATCATGGCCGACAATTTGTTTGTTTTGCACGCAAAAAAATGTGCAAGTTTTGAAAATCAATGTCTCCAACTCGAAACTTAGATTGTCCATTCAATTCAAATATGGATCATTGAGCTACTACAAGCAAATACCATCATACGGTCCAATTCAAATGAAATTCCAAATGTGTTTATCCTAAATATGATGACAAAAGCAAAAATGTGTATGTGTATGAATAAAGTGGATGATTATAAAGTTTGAACATGCCCGTATGTGTATATCTCTAGGTTTGATATATGAATTTGAAATCACGAAATCCCGGCTTAAAAAATGTACCTCCGTTTAAATGAATTACAAAAGCTAATGATGGAGTCGAATTCCAAAATTCCAATCTTAGGTTTGTAATTCTGGTACATCAAGGTATATCACGCATGTTCAAAAGTATCGTTATCTCATAGTACAAACTGTGAAACAAATTGATCAACCATGAGTGCACAATATCTAAATTATGCTAAAGTCCCTCAAATATAGACACCTCACTCTTTATCTTAAGTCACCCCCCCACCACCACACACACACATAGAGAAGTCGTTCTCTCCCCCAAACACCAACACACGAGCACATTAACACCCCTCTCTCTTGTAAAGTCCGGACCCCAACATAGGTCTCTATCACTTTGTCTCTCGGGCATGCACACATCTCTTCCCTCACTCTCTAGGTCTCCCGCTATCTCTCTTACCCAAAGCACACGCACTATGTAGAGTGTATATTTCCCATACACACAAAATGTCGCCCCCAAACATCTGTCTCCCTAGTTATGTGGTTCTCGCGCACTCACCTCACACACCACCCCCACTGCAAACAAGCACACTTTGTCTCCTTGTGCACCACTCTCCTCTTTCTATCTCTCCCACATGCAGACCCGCCCTAGCTCCTTCCCTGTATACATATATGTCGTGACTCTTTGCATAGCTCCCTAATGTATAATTGTTCTCGATTTCGCACATTGTTCTCTCACCATCTATTCTAGATCTCATGAAGTCCCTATCACACACACGATGACTCGCTTCCCTTGTGTCTCCGTTCATAGGCCAATTTCGGACTACATAAACATTGTCTCCCTATCTATACGCCATTTATGGACACAAACGACCCCTCTCGCCCCCTCTCTTCTCTCTCTCTCTCTCTCTCCCCGTTGCTAGCTCTCTCTTTCTCTCGCTCTCACACCCCTCTCCCACACAAACACTCGATGTCTCTTCCAAATAGTCTGCTCCCCCCGCCCGCACCCGTGCTATCTCGCTACAACACATGTCACACCATTCCCCCTTCCCTTATACTAGGTTTACATCATCAGTGGTATCTCTACTCCACATACACTCTCTCCCTCTCACACACAAACGCGTGCACAAACACACACAGACACGCACAAACACCCATTTATCTGGATCCTCATCTCTCCTCATGTCCGCAAGTGTATCTCACACACTCACTCTCTAATTATGTATATCTGTCTCCACGTTACACAACACAAAGCCCCATGTACATGTCTCTCTCTATCCTCCACACACATAGACACAAAGAATATGTTATCATTGCCTCAGTCTCTAACATATCACACACGCACTCTCTCTCTCTCGCAAACACGCTCAACAAGGGTTTCCCCGTGAATAACTTACCGTCTATTCATCAACAGTAGTGGCGGTATGGCGAACACGAGACGTGAAAAAGAATAAATCTACACGTGCTTAGACCACCTAGTATGACTACTAGGACTAGAGCAAGCCAAAAAGCGCGCCGCCGTCACCCCCTCCTTGTCGGCGACGGGAAAATCTTTGTCTTACACAGTCGAGAAGTCATTGTGCTAAGGCCCCACATGTCGAGGCGTTGAATAGAATGTAGATGCTAGTTTACGGAAGCAAGTATCGATAATACGTTTGTATCTCCATACTTATATTTCTTCTCTTATAAAAAACCGAGTTGGTGATGATGGTATGTGTGCCATCTTGCAATATAGACCGTCCGATCTATATCTGATGGATGGAAATTAAACTAAAAGATACCCGCACCCCTCTCCACATTCGCAGACAAGGCCTTCCCTCATTCATCCTTATCTCCAACAAACCTCATTGTTGAGCAATTAAGAAAGGAAGCCTCTGGAACAAACTGGCCTAGTGGCCGCTATCGGCGTCGTCAATCCCCATGCCTCCGGTCAGTCCGACCACCAACCACCACCACACCCCACTCCTCTTCACCTTATCTCATATTTCTCGAGATATCATTAGTTTTTACACATGGGATTACTCCCGCAAGGGTCAATCACAACAAGTGTTTTATAAAAAAATGCATCTTGATGTTCCGTGCAATGCACGGATCTTGCTAGTACTCCTACACAAGACTAAGTTGGTGATGCTGGTGTGTCTGCCATCCGTCGTTTCTGACCATTAGATCTAAATCTAATGATTGTGAGGTAAGTTGTTGCCTTTTCTCACCAACATCCCACTTGTCTACCAATTTGCAGAAAAACCCATAATTAGTATCTTAAAACCAACCACATCCCTCCCTGACCTCACCAAAATAGCCAAAGGAATATATTCTAATTGAAACATAATATATCTCTAGTGACATATGTATATCAAAATTAGAGTGTTTTGTACCAAGTTTGTGAATAAGTATTATTCTAATTATGATTCGTTGCAACGGACATGAACATTGCCAGTATTCCATAGTTTCGAGTTTTCCATCAAGATATTAGTCACTCATGGTTGATATTTACTTTCAATCATGTACACAGATGCACTATGTAACTAGCCTTGCTTATTGGCTTCCAAAGCTTAACTTTCACCCCCTACTTACAATATGTAGAGTATTTAACAAAAAACTACCACTTTCAACCAGCCCTAGGAAGAATCTATTGTACAAAAAATAGCAAAAACATACCCAAAATTTCTTAATCCATGCCAAAAACTACCTAGTACTCCTACTGATTAGGTTTGTTTAAACCCATTTATGACAGGGTTGGCCCACACGTCCGTGCTGACGAGGCAGCTTAAACCAACACATTTTGTTTGACCGTTGACACGAGGGACCCACATCTGACCTTCTATCCTGTTATTCCCCCTCAAATCATTATTTTTCTTGAACATTACTTCAAACAGTACTGATTCGTGTTCGTCGGTGGCGCCGGTGATGAGCGAGTTGGCCGCCGCTCTGCCAGACGGGCCGGACGCCACGCTGGCCTCCGCACGGGTTGGCAGGCTGGCCCGAGCATGACTCACGAGTGAGCAAGCCGCCGTGTTGTCCTTAGCGCGGCGCGTGCGAGCAAGCTGCCGCACTGCCGTGCAAATCTAGCTAGCAAACCTTGCAGACAAGCAGCTGGATGTAGCTATCTTGGCTAGCTAGCGGCCGCGAGCGCCAGACGGAGCTGGCATCCGGGCTGCCGCAACATGGGCTCCGCACTGCCGGCGATTTTGACCTCGCCTTCTTCCAGCGGCGGTAGCTGCGTCCCATGGCCGAGGATGACTAGGTGGACGGGCCGGAGGTAGGAGGTCACTCGAGGATTTTTGTTGGTAAGAGCATGTACAATGGTTGATAAGGTAGTCTTATCTTAAGTCTGCCACGTATGCAAGTGGTAGTAATTTCTTGGCATTTTAGTGGTTTCTTGCATTATTAGAGCAAGTACAATAGGGTTGAGTCAACGGGCTATAAGAAGTAAACTAGTATATTTCTGCTTAGTTGGAGGAAAGAGAAGAGGAGAGAGAAGGTAAGCGGGCTCTTCGTGAAGAGCCAGCTCTAGCACGTGCTCCTAGGCACTTTGTGAGAATGAGAAGTGGGCCACATAATAAAAAAGTAGTACACTCTTTTGATCTATTATTGTACATGTTGGCTATAAGATGGGTTGTAGATGACATGGCACTGGCTTATAGCCAGCAGCAGATGATAGGGGTTTCTTGTAAGGAACAATGTACGTACTACTAGCGACAAAAGGCGATTCTAGGTTGCGTTGTACTCCAACGAGTACTACTAGTGGTCGCGGGAGTGTATACCTCGTTTTGTGGGTTCGATCCCGGTCAAACGCACGGCGGCCTTTTAAAAAATAGTACTACTACACTTCGCTGCGAGCCAATATTTTACACGGGTAGTTTGAGTTTTGAAGTCAAACGGACGTGCGGCCCCACAATCTGGGTGCACTAGACAGCCTAGCCACGTGAACGGGTTTTCCTTCCCAGCATCCCGTGGCTCGCGTGCTCGCCCTAGCCGCACCTTGCTTGTAGCTTCCTCATCAGCTAGTAGCATATTTAAACTAGCACCTCCCAATTAAGCCCGAGGAGTCGGAAAAGCCCGGCGAGGCATTGGGAACTGTGCAATATGGCTCTGTACATAAAGTGCTCTACTCCCTCCGTCTAGGTGTGTAAGTCACCTTATGAAAACCAAATAATCCCAAAACACTTAGGCACCGTACATTAACTCCCTTCTCATTTTTTGTTTTGTGGCATATCAACCAATAAGATATGTGGGCTGTGCATGCTTTCAATGACTTGAGACTACCAAACATAACATGCAGTGGTTAGTTCATTGCATGCAATGCTATTAATTAGCAAAAAGACATTAAGTTTTCTCGTTTTCCTCTCCGCCTTGGTCGCGATGCACAACGTAAGATGACTTACACACCTAGACAGAGGAAGTACTACTACTCTGTAGCTTGTGGCGTTGCACGCTTGGACTTCACTCCATTATCGGCTCTACTATAAAAGAAATTCCTCTTGACGTGTTTTTTTGAAATGGAGGCAAAAGCTTTGCTTCATCTCATTCATAAAGAAGGAACTACTAACAAAGTTCGACGAGATCCATTACACCTCCACAAATGGAAGCGAAAAGCCTAGTCTCGTTGTATCAAATAACTCAAATGTTCTGCCCCCGCAGTAACCGTCGCTGATAAACAGGTTGCTAGTGTGTGCGTGAGAGGAGCGGCTGAGTAGGCCAGCTACGTGAGAGGAGCGGCTGAATAGAGCACTGAGAGTACCCACTAGGCCACTACACAGGTGTACTTCCCCTGCATTGATAGTGGAGTGATGGTTCTAGAGAACAGTAGTACCCTCCACTTCCAACTGTAGCTCCTTGGCCTGAGATTCAAGAGTTCAAAACTGGTGCACTATACTAGACTAGACTAGACTAGAAGTACTGTACATCACACTACTAGTTGAGAAAAGTAGTACTAGTACTGCTACAGTACGAGTACGTACTCCTCCGTCACATAATGTAAGACATTTTTTGACACTAGTTGGCGTGTACAAAAAATGGCAAAAACATACCCAAAATTTCTTAATCCACGCCAAAAACTACTACCTAGTGCCAAAAATTTCTTACTAGTGCTATTATTTACAGTATAGTGCAATCCCATAACGTTCCATAATCCCTTTCTTTCAAAAAAATCTCTTCTGGAGAGAAGATTGCTATCTCCACACGAGCTTCTCATAGGCCAGCGCCACCGCATGCAGTCATGTGAGAGAGAGGGAGACATCCATGCAGCATGCAGAGAGAGGAGAATGCGGGCGGACGGTCAATGGGTTGCTTGGGGCATTTATAGCTGCTAGCTCCTCCCATCCATGCGCCAGGGGTATTTCCGTCCAGAAAGCATGCAGCGAGCCCCTGCCTTGGTATCCGGGTCTGCTCTTATGCGCAGAGTAAAAAGAATCGGAGGGAGTACTAGTAGTAAATAATAGCCTCACCGCTTCGCTGAGGAACGATCTACAGTTGGAAGGGACGAGGCCCTGCGGTTACTACGCTATTATCTCCTCCTCGCCAGTTCCCCTCCCCCCGAAGAGAAGGCAGTTCGTCACTGCTCCCATGGATTCACTAGGCGGTTCTCCTCCTCGTCGGGGCTGGGAGACCTTGGACGACGATCCTGTGGGAGAAATCGCACACCGCTCCGACGTCCTCACCGCCGCAAGACTCGATGCTTCCTGCACCAACTTTTTCAAGACGCTGCTTAAACAGGCCATGCTTGTTGGTCTTCCATGTGTCCTCGAGGAGAAGGTTCTTCTATGGGACAATCCTTCGAACAGTCCGCCGCTCCCTGGCCATGGTTGCACGTTGACTCCGCTAGAGTTGCCGACGTTGAGAGGTAGTCGGATTTTGTCTGATGAGCAGGTCAGTAATGGAGTTTGATCATGTAGTACTTAGTTATTCCATTTCCATCCCGTAATTTCTCCGCTGCCCACCGTCTTATATATAGATCTTGGTCGGTGCCAACGAAGTTTGGCTTGCATACCTCCGGCCGGATACCACCATCATTTTGCACAACATCCACAGCAGTGTGGCCGTTCCGGTAGACCCCTTCTCCACCATTGGGATCGGCCTCCGGACTAGATGGGCTTGAATACGTATGATGATGCCTACATGAGATTGAAGAAGATAGCAATTGCGGACCCGCCGACAAAGTGACGCGGCTACGACGATTACTATCTCATCACGGTGTTCGACATAAGGATTGCCATCAATGCAAGAGGCAGTAACGGCAGAGGCTGGCGCATGTTCGCGGCGGCAAATTTGTACCCCTACACGTTCGAAGACGCCGTGCGCCATCTAGGCCGCATCTTCGCGGTGACAAGCCAGGGGACTTGTTTCATCTGGTTTCCATCCTATGGTACGGGATTACAAACGGAATGCACAAACCATCATTTGCATCCCTAACAGTACTCCATTATTTTGCAGGGACCAGTCATCCCCCGATCAAAATAAGATCGGCGATCCTGGATGTGCATTTGCATCCACGATTCGGTCTAACCTGGAACCTTGTAGCTGACTTTGGCATATTGGGATCAACTATCTTAGCAGTCGTTACTCATGGTACCACTGATGTGCAACATGATCACACAATCTACCACGATCGGACCGTCACCATCTACCCAGGTATTCCATTTTTTAACCCTCTCGCCTTCTCTTTGATTGTTGTACTAGTAGTATACTATGTAGTACTAGTAGGAGTACTTTTTACCTTGGAGGACGCGTATAGCTAGCTAGGTCCTTGAAGACTTGAACCCACTAGCTGCCACCATTTTTGTTTATCCAGGTCTTACTATCTCATCCATGTAGCCAAGAGTGGCTATATATAATAAGCCGGTTATTTTACTTCCTCTATACCGGAGTAGTACTATTTGCTGCACAGTATTACTGACCGCCATATTTGAGCACAACATTATTATGCATGGACCTTGACTATGTACGTCACCATGTGTCCAGATCTGGGATGCCGTGTGTACCATATGAACGGCGCCGAGTTCGACCCCCGTGATGCTACGTGGGTGCCGAGGAACACTCTTGGAGAGTACTCGCTTTTCATCGGGGACAGCTACCTCATTGTGAAGTGGATGCCACCTTCCGTGCACGACACGGGAGGCCTGTTGTTCATGAAGCATGCTTGTGTCTTCAGTGCGCACCGCCAGATGAGCGACATGCTAGGACACGCTATCCCTGATTTATGCCGCTTCAGCTTGGATGAGTCTCCATCGTGTGGAACCAGACTAGAAAGCTGCGGCAATGATTCCTGTTGCCCACCGCTATGGATTGTGACATCCATGAAGAACAATTGCGACTGGAACCTGGAGGAGGACATGTAGCCCATCTATAACGTGTAAGTGGAGTACGGTAATTGTGAACGGTAGCGATGTGAATATATGTAGACTAGTCGTGCACAAATTTATCGCATGAATTGGAGATGAACTTGTGTGGCATACTGGCATTTGTCCTTTAGAATTTATTACTAGTAAATGTGTTATGTGTACGTGCAACTTGTGTAGTTGTTGCACGGGCTCCAACACGCTCTTTGAGAAAAAAAAGGTGGCACATCTTTGGATATACGTGACGTGGCGGCATCATATAGTAGCATCATTCGCTATAGTTGTAGTACACTCCTACTAGGACGATAACTCCTATAAAACCTTGCACTTGGCTCTTTGCCTCTTCGGGAGGTTCAACAGTTCGTACTCGTGTGAACCTTGCACTTGGCTCTTCGCCTCTTCGGAAGGTCCAACAATAATGATACTACAGTACAATATGCTTCTGGCAATCTGACATCGATTGAACTGCTGCACGTCCACCGCGAGGGTGAGGGCGAGGGAGAGGGAGAGGGCGCTGTAGTCAAAACCCTCTCCTCATCCTGCGAACCACCGCGCGCGTGGGCGACGGAGAGGCGTAGTAAGCAAGCTTCTCCTCGTTCGGCGAGTTGACGGGACACATCAAAGCAGTACTAGTACTAGTAGTAGTAGTCCATACTGCGTCCTTTCCGATTAATATGGCTTAACTTGAAACGAGAAAAATACACTGGCGGTCAACGTATGTAACAATATGCTCTTTACGGTCACTATATATAGTTTTGCGGCGATTATACGGTCACTAGCTCATCATAGAGCACCATATTGCACCCTACTGACCGGCCACATAGTCGACGTGGCACTTTGTTGACTGGTTAAATTGTCACCTGGTTTCTGGGTCCCACCTATTAGTTGGTAGAGCAAAGAAATCAGTTAAACAAAACTTTACGCAGGCGCGACACGAGTCCAACCCTTGCGCGCGAACCGCACTGGCTGTGTATGTGAGTGCATGCATGTGTCCTCCCTCGGTCTTCCAACAAAGAGTGTACATCGGCTATAAAACAAAGAGTGTAGTATATGATGTACATCTACACTTCCAATGCATTTAGCCTTTAATCTAAATCGATATTGATTGACCAATGCACCAACTTGTGCTGTAGGTATAGGCTACATGTATATCCTTAATTACAGCATGCAACGGCCTTCATTTAATCTTCTTATCTCAATGGTCACATGCACACATAAGTCTGCTACTTTTGGGCGTTAATTATGCCCTGGTTAATGTGTAAATCTCTAAATGTATAGTCTTTCACGGACGTAGGGAGTAGGTTGAGCACTTGAGCGTGAGCGTGTGTGTTGCGTCATGTGTTGTGTGTCGCATGGGTGCATGAGTGTTGCATGCGTCCATGTGTACGTGTGAGTGTTGCATGTTGCATGCATGCATGGGGCTTACTCCCTCCCATTGACATTTTCATATTTCAAGCTTCCTCTGTTCCCTCCATATGGTGATACTCCCTTTGTTCCCAAATAGTACGGAGTAAAAGCCTCCCTCTGTTCCCAAATACGGAGTATTTGTCTTTCTACAGATTTCAACAAGTGACTAGGTACGGAGCAAAATGAGTGAAGTGAGCGTAGAGACATAGGGATACTGTAGAAAGGAAGTCCTCGCGATCCATTATTCCCCATCTCGGTCAGAGAGAACTATTCAACTAGTCTTTGCAGTGAAGTGACAATACATGATGCAGCAAATGGGACACGTAATTAATAAGCTAAACCAGCGTGTTGGTGTTACTAAATCAGCCTTACCCAGTACTGCCATCTCTTCTTCTTCCTCCTCTCTTCTTCTTCCTCCTCTCTTCCCCATCGTCGGCCGCACACCATTTACCCCCGCTCACTGCTCGCCCGCCCGCGCCATCTTCCTTGGTAGCTCGCGCGTACCATATCCCCCCGCTCACTGCTCGGCCACACGAGGAGAAGCTTCTTCGCTCGCCCACCCGAATCCACTTCCCCGCTGGCTCGCAGGCACCGAAAACCCCAATGGCAGAACCGACTGACACAAAGAGCCGCGATTGGAATTCCCTCCCCGAGGTTCTCTTGGAGCAGATCTGTAGTCGTATGGACCTACTCAGCACTGTCCGTCTGGCCGCATGCTCGGTGTCTTTGTATCGTCTACTCGTCTGCAATCGGCCGGCTCTTTTCAAGACACCCTGCTTGCTGATGCCCAATCCTCGCAGGTGGCCCAGACACCGACTTGACGATCCTACGGAGGTTGCCGTGGTGCCCCTCGACATGCTACAACTACTCGTCCACCTGTCCTTCATGCGCTGCCACTACTGGGCGGGCATGAAGGCCAACTAGATCGTCCTCATCCACCACACCGGTAGTCCGTGGCGTCTCGTGGATATCTACACCCAGCGAGAGATCACCCTTCCATCGTTGGATACCGCCGCCATCGAGCCTCGCGGCCCGCCGGACACTCCTGCCTACTACGCACGAGACGCGTCAAGCTTTTGGCTCGACCTCTGTTTGCAGAAAGTTGTAATCTGCAAAGTGGCCACACCAGCAGAAGACTACATGGATTACAAGCTCATTGCCTTGTTCAACATGGGATTAGTCTATCTGGAATCCAGTCGCCATACATGGTTATGGCTCATCATCAATCCTGTTGAGGCAACATTTTTGTCTGATGCTATAGTGCACAATGGCATCGTTTACTCGGTCGATGCATAGATTGGCTGCCTATACTGGTGGAATCTATCGTCGTGTAATTGTTCTATCTCATCTCATCTTTACCTTATGAATACGACTGTCTGTTCATTTGTTACAAATTTAGAATGCATAGCATGTCTATAACCACATCATTGCTATATGTTCCTCTCATTTCCTAGATTTTTATGACCACACATGTTATTGTTAGAGTTGATATGAGAACATTGGCATCTAATGATTGTTAGAATACATATTATGAGCATAACATCATGATTGCTATATGTTACTCTCGTTTACAAGATTTTTATAACAACGCACGTTATTGCTTAGAGTTGATATGAGAACAGTAGTAGTAAGTGCTATGGTAGAATATGAGTAGGCGCTGTCATAGCTATTTTCCTCTCATTGTTACATGATGTTTAAACCATGACATATTGCTAGAATATGAAAGCCATTGGCTTATTTTTTTTACTTGGGGTATGATTATGACCACGGCATTGCAATTCTGTGTCTATGATATGTGTCACTGTTATAATTATCTTAATTCCACACATACTCTGAACATGATTGTTTATTTTTGTCCTTTTGGTCTCCAATTTGAATTGTTGCAGCAGACGCAAATGCGCCGGCCTTCATGATTCCAGGACCTAGAATCATACCAGCCGATGGGTGGTGGTTTATCGCTCGTTCAGCTGACGGCGGTCATTTGATGCTCATTCGCACGTACCAAATTGACCAAACCATTACATCAAACCACATGCAGTACAATGTGTGGGGCATTTGTGACATTGATGGCTATGGCTGCTTCGTGTTCGAGAAAGATCCCAGCTCCGTTGGGCCAGGCGTATTCAACTGGAGGCGGTTTTACAGCCTCGGCAACCACTCCTTGTTCCTCGGGCTCAATTATCCGATCATCCAACTAATCATCGATCATATCACCGGCGATAATTACTGTGCTATGCAACTTCCGTTCGCGAGGGGGGCTGTGTTTACACATCATACCATGGGTTTCATGAATCACCATATCCAGAGATTCATCGACACAACTTGTTGCCAGATAATCTTCAGTGTGTGAAAGGCATCAAGCTTCCATGCAATGGATGGCTTTTGCCAACCCGACATGCGGCGATGTGGTTCATGCCAACAGCAAATATGCACAACTTGATTCGTGCTGATATCTAGACTGAGCCATGTATTCTGCTGCTGTAGCACGACCCTCTTTTGTTGGATATTATGTATTGTTGTTAGTTTGAAGCACTCCTCTGGTTTGAAGGATAGATACCTTCCTGGGATCAAGTGCATCCTAACTCACCTGTGTAGGATGTACTGATAATGATGATGGAGATGCTGTGCAGAAGCCATATATATATATATATATCAGTTAGGCTTCAAGTACGTACTTGTTAGTTAAACCTATGTATAAGTTGTGACACTAAATACGACTATTAAGTACTCCAGTACAGTAGCAGTACTAGTATACGTCGGTCAAATTATTCATCATGTCCACACATTGAATTGACATGACAACACGCTGCGCGTGAGGTGACACAAGAATCTCGGCGGCGTGTTCGGGTATTCTGGACTTCAGATTTGGAGTACCACTTATCTATCGAAATCTTTCATCATTCACTTAAAATAGTCGATTGATCATACATTGAGTACCATATAACTGGAATTACCGATGCAAGTCGAAGAAGGACTAGTCGGTGCTGCCGGCTGGCGTCAAGTTCGATCCCACGGATCAGGAGCTGATCGAGCACCTTGAGGCCAAAGTGAGTGATGACAGCGCGAGATTTCAGTCTCTCATCGATTTGTTCGTACCAACCATCGACAGCGAGCACAGCATATGCTACACCCAACCTGAGAAACTTGCAGGTAAGACACCGATCGACCGTCTACTTGCACAAACATATTCCTTTGTTTATAGCTCTATTTTTCTTTTTAGACGCAGACCTGGTGAAGCAATTACAATTTGACAGTTAATAAAAAGTGAAACAAGTGACTGCAACATGCCAAAGATGTTATGAAAATGCCAACTAGGTACACTAAAACTTGTATTCCAAAATACTGCAAGTATCACACTGAGTGGCCTAAGGAAGCATTTCTTCCAGCGCAATTCTAGGGCATTCAAAAGGGGCACGTGGACGTGTCGCAAGATACAGTTGGAGTGCGGCATGCACGCGATGTGGCACAAGACCGGCAATACCTTGCCGGTGATGGTCAACGGCCGGCAGACGGGCAGCAAAAAAGGTTCTGGTGCTGCACACCAACAAGAACTTCGACCAGCAGAGAACCAACTCTGTGATGCACCAGTACCACCTCGGGGACCTGGAGCAAGAGAAGGAGCGGGAGTTGGTCCTCTGCAAGATTTTCTGCCAGACGAACACTAGGGCCAGGAGTAAAAAGATTATAAGTTAGTTTGGTATTGGTAGTTGTACTACCTTGTCGTCCGCAAGTTGGTACTGTTGTTAACGATCTTTTGGTATGAACTTGCATTTGCTTTCAACCATCATGCCGAGGGTCGACGTGGATATAAAGCTGAATCATTTGTTTCGAAATGAATTTTCAGGCACCTGATTTTTATTTGATGGGTAGCATAAGCACCCGCCGTTCGAATTCCCAGTTCTCTAATTTTTTCAAAACAAGTGCATGCACTTATTATCACGATAAAAA
Organism: Triticum urartu; assembly: GCF_003073215.2. Classification (NCBI taxonomy): domain Eukaryota; kingdom Viridiplantae; phylum Streptophyta; class Magnoliopsida; order Poales; family Poaceae; genus Triticum; species Triticum urartu. The sequence goes on from NC_053022.1 coordinate 264,636,729, forward strand.
AACAATATCTGTGTTGTATCCCAGTTATCAGTCTGTACTTGCAGAATTCTCTCGTTTATTGAGCACGTATATTGTTTTTTCAGGTCGAGCAAGTTTCAACTGGGCTGTAGACTGGCCAGGGTTGGTTTTGTTTTTAACAGGCCTAGCCCATGACGACAACGGGGCACAAAGATCCAGCAGGTATCTAATGGCCTCTGGCCCGCCAGCGTTAGTTATATTTTGTCTTACAACATCCGCAGGCAGTTTTTTTTACTAAATCAAACACACAGCCCAGTTATATTATCCTCTTGAACGCATGTCCTACATCCGTTTTCTAATCTCTACCTATAGTTTTACTAGTTCATATACACGTATCATTATATTGAAAACACATAAAATTCCCTTTTCATATTTACATCCTTATTTTTGTTGTTTTTCCCACCCAGCGCTGATTTTTTTACCACTGGTTTTCCCTTAAACCAACTCAATTGTCCCACGTCTTATTTGCTTACAAAAACAAAACGATTTTTTTGGCAAATTAATAAGTTCTTAAAAAAGGTTTATCATTTCGGGATTACAACAGTTCGGACTCCACCGAAATATGCAAAATAAGTTTGAACTTTTTGACCGTGGTCCTGGGCAGAAAATGGGCTGTAATAAATTACTTAATAATTAGCAAATGGGCTGCAAATTATAAAATATAGCAAATGGACTTTATGTTGTCTGCCACAGATTTGGAGGCTGACTTGTGGGCCTACTAAGTTCATGCGTACACACGGTTTCTCAAAAAAGAAACTTAGTCAACAATCGACTCTACCAGCGTCAAACCGTTAGATGTCAATCTAACGGCAATCGTGCTTCTTCAGTCTCTGATCTTCCTGCCACAGCTGCCCAAACCAGCACCGTCTGAACCGCCTGCTCCCACCTCCCGTGGCCGGCAGTGCTACCGAGCAGGCCTCACGGCCCCATCATACTCGCATCCCTGGCCTGCCTATCCCTCTACTCACCCACACCTCCTATTATTTCCGGCGACGGCAGCCGAACCAGTCAACCCTCATACTCTCCACCGCGTGGGCAGCCACTGTCGTGTCTTCCCCGGCTCCATGTCGTTCCCTTCATAGGCCTCGCCGTCGTCCACCGCACTGGTGCTCTCGGCGCGGCGTGGTCAATGATGTCCATCCAACGGCTGTAGTGCTTCTTCAACCTCTGGTCTTCTTGCCCCAGCCGCCCAAAGCAGCGTCGGTCGTGCCGCATGCTCCTACCTCCCGTGGCCGGCTGTGCTGCCGCGGAGGCCTCGCCGTCCCCATACTACTCCCACCGTTGGCCAGGCCATCCCTCCACTCACCCACTCCCCCTGTTATTCTGCGGCAACGACAGCCTCACACCGCAGCCGAACCAGTGAACCCTCGTACTCCTCTCCGCGTGGGCACCGAGTGCCACGTCTTCCCCGGCTCCGCGTCGTCCCCTTCCTAGGCCTCGCCGTCATCCACCGCCGTGGTGCTCTCGGCGCGGCATGGTCAATGTGGTCAACGACCGACTTCCATCGGAAGAGTACTGTACATGGAGAGGCTGACAACTGGGTCCACGGCAGCCGTAAGGAAGTGCCTCCTTATTACGCACAAAATAATTATTCCTCCACCTGATAGTAGGGACCCACCGGACGGGCCACCAGTATTTCGCGGAAAAAACGTTTCCCCCTGACTGCTGGGACCCACCGGACGGGCCACCGTATTTCGCGAAAAAAAACGTTTGCCCCTGACTGCTGGGACCCATCGGACGAACCACCGTATTTCGCGAAAAAAACGTTCCCCCGCTGTCAGCTCGGACCCACCGGAAATGCCTCCTTATTACGCATAGAAAAATGAATACTCCCCGTGCTAGCTGGGACCCACCATGGTGGGAGGCTGACTTGTGGACCTACTAAGTTGACGGGGATGGAGGGCTTTGTCAACTTAGTCAATATGAACGATTCTAGCTCCAGTGGCCGTACGATGTCCATCGAACGGCCGTCGTGCTTCTTCAATCTCTGCTCTTCCTGCTCCAGCCGCTCAAACAAGCGCCGGCGGGACTGCCTGCTCCCTCCTCCCCGCGGTCGGCTGTGCTGCCGCGCAGGCCTCACTGCTACACCGTACTCCCATCGCTGGCCTAGCCATCCCTCTACTCACCCACACCTGTTGTTATTCTCCGGCGACGGCAGACGAACCAGTAAACCCTCGTACAGTCGTACTCCCCTCCGCGTGGGAAACAACTGCCGAGTCTTCCCTGCCTCCATATCGTTCCCTTCCTAGGCCTCACCGTCGTCCACCGCCCTGGTGCTCTCGGCGCGGCCTGGTCAACGTGGTCAACGACCGACATGCATCTGAAGTGGACTGTACGTGGAGAGGCCGACAGCTGGGTCCACGGCCGCACGCAAGGAAATGCCTCCTTATTATGTGCAAAATAATGATTCCTCCACCTGACATCAAGGACCCACCGAAAGGGCCTCTGGATTTCACGAAAAAAACGTTACCGCCGCTGACAGCTCGGACCCACCAGCTATATCTTCGCACGCAAGGAAGTGCCTCCTTATTACGCACAAAAAAATGAATACTCCCCCTATTAGCTGGGACCCAGTATAGTGGCAGGCTGACTTGTGGGCCTATAAGTTGACGGGGACGGAGGGCTTTGTCAACTTAGTCAATATGCATGATTCTAGCTCCAGTGACCGTACGATGTCCATCCAATGGCCGTAGTGCTTCTTCAACCTCTGGTCTTCTTGTTCTAGCCGCCCAAACCAGCGCCGGTCGTGCCTCGTGCTCCTACCTCCCGTGGTCGGCTGCGATGCGGCGGAGGCCTCACCGCCCCCTACTACTCCCACCGCTGGCCAGGCCATCCCTCCACTCACCCACACCCCCTGTTATTCTGCGGCGACGGCAGCCTCACACCGCAGTGAACCAGTGAACCCTCGTACTCCTCTACGCGTGGGCATCCACTGTCGCGTCTTCCCCGGCTCCGCGTCGTCCCCTTCCTAGGCCTCGCCGTCGTCCACCGCCCTGGTGCTCTCGGCGCGGCATGGTCAACGTGGTCAAGGAATGGCTTCCATCGAACGTGGGTTGTACGTGGAGAGGCTGGCAGCTGGGTCCACGGCCGCAGCAAGGAAGTGCCTCCTTATTACGTGCAAAATAATTATTCCTCCACCTGACAGCGGGGACCCACCGGACGGGCCACCGTATTTCACGAAAAAAACGTTTCCCCCTGACTGCTAGGACCCACTAGCTACACCTTCGCACACAAGGAAGTGCGTCCAGGCAAAAAAACAAAACGATTCACCCCCCTGACTGCTGGGACCCACCAGCTACATCTTCGCACGCAAGGAAGTGCCTGACAGTCGGGGCCCACTTGGTCGAAGCGTACGTAGTGTTGTCATTCTAGTCGTGAACGTGTACGTACATACTGGTCGATGTAGAGGCGCGCGCGTGTTGTAGTAGACGTACGTACAATGGCCAGGGTGCAAGAAAGAAAATATGGCCACATATGTGTACATACGGGCGGGGTCTCGAACGCCTACTCGCGCATACATACGGCCAGGGCTCGTGTACATGGCTGGGTCGGAACGGAGAAACAGTGTCGTCGTCATGTTCATGGGGAGGCAACGGAATGCGTCGTGTTCATGGGGAGGCAACGGAACGCGTGGGAGCCAACCGGCTGGGTTGGAACGGAATGCGTGGTCGTGTTCATTGGGAGGGCTTGGACGGAACAGGCGATGGAAACGAGGCCTGGCGTATCGCAGAACGGAGGAAACGGACCTCCTACAGTCGAAACGGGGGTCCTGTTGATCGGGAGGGGTGTGGCGTACCGCAAAACGGAGGAAATGGACCTCCTACGGTCGAAATGGGGGTCCTGTTGATCGGGAGGTGTGTGGCGTACCGCAAAACAGATGAAACGGACCTCCTACGGTCGAAACGGGGGTCCTATTCATCGGGAGGGGTGTGGCGTACCGCAAAACAGGACTCCACGGGATACTGTTCATCTCCACCGTCGACCTCCTACAGCCTCCACGGGCTACCGTCGACCTCCACCAGCCTCCACGGGCTCCTGTTCATCCAGCCTCCACCGCGCGCTACTCCACCGGCTACTGTTCAACCACCCCTCCACCGTCTACTGTTCATCCAGCCCTCCACACCACGGGGTCCTGTTCAACCACCCCTCCACGGGCACCCTTCCACCGTCTACTGTTCATCGAGCCCTCCACCACACCACGGGGTCCTGTTCATCCAGAGGCAACGCCACCGCTCACTGTTCATCCACCCCCCCCCCCCCCCCCCCCCCCCCGCAACGCTCACTGTTCATCCAATCGATCGGCTTCAGTTAGCAGCAGTAGCGAAGGAATCGCTCGATCGGTTTCAGTTAACAGCCATCGATCGATCGCTCGGGTTCAGTAACGCGTAGCCTGCAGTGCAATCGCTCAGGTTCAGTTAGAGCCCAATGCCTCGCTCGGGTTCAGTTAGAGCCAACACCTCGCACACACGCGCGTGCATGTACGAGAGAAATGCGCATCGCTCGGCCCCCGACCTCCCACCGTAACCGGGAACTCCCCGAAATTTTCCTCCCCCTCGCTTCTACCACGGTTTTTCCTTCATGGACGGCCCAAAGAATGTCATGCAGCTACGTCTCCGGCCCGCCCAGGACGAAAAGCTCATTTTCTGTCATGATTTTTTTCATAGAAGTAGGAGCCCACCACATCTATGATGATACCGGGTTTTGTCACAATTATCGTCATAGAAGTGTCATATGTATGACAGAAAAAAAATTCGTTCGGCCCAAAATGTCATGGGTGTGTCTTTTTTTGTAGTGTATAGAGATGGTGATATTAGAGTCATGCTAGTGAGTAATTGTGAATTTGAGAAATACTTGTGTTAAGGTTTGTGAGTCCCGTAGCATGCATGTATGGTGAACCGTTATGTAACGAAGTTGGAGCATGAGATATTTTTTGATTGTCTTCCTTATGTGTGGCGGTCAGGGACGGGCGATGGTTTTTTCCTACCAATCTATACCCCTAGGAGCATGCATGTAGTACTTTGTTTCGATGACTAATAGATTTTTGCAATAAGTATGTGAGTTCTTTATGACTAATGTTGAGTCCATGGATTATACGCACTCTCACCCTTCCACCATTGCTAGCCTCTCTAGTGCCGCACAACTTTCGCCGGTACCATACACCCACCATATACCTTCCTCGAAACAGCCACCATACCTACCTATTATGGCATTTCCATAGCCATTCTGAGATATATTGCCATGCAAATTTCCACCGTTCCGTTTATTATGACATGTTCCATCATTTGTCATAATGCTTTGCATGCTCATGTAGTTGACATCGTATTTATGGCAAAGCCACCTTATACATGTCGCTCTTGAGTCATTGCACATCCCGGTACACCGCCGGAGGCATTCATGTAGAGTCATATTTTGTTCTAGTATCGGGTTGTAATTTTGAGTTGTAATTAAATAAAAGTGTGATGATCTTCATTTTTAGAGCATTTTCCCATGCGAGAAAAAAAATGTGGCCAAAGAAGCTAACGAAAAAAAGAGAAGCCAAGAAGCCAAACAAAAAAATGAGAGAAAAGGAGAGAAGGGGTAATGTTACTATCCTTTTTCCACACTTGTGCTTCAAAGTAGCACCATGATCCTCATGATAGAGAGTCTCCTATGTTGTCACTTTCATATGCTAGTGGGAAATTTTTCATTATAGAACTTGGCTTGTGTATTACAACGATGGGCTTCCTCAAATTTCCCTAGGTCTTCATGAGCAAGCAAGTTGGATGCACACCCACTTAGTTTTCCTTTTGAGCTTTCATACACTTATAGCTCTAGTGCATCTGTTGCATGGCAATCCCTACTCACTCACATTGATATCTATTGATAGGCATCTCCATAGCCCGTTGATATGCCTAGTTGATGTGAGACCATATCCCTTTTTTGTCTTCTCCACAACCACCATATTCTATTTCATCTATAATGTTATGTCCATAGCTCACACTCATGTATTGCGTGAAAGTTGAAAAATTTTGAGAACACCAAAAGTATGTAACAATTGCTTGACTTGTCATCGGGGTTGTGCAAGATTTGAATATTTTGTATGATGAAGATGGAGCATAGCCGGACTATATGATTTTGTAGGGATAAGCTTTCTTTGGTCATGTTATTTTGAGAAGACGTAATTGCCTTGTTAGTATGCTTGAAGTATTATTGTTTTTATGTCAATATTAAACTTTTGTTTTGAATCTTATGGATCTAAACATTCATGCCACAATAAAGAAAATTACATGGATAAATATGATAGGTAGCATTACACATCAAAAATTCAGTTTTTATCATTTACCTACTTGAGGACGAGCGGGAATTAAGCTTGGGGATGCTTGATACGTCTCCAACGCATCTATAGTTTTTTATCATTCAATGCTATTATATTATTTTTTTTGGATGTTTTATATGCATTAATATGCTATTTTATATTATCTTTTAGGACTAACCTATTAACCTAGAGCCCAGTGCCAGTTTCTGTTTTTTCCTTGTTTTTGAGATTCGCAGAAAAGGAATACCAAATGAAGTCCAAACGGAATAAAACATTCGAGCTGAATTTTCTTGGACCAGAAGACACCCAGGAGACTTGCAGATCAAGTCGGAAGAGCCACGAGGCGGCCACAAGGGGGTAGGGTGCGCCCCCTGCCTTGTGCCCCCCCCCCCCCCCCCGCGTGACTCCCTGACCTAATTCCTTCACCTATATATTCACATATATTCCCGAACCACCAAAGGCATCCATGAAAATAGTTCTCCACCGCCGCAACCTTCTGTACCCGTGAGATCCCATGTAGGGTCCTTTTCCGGCACCCTGCTAGATGGTGATTCGATCACGGAGGGCTTCTACATCAACTCTATTGCCCTTCTGATGAAGCGTGGGTAGTTTACCACAGACCTACGAGTCCATAGCTAGTAGCTATATGGCTTCTTCTCTCTCTTTGGTTCTCAATACCATGTTCTCCTCGCTGTTCTTGGAGATCTATCCGATGTAATATTCTTTTGCAGTGTGTTTGTCAAGATCTGATGAATTGTGGATTTATGATCAGCTTATCTATGAATATTATTTGAATCTTCTCTGAATTCTTATATGCATCATTTGATATCTTTGTAATTCTCTTCAAACTATCGGTTTAGTTTGGCCAACTAGATTGGTTTTTCTTGCAATGGGAGAAGTGTTTAGCTTTGGGTTCAATCTTGAGATGTCCTCACCCAGTGACAGTAGGGGTAGCGATGCACGCATTATATTGTTGCCGTCGAGGATAAAAAGATGGGGTTTACATCATATTTCTTGAGTTTATTCCTCTACATCATGTCATCTTACTTAATGCGTTACTCTGTTCTTCATGAACTTAATACTCTAGATGCAGGCAGGAGTCAGTCTACTTGACACGAATGTGATGCCTATATTTCATAATCATTGTCTTAGATATCGTCATAAATTTGTGCTTTTCTATCAATTGCTCGACAGTAATTTGTTCACCCACTGTATTATTTGCTATCTTGAGAGAAGCCTCTAGTGAAACTTATGTCCCCCGGGTCTATTTTCCATCATACAAGTCTCCGATCTACAATATTAGTCTCCGATATAATATTTTTCAATCTTTTACTTTCCGGCCTATAAACCAAAAATATTTACTTTACCTTTTGTTTAGTTTCATCTATCTCTATCAGATCTCACTTTTGCAAGTAACCGTGAAGGGATTGACAACCCCTTTATCGCGTTGGGTGCAAGTTGTTTGATTGTTTGTGCAGGTATTAGGTGATTGGTGCGTTGTCTTCTACTGTATTGATACCTTGATTCACAACCTGAGGGAAATACTTATCTCTACTTTGCGGCATCACCCTTTCCTCTTCAAGGGAAAAACCAACGCAAGCTCAAGAATTAGTAGGAAGAATTTCTGGCGCCGTTGCCAGGGAGATCTACGCCAAGTCAAGACATACCAAGTACCCATCATAAACACTCATCTCTTGCATTACATTATTCGCCATTTCCCTCTCGTTTTCCTCTCCCCCACTTCTAAAACAATTTTCAAAAAGATTTGCCTTTCGTTCGCCCCTCTTCCGTTCGTCTTCTTCGTTTGCTTTTTGTTTGCTCGTGTGTTCGATCACTTGTCTCGCTTTCATGGCTAGTCCTCCCATCATTGTTAACACTCCCGATAATGAAGTCCTCAATTTTAAACAAAGGGAGGGAGAAAATTTTAAATATGCTTGGTATAGAATTTTAAATGCTCGGAATAGATCTACTCGAAAGCAATCTACTGTTGTTCTTCTTTGCAATTTTTATGTGGGCGTTACTCCTTGGAATAGATATGTTGTAGCTACCATTACCGGGGGGAATTTCTTGGGGAGACATACTTTTGATTCTTACAATGCCATGATAGATTTGTTAGGCCCACCACCTCTTTTGATCAATGGAACTGTTTTAACCTTGGAACATGTGATGCAAAGGCTTGATATTATTGAGAATAAAATTGCTACCGTAGAGTTAACTGAAAATTTGCATAAAAAGATTCATAATCAGATTACTCAATATGGATCTAAGGTAGGAGTTACTTTAAAGAATCTTAAATAAAAGGAACCCATAGTTAATGAAAAGATAGATCAAGATTCTACTAGAATTGGCAAACAAGAAGATATTATTACCAACTTGGGCTCCACCTTTTCCTCCATTAAAACTAATCAAAATCTTCCTCATACTAAGACTACCAAGTTTATTTACTTCCGTAAAAATAAGGGTGAATCTTCCAGTAAAGAAAATGAAGATCTCAAAACAATAAGTGTTCACCCCAATTTTTTCGATATTACTAAGGGACCAATTGTCACGAGTGAATTTCTTGATTTCTTGCCTAGAAGTTTGATCATTGATAAAACTAAAGAATCTCATAAGGGTTATAAGTGTGCAATTGAAGAATTGCATGCCAAAGATGACAATACCTAGATATATTTGTGTTTTTATGCCTAGCTAAGGTCGTTAGACAATAGCGCTTGTTGGGAGGCAACCCAATTTTATTTTTGTTTTTTTGCTTTTTGCTTTTGTTTCGTAATAAATAATTCATCTAGCCTCTGGTTAGATGTGGTTTTTGTTGGGGAACGTAGTAATTTCAAAAAAATCCTACGCATACGCAAGATCATGGTGATGCATAACAACGAGAGGGGAGAGTGTCATCTACGTACCCTCGTAGACCGTAAGCGGAAGCGTTATGACAACGTGATTGATGTAGTCGTACGTCTTCACGATCGACTGATCCTCAGTACCGAACGTATGGCAGCTCTGTGTTCAGCACACGTTCAGCTCGGTGATGTCCCGTGAACTCACAATCCATTAGAGCTTCCGGGAAGAGCTTCGTCAGCATGACGGCATGGTGACGGTCTTGATGAAGCTACTGACGCAGGGCTTCGCCTAAGCACCGCTACGATATGATCGAGGTGGATTATGGTGGAGGGGGGCACCGCACAGGGCTAAAAGATCAATGATTAATTGTTGTGTCTCCAAGGGGTGCCCCCTCCCCGTATATAAAGGAGTGGAGGAGGGGGAGGGGTCCGGCCTCCTATGGTGTGCCCCATGAGGAGTCCTACTCCCACCGGGAGTAGGACTCCCCCCTTCCAAGTAGGAGTAGGAGTAGGAGAGGAAAGGAGAGAAGAATAGAAGGAAAGGGGGCGCCGCCGCCCCCCCCCCCCTCCTTGTCCAATTTGGACTAGAGGGGGAGGGGACGCGCGGCTGCCCTAGCCGCTCCTCCTCTTCTCCCACTAAGGCCCATTAGGCCCAATATACTCCCCGGGGGGTTCCGGTTGTTGGGGAACGTAGCAATTTCAAAAAAATTCCTACGCACACGCAAGATCATGGTGATGCATAGCAACGAGAGGGGAGAGTGTTGTCCACGTACCCTTGTAGACCGAAAGCGGAAGCGTTAGCACAACGCGGTTGATGTAGTCGTACGTCTTCACGATCCGACCAATCAAGTACCGAACGCACGGCACCTCCGAGTTCAGCACACGTTCAGCCCGATGACGTCCCTCTAACTACGATCCAGCCGAGTGTTGAGGGAGAGTTTTGTCAGCACGACGGCGTGGTGACAATGTTGATGTTCTACCGACGCAGGGCTTCGCCTAAGCACCGCTACAGTATTATCGAGGTGGACTATGGTGGAGGGGGGCACCGCACACGGCTAAGAGACGATCAACTTGATCAACTTGTGTGTCTAGAGGTGCCCCCCTGCCCCTGTATATAAAGGAGCAAGGGGGGAGGTGGCCGGCCTAGGAGGAGGGCGCGCCAAGGGGGGAGTCCTACTCCTACCAGGAGTAGGACTCCTCCTTTCCTTGTTGGAGTAGGAGAGAAGGAAAGAGGAGGAGAGGGAGAAGGAAAAGGGGGCTGCACCCCTTGTCCAATTCGGACCAGAGGGGGGGCGCAGGCCTCCTTCCTTTTGGCCTCTCTTCTCTATTCCCGTATGGCCCAATAAGGCCCATATACTCCCCGGCGAATTCCCGTAACTCTCCGGTACTCCGAAAAATACCCGAATCACTCGGAACCTTTCCGAAGTCCGAATATAGTCGTCCAATATATCGATCTTTACGTCTTGACCATATCGAGACTCCTCGTCATGTCCCCGGTCTCATCCGGGACTCCGAACACCTTTGGTACATCAAAACATATAAACTCATAATATAACTGTCATCGTAGCGTTAAGCGTGCGGACCCTACGAGTTCGAGAACTATGTAGACATGACCAAGACATGTCTCCGGTCAATAACCAATAGCGGAACCTGGATGCTCATATTGGCTCCTACATATTCTACGAAGATCTTTATCGGTCAGACCGCATAACAACATACGTTGTTCCCTTTGTCATCGGTATGTTACTTGCCCGAGATTTGATTGTCGGCATCTCAATACCTAGTTCAATCTCGTTACCGGCAAGTCTCTTTACTCGTTTCGTAATACATCATCTCCCAACTAACTCATTAGTTGCAATACTTGCAAGGCTTAGGTGATGTGCATTACCGAGAGGGCCCAGAGATACCTCTCCGACAATCGGAGTGACAAATCCTAATCTCGAAATACGCCAACCTAACAAGTACCTTCGGAGACACCTGTAGAGCACCTTTATAATCACCTAGTTACGTTGTGACGTTTGGTAGCACACAAAGTGTTCCTCCGGTAAACGGGAGTTGCATAATCTCATAGTCATAGGAACATGTATAAGTCATGAAGAAAGCAATAGCAACAAACTAAACGATCAAGTGCTAAGCTAACGGAATGGGTCAAGTCAATCACATCATTCTCCTAATGATGTGATCCCGTTAATCAATTGACAACTCATGTCTATGGTTAGGAAACATAACCATCTTTGATCAACGAGCTAGTCAAGTAGAGGCATACTAGTGACACTCTGTTTGTCTATGTATTCACACATGTATTATGTTTCCGGTTAATACAATTCTAGCATGAATAATAAACATTTATCATGATATAAGGAAATAAATAATAACTTTATTATTGCCTCTAGGACATATTTCCTTCACCGGTAACCCCCGGTACTCCGGTATATTTCCGAAACCTCCCGAAACACTTCCGTTGTCCGAACATAGTCGTCCAATATATCGATCTTTACGTCTCGACCATTTCGAGACTCCTCGTCATGTCCGTGATCATATCCGGGACTCCGAAATACCTTTGGTACATCAAAACACAAAAACTCATAATACCGATCGTCACAAAACTTTAAGCGTGCGGACCCTACCGGTTCGAGAACTATGTAGATATGACCGAGACACGTCTCTGGTCAATAACCAATAGCGGAACCGGGATGCTCATATTGGTTCCTACATATTCTACGAAGATCTTTATCGGACAACCCGCATAACAACAAACGTTGTTCCCTTTGTCATCAGTATGTTACTTTCCCGAGATTCGATCGTCGGTATCTCAATACCTAGTTCAATCTCGTTACCGGCAAGTCTCTTTACTCATTTCCGTAATGCATCATCCCACAACTAACTCATTAGTTGCATTGTTTGCAAGGCTTATAGTGATGTGCATTACCGAGAGGGCCCAGAGATACCTCTCCGACAATCGGAGTGACAAATCCTAATCTCGATCTATGCCAACTCAACAAGTACCATCGGAGACACCTGTAGAGCATATTTATAATCACCCAGTTACGTACAAAATAGCATCATCCAAGTGTACTCCCCGAATGCGCCTCACCCAAGCGTACACCTGGCCCGCTATGTAAGTTTTCTTCTCTCTGAATGCGCCTCACCCAAGCGTACTCCCCGATGAAACCAAGGGAACCAAACGTACAAAATGATGCAGTTTAGTCCCACATCGCCGCGCAAGAGGCTCACGGACCATCTTAAATAGCATCATCGTCATTCAGATGCACTAAACAACTTCTATTATAATAAAATCATCAACACTTTCTTTCTGAAGGAAATGATTTAATTCATGATCATCTCGTTCACAAAGTAAGCATGGATGGTCTTACTATAATAGAATGTTTTTTTTGAATTCGGAACATTTTTAACATTTATTTGACCAAAGTAGAACACACTAATTTTTGTATTTTTCAAGTGCTAACATGCTCATTTTGGCACAACCATTGGCGTTGCTACTATGAACAATGTTGGCACAAAAATAATTTTTGTTAATAAAAAAATATTCTTTCCATTTTTAAGTGCCAGGAATGATTTTTTTTGTGAAGAAAGTGTCTGAAATAAGATGTAACTTTGAGTCTTCTCATTTTTCCTCTAAAGTGGACCACATTGGAAGCCCACTGGCCAAGTTTCATGAATTTCAGAGTATTATTGCTATATTTCATCGATTTAATGGATTTATAGTGAATTATGGCGAATTGCTCAAATTTGAATTACAAGTGTGATGTAGTTTGGTCCAGAGAATTGGATTAAATCATTTTAAGCTTTTGCATTGGTGGTGTATGCAATGGACACAACCAAAGTTCAAATTCCAAACCATTTGGTATGAATGGTCAACATTGCAAGTTTGACCCAAGTTGAAGAAATTCAAAGAAAATGAGAAAACCTCAAAAATTAAAATCCTTGGGTATGGGGCCCTTTGTGTCAACTAGTTTATGGGAAAAATCATAAACTTGCAATACCAAAAGTTTAAAAAAAACCTTCACAAAATGGGTTATCTAGTATGAAGTTGGATGGATTTGAATGCATATGCCTATGGCCCTGGCCACTTCCATTGGATCTGAGCAGCTAACATGCTCATTTTTGGCACAACCATTGGTGTTGCTAGTGTGAAAATGTTGGCACACATTTTTTGTTGATAAAAAAATATTATTTCCATTTTTCAAGTGCCAGAAATGAAAAAAATTTGAAGGAAGTGCCTGAAATAAGATGTAACATTCAGTCTTCTCATTTTTCCTCTAAAGTGAACAACATTGGAAGCCCACTGACCAATTTTCATGAATTTCAGAGTATTATTGCTATATTCATAAATTTACTAGATTTATAGTGAATTGCTCAAATTTGAACTACATGTGTGATGTAGTTTGGTCCTGAAAATTGAATAAAATCATTTTAAGCTTTTGCATTGGTGGTGTATGCAGTGGGCACAAGAAAAGTTCAAATTCCAAACCATTGGGTATGAATGATCAACCTTGTAAGTTTGACCCAAGATTGAAGAAATTAAAAGAAAATGAAAAAAAGCCTAAAATGAAAATCCTTGGGCATGGGACCCTTTTGTGTCAACTAGTTTATGGGAAAAATCATAAACTTGCAATACCACAAGTTTTCAAAAAGTCAACATTGCAAGTTTGACCCCATTTTAAGTAAGTTTTGAATGATGTTGTTTTTGGTAAATTCTGCATGTTCCTATTTTGGCAAGTTCTACAAATGGCACTGTGTTTGAACATGCAAAACCCACTCAATGTAGGAGATCCAAAACATAGCTTTCAACAGCTGATTAAACACCTCGACATGACATTGTTTGTTGTTTAACGTGCATCCACATGTCGGACCGTGAGAACTAGCTAGGTGGGGGTTGGAGACGCTTAAGATGGTGAGCCAGGCGGCGGTGAGAGCGTTCAACATTTTGCTCAAAATGCGCCGAGAACTCATACTGCTCCACCTCTATTGCGGCATTCTGGGAGCCAGCATGGGCGTCCACGGTGACTAACACCAGATCATTGCCGGCATCAGCCTCCAAGTGCTCCTGATCAACCATCTGCTCATCCTCGTCATCCAAATTAATCGCTAGATTCATGTCTTCATGAGTAGGATGAGTGATAATCTCCCAACCCCCGTGATCGCCCTCCTCTTTGTGCACCGCCCTGTGCGATAATCTGCAACCCTCCCTGGTAGCTCTCCTCTTCGTCATCATCCTCCCCGTCACTATAATCCTCATCCATCCCGGATAATACGCAAATTCACCGGCCCTTCCGCCTCCAGATCTGGCGAGGACGGGTGGGAGGGGTAGTCATACTAGCGGGCTCATTTGTCGACGGTACGGAGACTCTATTGCCTCTGCCATTGCCCACGGGAGAATCTCAATTGGGACCGCCTCCTTGCCTTTAGGAAGTCACTGTTTCCGCTCGTTCGTCGTCAGTTCCAACGCCAGGTCCAGTGAGTGCATCACGAGAGATTTCGCGCTCGGAAACCAGGTGCATATCTCCTGGCACTTGGCCAGCAAAAGCTCACTCCCGGCACAAAACAAATCCATCGCCCTCTTCCAGCTTCGACTTACTTGCCATTAATCAAACACCAATTGCAAATCAAAGAATTAAAAACGAATTCGATTATTGGAATCAAATTCATCACAAAACAATCTAAAAATGGGATGCATTCAACAAAACCTAATTTATAAGGTTTTCTATTTCAAAACTAGCTGCCACTAGCTAGTACATACGATGAATTTGTATCCAACGCTAGTACAGTCAGAGTTGATCCAGTTTGTGGGCCATAACATGCTGCATGTCTTCACTGTCTAGCTCTACAAATATAGGACAAAAAATCGTGGTACGCAGAGCGGTTTTGAATCCACCCATCCAAGCATGTTGTGCGCAAACAGCTTTAAAACTTTCCAAGTCCAAACAACCTTTTGTTTTTTCTAGAAAACCGATTACAACACGCACACACTCACACCACCACACAAACGCACTCACGTATCGCCAAAATTAGTGAAACCGATTACTACTAGTCGATTGTAACATGTAACTCAAAGTCGATTTCGAATTAGTGAAATCGTTTATTTATCTTTCACTACAGAGCGTAAGGCACATGTTCTGTTGATCATTTCAGTATATGGTGTGTTATGCCATCACACATGTCTTATTCGAAGTAGTGCGTTATGCCATCACACCGTGAAGGACCCATCAACTTATGGTGCGTTCAGCCTCTAAACTTGGCTTTGTAGTCCTTCCACAGCTGCTGCACGTTCTTCCCGAGAATCTGCGCGAAGAAGTCGTCGGTGTACCCACTCTTCATCTTGGCGTTGAGCTGCGCGACGAACCCGGGCTTGAGCGAGTCGCAGTAGTCAAGGAACCTCGCCGTGACGTCGTACCCCTGATCCCACCGGTCGCCCTGCCCCGGCTTCACCCAGTGCCCCGGCGCGAACCCGGCCTTGAGCCGCACGTAGTCGGCGATCCCCTCGATGAGCCCGCCGTTCGCCCTGCCCTGCCCGTTCCACTGCCACACGTGCGTCGCCTCGTGGTACAGCACGCCGGTCACCTCCTTCTTGACGTCGCCGGAGATGCCGCCGACGTACTGGGCGCTGAGGTGGATGCCGTTGGCGCTGGTGAAGGCGACGCCGCTGATGTCCTCGACGACGAGGGTGACGGCATCGACAGTCTTGCGGTCGCCGACGGCGCGCTGGTTGAAGGTTTTCCAGATGAAGGCGGAGGCGTCAGAGAGGACCTTCTTGGAGTATGGGAGGCCTACGGCCTGGTTGAACCGCCGGCCGCCGGAGGTGCCCGACGCCTTGTTCGACGCGTCGAACGTCACGGCCTGGGCTGCCGCGGCCAAGGCCACCAGGACGAAGGAGGCGACTGTGGCTACCTGAAGCTTCATTTTGTAGCGAGTGTTGCAGGCTTGCAGGCCTGTGTCGCTGAGCTAGTGGTGTGGATGTGATTTGCTACCTGTGCTACGGGATTATATATAGGGTGCCGATGCCTGATGGTAGGGTGAGTTCAGTCAAAATAATTGACTTGACTTCGTCTACTTTTTTTCTTGAACCATGGACTGTAGAACAATCGTTCTACTGTGTATTTTATAAAATATAAAGAAATATATAAAAAATGTGATGCAAGAAAATTCGGAGGATCACGTTGTCTTCAAATGAAAAAGTCGCACATACTTGTCCGTTTGTCTTCTGATTTCTTCAAGCACGAATGCACTACAAGCCTTATCTGCACTACAAGCCATATCTTTGTTTATCCATCAGATCCTGGAAAACACTGATATCTCGCCGCGCAAGCCGCCTCTGTTGCGTGACACGTGCACCTGTGGGGGTTGCCAAATGCCACCGCTCTTCTCCTGCCTTATCCTAACTTTTTTTTTTCGCGAATACACAAAGCTTGCGTATCATTCATTGATAGAAGAAGTTAGAAAGAATACAATGGGGTACAACCCATGACACGAACGCAAGAGACGTGAACATGGTTGCCGAAGCAAAGAGACATGAGAAGCTCGACCCAAACAAAGAAAAACACAGTTAAACTCGCCAACCTGGGAAGCAACCCAAGCAACAACTAGACGACCAACATCTTCACATCTAGCACCGAGGACATCGCGAGTAAACAAGACAACGCCTTCACGAAAAAGAATGACACCAAGACGACGTCGTCGTCCGATCCGAAAAACCGGATCTAGGGTCGTCCGATCCTTATCCCAACTTAGGCTATCTTTGATTCATAGCATAAGAATTGCATAAGAATAGAAAAGATATAGGAAATAAGGTGCATGAATCCTATAAGTGCTCAGACCATAGAAATAGAAAATAAAATATCATTTGATTCACAGGATAAGAACACATATAGAAAACATAAAGAAATACTCTTTCAAAGTTTGAAGCAACTAGCAGTTAGTAAAATATGTACTGTTACTTTTTCAAAGTTTGGAGTAACTAGACATATAATGGGACATGTGAGATGGTAAAATTTGTACTGTTACTTGTTACTCCCTCCGTTTCAAAATAAGTGACTCAATATATTAAACTAACTTAGTACTAAATTTAATACAATGTTTAGTCATTTATTTTAGGACGAATGGAGTACTTTATTATGAAGTAGAGGTTATATAAACAGTGAGTAGAAAATTCACCTTTGACTCTTTGAGAAAAAAAATAAAGTGTGAGGAAAGGTGAACATTCTGCTCATAAGAAAAAGAGTTTGAATCCATCCAATTTTTTGTACTTCTGAGTGAGCATCGATTGCTTCTTTTACCATCTTTTACCTCGATACATCACATTTTCAAGAAAATAGAGCGAAGAGACTAAAGACTCAAGATACGGGAAATTGCTTGGGGCAACTCATACCGGCAAGCTAGACTGGACTATTTCTCCATTAATTAACATCAGGTCTGAATATTAAGAGATATGATCTAAATCTAAAGAGATTTGCAGCAGATTGATGCCGCTGGAGATTGAGGGCTAGCAGGTCGGCGGTAGATGCTCTCTAGCTTGCCGGTGTTTGCTGGCCACCGTCCGCATGTGGCCGCGTCGCTCGGCCGTCCGTTGCGCCGTTCTGTGTGAGAGAAGGGGATGGATGGATGTGGGCCCGATTTTGTTTCTTAGTGGGTGAGAGCGAGGGAACAGTTGCACACTTACGCGTCATTTGCGCCAGGGAAGTTTTTCAAGAAGTTGGACCTCTTTTTTTTTCTTGTGAAACATGAAGGAAAGAAAGAAATTCTGTACAGGAATAGAATTTCATTCCTTTAAACCAAAGGTCACCAAAGAATTTTTCCTACAAAAATCTTATTCTCTAAAATTCCTCTAGAAATCTTGTGAATCAAAGGATGCCTTATTCATCTCCACCACACATCTTCTCCGCCCCTCTTAGCTAACTCCGCTCGTCGCTGTCATCTCCATGGACGAATCTCGCGGCTGCACACCAGACTCAAGTGCGTGCCACTCCATGCTGCTCCCCGCACCCTTTCCATACTAGTCGCCGCCCTTGCCTTATCTCCGTCACCCCACATGTAGGTTGAGGATTCGACAGGGCACCACCACACACCGGTGGCCACCACTTCAGATGAGGGAGGGGCTGTGAGCGGGCGGCACAACAACGATGACCGGTGATGCGCAGGGGTCACGGTGTTGCGAGCCTCCCCGTCGAGATGCAGAGCAACACCACGATGACGGTGCTACACGGCGTTGTTCCAGGAGAGCTACAACACCCATCGTGTTGGGCCGCATGAGCGTTGGCGTTGTTGCGAAGCATCATTGACTACAAGCCAGAAGGGTAGCGTGGCCACCGTTGCAGACCTCTCACGCTCAACATCCGCCGTGTTGTAGTCACCAGTCCGGAGGGATTGTCGCGACATTACAAAGCAGCACCGGATGTAAGACAGAATGGCCACCACGGCCATGTTGCGCACCCCTCACAGGCAACAACTGTTGCGCTGCAATCGTTGGTGATGAGGGAGCGGCGGCGACGTTGCAAAGCGGCATGGGCTGCCATCTAGAGAGGCCACCACGGCTACCGTTGTGCATCCCTCATTGGCAACATCTGCCGCGCTGCAGTTGCTGGTGACGCGGGAGTGGCGACTACAAGCAGGAAAGGGCTTTGCGGCCACTGTTATGCATCCCTCACACGCAATGTCCGTCGCGCTACAATCTTTGTCCTATAGGCAGTGGCGGCGATGTTGCAAAGAAGCATCAATGCATGCGGGATCCTACGAGGTGAGGCACTGGCGATAGGAGCAGAAGCTCGCGGGGCGCCGCCGCTGTTGCTGCAAATGAGTGGCAGTTATGGCGGGGGTTGACTGCAACACATGGGATGAAGGTATAGGGCCCAGGCAAGGGTAGGCCTTGTTGGGGAACGCAGTATTCAAAAAATTTCCTACGATCACGCAAGATCTATCTAGGAGGTTCATAGCAACGAGAGGGGGAGAGTGTGTCTACGTACCCTCGTAGACTGAAAGCGGAAGCGTTTAGTAACACGATTGATGTAGTCGAACGTCTTCGTGATCCAACCAATCAAGTACCGAACACACGGCACCTCCGCGATCTACACACGTTCAGCTCGGTGACGTCCCTCGAACTCTTGATCTAGTTGAGGCCGAGGGAGAGTTTCGTCAGCACGACGGCGTGGTGACGGTGATGATGAAGTTACCGACGCAGGGCTTCACCTAAGCACTACGACAATATGACCAAGGTGGAAAACTGTGGAGGGGGGTACCGCACACGGCTAAAGATCAACTTGTGTGTCTATGGTGTGCCCCCCTCCCCCGTATATAAAGGATGGGAGGAGGAGGGCCGGCCACAAGGGTCGCGCCCAAGGGGGGGGGGAATCCTACTCCTAGTAGGAGTAGGTTCCCCCCTTTCCTAGTCCTAGTAGGAGAAGAAGGAATGAGAGGAAGAAGAGAAGGAAAGTGGGGGTCGACCCCCCTAGCCTTAGTCCAATTCGGTTTGGGCTAGGGGGCGCGCGCCACACCTTGGCCTGCCTCCTCTCTTCCACCATTAGGCCCATGAGGCCCAATGTCGGTGTCAAAACCGGCGGATCTCGGGTAGGGGGTCCCGAACTGTGCGTCTAGGCCGGATGGTAACAGGAGGCAAGGGACACGAAGTTTTACCCAGGTTCGGGCCCTCTCGATGGAGGTAAAACCCTACGTCCTGCTTGATTAATATTGATGATATGGGTAGTACAAGAGTAGATCTACCACGAGATCAGAGAGGCTAAACCCTAGAAGCTAGCCTATGGTATGATTGTTGTTGTCTATGTTGTCCTACGGACTAAAACCCTCCGGTTTATATAGACACCGGAGAGGGTTAGGGTTACACAAAGTCGGTTACAATGGTAGGAGATCCGAATATCCGTATCGCCTAAGCTTGCCTTCCACGCCAAGGAAAGTCCCTTCCGGACACGGGACGAAGTCTTCAATCTTGTATCTTCATAGTCCAGGAGTCCGGCTGAAGGTATAGTCCGGCTATCCGAACACCCCCTAATCCAGGACTCCCTCAGTAGCCCCTGAACCAGGCTTCAATGACGACGAGTTCGCCGCGCAGATTGTCTTCGGCATTGCAAGGCGGGTTCCTCCTCCAAATACTTCATAGAAGATTTTGAACACAAAGATAGTGTCCGGCTCTGCAAAATAAGTTTCCACATAGAGAGAATAATATTTACACAAGTCTAATCTGTGGACGTACGCCGTAGCATGACACACCACGGCCAAGCCTTTATCCGAGTCGTTTCATTGTCCCACCTCAGCGCGTTATGCGAGGCGGTTTCCTTGGCACGTCTTGTCAAAGCAGAGATTGTGTCCCCTCATTCCGGGATTCTCATCAATACGGGCGTGGGTAACCCAAACGCTTCTGGGACTCCTAAATCATAGGCAAGTCCAAACGGACACGGAGAGGACGCTTGATATTCACCCTCTTTATAAAGGGACAAGGCTTTTATTTTTCTCTCCCGTGCTCAATCGAATCCTTCCCCCGCCTCAAGCTCAAACGCCCAAAGCTCAAGTCAGGTGCTCCGAACCTTTAGTCATGTCCGGATCTAGCCTTCAAGGCCGATGGGTGCCTTCCTCCGTCACGGAAGAAGACATCAAAAAGTTGAGGGAGGCCAGATATCTGACCGCCGAGATTTCGCATCGGCTGCCTCCCCGGGGGCAGGCCATCCCCTCCCCCGAGCCCAACGAGAGCGTCGTGTTTGTCTCCCACTTCCTCCGAGGTCTAGGCCTTGCTTTGGATCCTTTCGTTAGGGGCTTGATGTTTTACTACGGGCTAGATTTCCATGATCTGGCTCCGGACTCCTTTCTTCATATCACGACATTTATTGTCGTGTGCGAGGCCTTCCTCCGAGTTACCCCTCACTTTGGCCTATGGCTCAAGACCTTTGAAGTAAAGCCGAAGATGATCGAGAGGAGACATGCGGCGTGCGGAGGTGCCTCAATATGCAAGATGACGGGAGCTTCATGGCCCAAAGGTTCCATTCCAGAGGTGTCTGAATTGTGGCAACAGGAGTGGTTCTACATCACGGCCCCTAGAAGTGCCAAGTGGGCGGCCGCCCCTGTTTTCCGCCCGGGCCCTCCACCACAACTGATGTCATGGATTAGCAGATGATTGAGCTGGGGTCCAGCCAAGGACGTAACTATACTGCAAAGCCGCATTCAAGATCTCTTCAATGGAGATTTCAGTTTCGTTGCGGTAACACAAGTTATGCTGGTTCGTCAAGTCCAGCCTTGCAAACGCCGGCCCCTTCGCTTGTGGGAGTTTAATCCCGAGGGACCGCGTGCCATTCAAAATTTCCTCGGCCTAACGCACGAGGAGATGTACAAGTCATTCTTCGGACCTCAGGTAGAGTGTCTGGAAATCACCGAAGACGTGGGCCTGAGCAGTAACCGCGCCGCCGAACAGGTAAGAAATCTTCCGGCTGAACATACCGTCTCTCATTTGTCACAAAGTTACTTCTGAGAGTTCGCTTTTTGATCAGGACTGGCTAGCAAAGGCGAAGTTGATTCAGTGTTTGGCCCCCCTCCCTGAGGGTTTGGAAAATCCGGTACTGGAAAAGATGCTCCAGATCGCACCTTGCCCGGAGCCCTTGAAGGAAGATACTGCGGAGGACAATAAGGGCGGACGCGGGCCCCCAACGCTGCCCATTCTAACCGAGGGAGCGGGCATCTCCATGAAGGAAGACGACCGGATGAGGAAAAGGACCGCGCCCGGGGATTCGGAAGCCGAAGCTTCCAAACGAGAGAAGAAGTCTCCCACCGAGGGTCCTTCCTTGGGGGTGCTGTTGCCGCACAAAATTCGCGGGGGGATCAATTCTCCCCCGAGTCGTAAGTGACCCGAAGTACTTTATCAGTACAGATATGCCATCTTTTCCTTCTGAGAGAATAACCACCGCATATATCTTTGCAGTTCGGGCCTTAGCCCCTCTCAAATGAGTTCGTCTTTGAGGGATCTTCTTCCAGAGATGATGGAGAGCGAAACGCCTCCTCTGGACTCCTCCGCTCCGGAAGCGGGCGACCCTGAAGTGTCATCGCGGAGGGCCTCTCCGAGTCCGGCGAGGCCAGAAGATAATCCCGTCGACCCCCAAAGCTCCCAGTGTCTGGCTCCCGAAGAGAGCAGACAAAAGAGTCCGGCACCGTCTAGTGTGCGATCGGATGTTCTGAGGGAGTTGGTGGGGCGAGCGGCCATCTCAGATGAACACCGTATGCTGATGGATACGGTGGTGGAGAGAATCGCTTCCACCAAAAGCGGATTGCATGAAGCTTTTATGAGTCTACTGACAGGCTTTGAGGTACGTAAAAATAATGTATGATAGTCCTGCACTGCTAGGTGTGCCCTGTGTAGATAGTAGCCCCTGAGACTCTGGTTGTCTTCGGAAATGATGACGAACAGAGGATCGTATTCTCAGGTAATGATCGCACTGCCTTTATGTGCAGGTGATGGAAACTCCGGTGGCTGGCAGGACTGGCGAGTTTGCCCATTTAAAACGGCAGTTGGATGCGGCAGACGCCGACATCGAGCTTGTTAAGAAAAGTCTTGACGAGGCACAGGGTAAGCGTTATTATCTGGTAAACGCCACATAGGAAGAGCAGCATGATGCCAGTATCTTTACCATGTTGTGACTGCAGATGGAGCTGCCATTGTTGAAGCCTTGCGGGCAGAACTTGCCCAAGCCAAGGAACAAGCGAGCTTGGGTAATGCGGCTGCTTTGAAGGCGGCCGAAGAGTTGCAGGCCGAGAAGGTCGCGCATGGCGAGAGCCGAGAAAAGATGGCCAAAATGGCTATAGAATTAAAAGCTGCTGCCAACCGTTGCCGGGTTCTCGAAAAGGAAAACCAGGCGAAGGCATCGGACCTTGAGAAGGCTGTGGCGACGAGAAAAGACCTCCGCTCTGCTATGAGGGCGAAGACGGAGGAACTGCGGGAAGCCGGGGAAATTGTAGCTAGGAAATCCTTTATGTTGCGGAGGAAGTTCGGAGATCCATGGTATGCCCCTCTGGATCGGCTGTGGAGTTCGAAGGATGTGTATATGGATTTGGCAGTGAGCGCTGCCGATGCGGCCAAGTACTTCTGGGGTCAGACGGACCGTGAAGTAGACCAGCTGTTTTGGAGACAATTCCATTCTCCCGAGCGTCCGCTTTCGTTGACTGATCAATTAGCAGAATGGGCCGAACTAAACAGGTTGTCCGGACTCTCCATGAGGTCTGTTGTGGATCAGCTATGGACGGAAGGGTCACAACCGAACAGCTATTTCAGCTTAGTGCAGCGGTTCCTTGACATGGTGCCGCGCATTGATGCGATGAAGAGGTCGGCGTGCATAGAGGGCGCACGGATGGCCTTTGCCTGTGTGAAAGCACACTGGGTGGAGATGGATGGTACCACTGTTGCAGCGCGGGATTCGGCCATAGGTCGAAGGGCTGCTGAGCACTACTTTGAAGAAGTTCTTGAGGGTGCTCGTTTGATAGAGACCCAGTGTTCAAAAAATATTATGTTTGAGTGATATGTAATATCATTGTAAGCGAAATGCTTTTATAAATTCCCATAAGGCTATTTTTATGCTTTTGCCTGAAAGTAATATGATGCCTCCTGGGCGGCCGTTTATGTATACATGTGTATAACCTGAAAGATTGCAGTCGTCGGCTTCAACCCCCACGCATATAATGCGGAGGTGTTCGTAGAAACACGCGTTCACACTTAACCCAACGTCTTGGTCCTATTAAGGAGGTGATAGCGGAGTGAGCGAGGCAACCGGACTATAACGCTTTAACACTTTCACTTAGCCATAGGAGTTTGACAGTGGGGCTACTAGATAGCCCCTGGTGGCTCCGCACTCTCCCGATTCCGGGGTGCGTACATGCCTGGCCGGAAAACGGCCCTTCGTTAAGGTGGAGGAATTCTAACATTCCCATAGGTCATCGAGTGGTTGACCAGTCTCACGCTATATCATGACAGTCAGTTTTCGGCTTTCTCTACTGAGGTGCTCGTCCGGATGAATCAGGGCACAATCGCAGTAGTTCTCCTGGTGCTACCTTAGCCGGTAAAGCGGAATGTAAGGCACCAAAACACAGGAGCTGGGCAAACCCAACATTTGACCAAAGACAATGATTCGGAGCTGATGCATATATGGCCAAACTCGCGACGTCGAACACTCCCTAAGGTATTCGGTCTTTGTCGTATAAACCGGGCCTAAATAATGGCCTTTGTAAGAAGCCCCTTGTGTCCAGGTACGTGCATTGTTCTGGCGTGGCCACATGCCAAGACGTCAGCATCCTTCTCAACGGTGGATATGTATCAACAAGAGACAGTAAAAAAGGTTTACGCAGGGTCTTAATCTAAAAAGAATCCTTGGAGCGGGTCCCTGCTGCACGTCTGCGCCTGTGTCTCCGTTGTGCCGTATCCTGGACGGGTGTAGCACGATGATCGTCTGTAAAAGAGAGGAATTTAGGTGAAAAAGGTTGTCGTGCAAAAAGATAGTTTGTTAAAGAAACCATGCATAATTCAAGATGAGGAGAAATTGCCACATGTCCGCGCGCGTTGAGCCCCTTGTATTGACGAATAGGTGTGTGACCATTTATTCGGTATAAGTAGCGGCGCCGGACTCGATTAGTTGTGTCTGAGGTCTTGACGACCTATTGGATGCTTTCGCTGGTCCGGGCGCTTTTAGTGTGCGGCTGCCAAGGCCGCCTCACTCTCTTCGGCATGCAGAGATCGCTTGATATTTCCGTGCACTATAATGATGCCATGTGGACTGGGCATCTTGAGTGTGAGGGAGGCGTAGTGTGGTATTGCATTAAAGCGAGCAAAAGCTTCGCGTCCGAGCAGTGCTTGGTAGCCACTTTGAAACGGAGCGAGGTGGAAAGTTAAATGCTCGCAACGGAAGTTATCGGGGGAGCCGAATATAACTTGTAGTAGGAGGGAGCCCGTACAACGAGCCCCTGGGCCTGGCGTTACTCCTTTAAAGGTAGTATTGCTATGGCGAATTTGTGTTGGGTCTAACCCCATCCCGCTGATTGTATCCTGATATATTAGGTTTAGGCTATTGCCGCCGTCCATCAAGACTCGTATGAAGTGATATCCGCCAATTACTGGGTCTAATACCAGGGCAGCCCACCCTGCGTGTCGGATACTTGCGGAGTAATCGCGATGGTCGAAAGTGATCGGTTGAGACGACCAGTGGCAGGACTTCGCGGTGATAGGCACTTGGGTATATTTTCCTGGGAGTGTCGCATTGTTTTTCCCTTGATTACGTGTAGCACGTTTACTGTTTTGACTTCTGGTGGAAATTTCTTTTCCCCCGTGTCTTGCTTGGGAGGCTCGTCCTCGTCTTCACTTGGCGTATCCTCCCCCTTGTGTACGGCGTTGAGCTTGCCGGACTGCTTGAAGACCCAACATTCTCTGTGGGTATGATTAGCAGGTTTACCAGGGGTACTATGGATCTGACATACTTGGTCCAGAATTTTGTTGAGGCTGGACAGTTCATCCCTGGTGCCTTTAGGGGGCGGCTTTTGACCTGGCCGAGAACTTTTGAATCCGGCATTTACTGCCGTGCCCTTCATGCTATCTTCTTTATTCCGGCATTTGTTATTGCTATTGCGCCGTGATTTCCCGTTTCCATCTCTAACTTCAGATGTACTGGGGTCGCTGGTGCTGCGTCTGGCGAGCCAGTTGTCCTCACCTGCGCAAAAGCGGGTCATGAGATTTGTTAATGCGGCCATCGTTCTCGGCTTATTTTGGCGAGGTGTCTGGCGAGCCATTCGTCACGGACGCTATGCTTGAAAGCCGCTAAGGCTTCGGCGTCCAGACAGTCGACAATCTGGTTCTTTTTGGTAAGAAACATGTTCCAAAGCTTTCGGGCTGACTCTCCGGGCTGTTGAGTTATATGACTCAAATCGTCCGCATCCGGAGGTCGAACATAAGTCCCTTGAAAATTTTCCCGAAAGGCGTCTTCGAGCTCTTCCCAGCTTCCAATGGAGCTTTCAGGGAGGCCTTTGAGCTAGTGATGAGCTGGCCCTTTGAGCTTGAGGGGTAAGTATTTGATGGCGTGGAGATCATCTCCTCGAGCCATATGGATGTGAAGGATATAGTCCTTAATCCAAACCCCAGGGTCTGTTGTTCCATCGTATGCCTCTATGTTTACGGGCTTGAATGTTGGGGAACGTAGTTATTTCAAAAAAATTCCTACGCACACGCAAGATCATGGTGATGCATAGCAACGAGAGGGGAGAGTGTTGTCCACGTACCCTTGTAGACCGAAAGCGGAAGCGTTAGCACAACGCGGTTGATGTAGTCGTACGTCTTCACGATCCGACCAATCAAGTACCGAACGCACGGCACCTCCGAGTTCAGCACACGTTCAGCCCGATGACGTCCCTCTAACTACGATCCAGCCGAGTGTTGAGGGAGAGTTTTGTTAGCACGACGGCGTGGTGACAATGTTGATGTTCTACCGACGCAGGGCTTCGCCTAAGCACCGCTACAGTATTATCGAGGTGGACTATGGTGGAGGGGGGCACCGCACACGGCTAAGAGACGATCAACTTGATCAACTTGTGTGTCTAGAGGTGCCCCCCTGCCCCTGTATATAAAGGAGCAAGGGGGGAGGTGGCCGGCCTAGGAGGAGGGCGCGCCAAGGGGGGAGTCCTACTCCTACCAGGAGTAGGACTCCTCCTTTCCTTGTTGGAGTAGGAGAGAAGGAAAGAGGAGGAGAGGGAGAAGGAAAAGGGGGCTGCACCCCTTGTCCAATTCGGACCAGAGGGGGGGCGCAGGCCTCCTTCCTTTTGGCCTCTCTCCTCTATTCCCGTATGGCCCAATAAGGCCCATATACTCCCCGGCGAATTCCCGTAACTCTCCGGTACTCCGAAAAATACCCGAATCACTCGGAACCTTTCCGAAGTCCGAATATAGTCGTCCAATATATCGATCTTTACGTCTTGACCATATCGAGACTCCTCGTCATGTCCCCGGTCTCATCCGGGACTCCGAACACCTTTGGTACATCAAAACATATAAACTCATAATATAACTGTCATCGTAGCGTTAAGCGTGCGGACCCTACGAGTTCGAGAACTATGTAGACATGACCAAGACATGTCTCCGGTCAATAACCAATAGCGGAACCTGGATGCTCATATTGGCTCCTACATATTCTACGAAGATCTTTATCGGTCAGACCGCATAACAACATACGTTGTTCCCTTTGTCATCGGTATGTTACTTGCCCGAGATTTGATTGTCGGCATCTCAATACCTAGTTCAATCTCGTTACCGGCAAGTCTCTTTACTCGTTCCGTAATACATCATCTCCCAACTAACTCATTAGTTGCAATACTTGCAAGGCTTAGGTGATGTGCATTACCGAGAGGGCCCAGAGATACCTCTCCGACAATCGGAGTGACAAATCCTAATCTCGAAATACGCCAACCTAACAAGTACCTTCGGAGACACCTGTAGAGCACCTTTATAATCACCTAGTTACGTTGTGACGTTTGGTAGCACACAAAGTGTTCCTCCGGTAAACGGGAGTTGCATAATCTCATAGTCATAGGAACATGTATAAGTCATGAAGAAAGCAAGCAATAGCAACAAACTAAACGATCAAGTGCTAAGCTAACGGAATGGGTCAAGTCAATCACATCATTCTCTAATGATGTGATCCCGTTAATCAAATGACAACTCATGTCTATGGTTAGGAAACATAACCATCTTGATCACAACGAGCTAGTCAAGTAGAGGCATACTAGTGACACTCTGTTTGTCTATGTATTCACACATGTATTATGTTTCCGGTTAATACAATTCTAGCATGAATAATAAACATTTATCATGATATAAGGAAATAAATAATAACTTTATTATTGCCTCTAGGACATATTTCCTTCACCGGTAACCCCCGGTACTCCGGTATATTTCCGAAACCTCCCGAAACACTTCCGTTGTCCGAACATAGTCGTCCAATATATCGATCTTTACGTCTCGACCATTTCGAGACTCCTCATCATGTCCGTGATCATATCCGGGACTCCGAAATATCTTTGGACGGCTAAGCACTGCTACAATATTATCGAGGACTATGGTGGAAGGGGGCACCGCACACGGCTAAGAATATGATCACGTGGATCAACTTGTGTGTCTAGGGGTGCCCCTTGCCTCCGTATATAAAGGATCCAAGGGGGGTGCGGCCGGCCCTAGTAGGAGGCGCGCAGGAGGAGTCCTACTCCTACTGGGAGTAGGACTCCCCTCCCTTTCCTTGTCCAAGTAGGAGAGGGGGAAGGAGAGAAGGAAAAGGGGGGGCGCCGCCCCTCCCTCCTTGTCCAATTCGGACTAGGGGGAGAGGGGGCGTGCGGCCTGCCCTGGCAGCCCCTCCTCTTCTCCACTTTAGGCCCATGAGGCCCATTAACCCCCCCCCCCCCCGGGGGGGGGGGGTTCCGGTAACCCTCCGGCTCTCCGGTTTTGTCCGAAATCACCCGAAACACTTCCGGTGTCCGAATATAGCCGTCCAATATATCAATATTTATGTCTCGACCATTTCGAGACTCCTCGTCATGTCCGTGATCACATCCGGGACTCCGAACTAACTTCGGTACATCAAAACTCATAATATAACTGTCATCGAAACCTTAAGCGTGCAGACCCTACGGGTTCGAGAACAATGTAGACATGACCGAGACACGTCTCCGGTCAATAACCAATAGCGGAACCTGGATGCTCATATTGGCTCCTACATATTCTACGAAGATCTTTTATCGGTCAGACCGCATAACAACATACGTTGTTCCCTTTGTCATCGGTATGTTACTTGCCCGAGATTCGATCGTCGGTATCCCATACCTAGTTCAATCTCGTTACCGGCAAGCCTCTTTACTCGTTCCATAATACATCATCTCACAACTAACTCATTAGTTGCAATGCTTGCAAGGCTTATGTGATGTGTATTACCGAGAGGGCCCAGAGATACCTCTCCGACAATCGGAGTGACAAATCCTAATCTACGCCAACCCAACATGTACCTTTGGAGACACCTGTAGAGCACCTTTATAATCACCCAGTTACGTTGTGACGTTTGGTAGCACACAAAGTGTTCCTCCGGCAAACGGGAGTTGCATAATCTCATAGTCATAGGAACATGTATAAGTCATGAAGAAAGCAATAGCAACATATTAAACGATCGGGTGCTAAGCTAATGGAATGGGTCATGTCAATCAGATCATTCACCTAATGATGTGATCCCGTTAATCAAATAACAACTCTTTGTCCATGGTTAGGAAACATAACCATCTTTGATTAATGAGCTAGTCTAGTAGAGGCATACTAGTGACACTCTGTTTGTCTATGTATTCACACATGTATTATGTTTCCGGTTAATACAATTCTAGCATGAATAATAAACATTTATCATGATATAAGGAAATAAATAATAACTTTATTATTGCCTCTAGGGCATATTTCCTTCAGTCTCCCACTTGCACTAGAGTCAATAATCTAGATTATACAGTAATGATTCTAACACCCATGGAGCCTTGGTGCTGATCATGTTTTGCTTGTGGAAGAGGCTTAGTCAACGGGTCTGCTACATTCAGATCCGTATGTATCTTGCAAATCTCTATGTCTCCCACCTGGACTAGATCCGGATGGAATTGAAGCGTCTCTTGATGTGCTTGGTTCTCTTGTGAAATCTGGATTCCTTTGCCAAGGCAATTGCACCAGTATTGTCACAAAAGATTTTCATTGGACCCGATGCCCTAGGTATGGCACCTAGATCGGATATGAACTCCTTCATCCAGACTCCTTCATTTGCTGCTTCCGAAGCAGCTATGTATTCTGCTTCACACATAGATCCCGCCACGACGCTTTGTTTAGAACTGCACCAACTGACAGCTCCACCGTTTAATGTAAATACGTATCCAGTTTGCGATTTAGAATCGTCCGGATCAGTGTCAAAGCTCGCATCGACGTAACCATTTACGATTAGCTCTTTGTCACCTCCATAAATGAGAAACATATCCTTAGTCCTTTTCAGGTATTTCAGGATGTTCTTGACCGCTGTCCAGAGATCCACTCCTGGATTACTTTGGTACCTCCCTGCTAGACTTATAGCAAGGCACACATCAGGTCTGGTACACAGCATTGCATACATGATAGAGCCTATGGCTGAAGCATAGGGAACATCTTTCATTTTCTCTCTATCTTCTGCAGTGGTCGGGCATTGAGTCTGACTCAACTTCACACCTTGTAACACAGGCAAGAACCCTTTCTTTACTTGATCCATTTTGAACTTCTTCAAAACTTTGTCAAGGTATGTGCTTTGTGAAAGTCCAATTAAGCGTCTTGATCTATCTCTATAGGTCTTAATGCCTAATATGTAAGCAGCTTCACCGAGGTCTTTCATTGAAAAACTCTTATTCAAGTATCCCTTTATGCTATCCAGAAATTCTATATCATTTCCAATTAGTATTATGTCATCCACATATAATATCAGAAATGCTACAGAGCTCCCACTCACTTTCTTGTGAATACAGGCTTCTCCAAAAGTCTGTATAAAACCAAATGCTTTGATCACACTATCAAAGCATTTATTCCAACTCCGAGAGGCTTGCACCAGTCCATAAATGGATCGCTGGAGCTTGCACACTTTGTTAGCTCCCTTTGGATCGACAAAACCTTCTGGTTGCATCATATACAACTCTTCTTCCAGAAATCCATTCAGGAATGTAGTTTTGACATCCATCTGCCAAATTTCATAATCATAAAATGCGGCAATTGCTAACATGATTCGGACAGACTTAAGCATCGCTACGGGTGAGAAGGTCTCATCGTAGTCAATCCCTTGAACTTGCCGAAAACCTTTTGCGACAAGTCGAGCTTTGTAGACAGTAATATTACCGTCAGCGTCTGTCTTCTTCTTGAAGATCCATTTATTCTCAATTGCTTGCCGATCATCGGGCAAGTCAACCAAAGTCCATACTTTGTTCTCATACATGGATCCCATCTCAGATTTCATGGCTTCAAGCCATTTTGCGGAATCTGGGCTCACCATCGCTTCTTCATAGTTCGTAGGTTCATCATGATCTAATAGCATGACTTCCGGAATAGGATTACCGTAGCACTCTGGCGCGGATCTCACTCTGGTTGATCTACGAGGTTCAGCAGTATCTTGTTCTGAAGTTTCATGATCATCATCATTAGCTTCCTCAGTAACTGGTGTAGGTGTCACAGAAACAGTTTTCTGTGATGCACTACTTTCCAATAAGGGAGCAGGTACAGTTACCTCGTCAAGTTCAACTTTCCTCCCACTCACTTCTTTCGAGAGAAACTCCTTCTCTAGAAAGTTTCCGAATTTAGCAACAAAAGTCTTGCCTTCGAATCTGTGATAGAAGATGTATCCAATAGTCTCCTTTGGATATCCTATGAAGACACATTTCTCCGATTTGGGTTCGAGCTTATCAGGTTGAAGCTTTTTCACATAAGCATTGCAGCCCCAAACTTTCAGAAACGACAACTTTGGTTTCTTACCAAACCACAGTTCATAAGGCGTCGTCTCAACGGATTTTGATGGTTCCCTATTTAACATGAATGCGGCCGTCTCTAGAGCGTATCCCCAAAACGATAGCGGTAAATCAGTAAGAGACATCATAGATCGCACCATATCTAGTAAAGTACGATTACGATGTTCGGACACACCATTACGCTGTGGTGTTCTGGGTGGCATGAGTTGCGAAACTATTCCACAATTTTTCAAATGTACACCAAACTCGTAACTCAAATATTCTCCTCCACGATCAGATAGTAGGAATTTTATTTTCTTGTTACGATGATTTTCTACTTCACTCTAAAATTCTTTGAACTTTTCAAATGTTTCAGACTTGTGTTTCATTAAGTAGATATACCCATATCTGCTTAAGTCATCTGTGAAGGTGAGAAAATAATGATATCCGCCACGAGCCTCAATATTCATCGGACCACATACATCTGTATGTATGATTTCCAACAAATCTGTTGCTCTCTCCATAGTACCGGAGAACGGTGTTTTAGTCATCTTGCCCATGAGGCACGGTTCGCAAGTACCAAGTGATTCATAATCAAGTGGTTCCAAAAGCCCATCAGTATGGAGTTTCTTCATGCGCTTTACACCGATATGACCTAAACGGCAGTGCCACAAATAAGTTGCACTATCATTATCAACTCTGCATCTTTTGGCTTCAACACTATGAATATGTGTGTCACTACTATCGAGATTCAATAAAAATAGACCACTCTTTAAGGGTGCATGACCATAAAAGATATTACTCATATAAATAGAACAACCATTATTCTCAGATTTAAATGAATAACCGTCTCGCATCAAACAAGATCCAGATATAATGTTCATGCTTAACGCTGGCACCAAATAACAATTATTTAGGTCTAATATTAATCCCGAAGGTAGATGTAGAGGTAGCGTGCTGACTGCGATCACATCGACTTTGGAACCATTTCCCACGCGCATCGTCACCTCGTCCTTAGCCAATCTTCGCTTAATCCGTAGTCCCTGTTTCGAGTTGCAAATATTAGCAACAGAACCATTATCAAATACCCAGGTGCTACTGCGAGCATTAGTAAGGTACACATCAATAACATGTATATCACATATACCTTTGTTCACCTTGCCATCCTTCTTATCCTCCAAATACTTGGGGCAGTTCCGCTTCCAGTGACCAGTCTGCTTGCACTAGAAGCACTCAGTTTCAGGCTTAGGTCCAGGTTTGGGTTTCTTCTCTTGAGTAGCAACTTGCTTGCTGTTCTTTTTGAAGTTTCCCTTCTTCTTCCCTTTGCCCTTTTTCTTGAAACTAGTGGTCTTGTTGACCATCAACACTTGATGCTCCTTCTTGATTTCTACCTCCGCAGCTTTCAGCATTGCGAAGAGCTCGGGAATAGTCTTATTCATCCCTTGCATATTATAGTTCATCACAAAGCTCTTGTAGCTTGGTGGCATTGATTGGAGAATTCTGTCAATGACGCAATCATCTGGAAGATTAACTCCCAATTGAATCAAGTGATTATTATACCCAGACATTTTGAGTATATGCTCACTGACAGAACTGTTCTCCTCCATCTTGCAGCTATAGAACTTATTGGAGACTTCATATCTCTCAATCCGGGCATTTGCTTGAAATATTAACTTCAACTCCTGGAACATCTCATATGCTCCATGACGTTCAAAACGTCGTTGAAGTCCCGATTCTAAGCCGTAAAGCATGGCACACAGAACTATCGAGTAGTCATCAGCTTTGCTCTGCCAGACGTTCATAACATCTGGTGTTGCTCCAGCAGCAGGCCTGGCACCCAGCGGTGCTTCTAGGACGTAATTCTTCTGTGCAGCAATGAGGATAATCCTCAAGTTACGGACCCAGTCCGTGTAATTGCTACCATCATCTTTCAACTTTGCTTTCTCAAGGAACGCATTAAAATTCAACGGAACAACAGCACGGGCCATCTATCTACAATCAAACATAAACAATCAAGATACTATCAGGTACTAAGTTCATGGTAAATTTAGGTTCAATTAATCATATTTAAAGAACTCCCACTTAGATAGACATCCCTCTAATCTTCTAAGTGATTCCGTGATCCAAATCAACTAAACCATGTCCGATCATCACGTGAGATGGAGTAGTTTCATTGGTGAACATCACTATGTTGATCATATCTACTATATGATTCACGCTCGACCTTTCAGTCTCTGTGCCCCGAGGCCATATCTGTATATGCTTGGCTCGTCAAGTATAACCTGAGTATTCTGCGTGTGCAACTGTTTTGCACCCGTTGTATTTGAACATAGAGCCTATCACACCCGATCATCACGTGGTGTCTCAGCACGAAGAACTTTCGCAACGGTGCATACTCAGGGAGAACACTTCTTGATAATTAGTGAGAGATCATCTTTATAATGCTACCGTCAATCAAAGCAAGATAAGATGCATAAAAGATAAACATCACATGCAATCAATATAAGTGATATGATATGGCCATCATCTTCTTGTACTTGTGATCTCCATCTCCGAAGTACCGTCATGATCACCATCATCACCGGCGCGACACCTTGATCATCATCGTAGCATCGTTGTCGTCTCGCCAATCTTATGCTTCCACGACTATCGCTACCGCTTAGTGATAAAGTAAATCATTACAGCGCAGTTGCATTGCATACAATAAAGCGACAACCATATGGCTCCTGCCAGTTGCCGATAACTCGGTTACAAAACATGATCATCTCATACAATAAAATTTAACATCATGTCTTGACCATATCACATCACAACATGCCCTACAAAAACAAGTTAGACGTCCTCTACTTTGTTGTTGCAAGTTTTACGTGGCTGCTACGGGCTTAAGCAAGAATCAATCTTACCTACGCATCAAAACCACAACGATAGTTTTTCAAGTTGGTGCTGTTTTAACCTTCGCAAGGACCGGGCGTAGCCACACTCGGTTCAACTAAAGTTGGAGAAACTGACACCCGCTAGCCACCTTTGTGCAAAGCACGTCGGGAGAACCAGTCTCGCATAAGCATACGCGTAATGTCGGTCCGGGCCGCTTCGTCCAACAATACCGCTGAACCAAAGTATGACATGTTGGTAAGCAGTATGACTTATATCGCTCACAACTCACTTGTGTTCTACTCGTGCATATAACATCAACACATAAAACCTAGGCTCGGATGCCACTGTTGGGGAACGTAGTAATTTCAACAAAATTCCTACGCACACGCAAGATCATGGTGATGCATAGCAATGAGAGGGGAGAGTGTGATCTACGTACCCTTGTAGACCGACAGCGGAAGCGTTAGCACAATGCGGTTGATGTAGTCGTACGTCTTCACGGCCCGACCGATCAAGCACCGAAACTACGGCACCTCTGAGTTTTAGCACACGTTCAGCTCGATGACGATCCCCGGACTCCGATCCAGCAAAGCGTCGGGGAAGAGTTCCGTCAGCACGACGGCGTGGTGACGATCTTGATGTTTTACCGTCGCAGGGCTTCGCCTAAGCACCGCTACAATATTATCGAGGATTATGGTGGACGGGGGCACCGCAAACGGCTAAGAAAACGATCACGTGGATCAACTTGTGTGTCTAGGGGTGCCCCCTGCCCCCGTATATAAAGGAGCAAGGGGAGGAGGCCGGCCGGCCCTATAGGCGCGCCAAGGAGGAGTCCTCCTCCTAGTAGGAGTAGGACTCCTACTAGGAGGGGGAAAGAAGTGGGGAGGGAGAAGGAAAGGGGGACGCCCCCCCCCCTCTCCTAGTCCAATTCGGACCAGGGGGGAGGAGGCGCGCGGCCCACCCTGGCGCCCTTCTCTCTCTCCACTAAGGCCCATATGGCCCATTACTTCTCCCGGGGGGGTTCCGGTAACCCTCCGGTACTCCGGTTTTCTCCGAAATCACCCGGAACACTTCCGGTGTCCGAATATAGCCCTCCAATATATCAATCTTTATGTCTCGACCATTTCGAGACTCCTCGTTATGTCCGTGATCACATCCGGGACTCCGAACTAACTTTGGTACATCAAAACTCATAAACTCATAATATAACTGTCATCGAAACCTTAAGCGTACGGACCCTACGGGTTCGAGAACAATGTAGACATGACCGAGACATGTCTCCGGTCAATAACCGATAGCGGAACCTGGATGCTCATGTTGGCTCCCACATATTCTATGAAGATCTTTATTGGTCAGACCGCATAACAACATACGTTGTTCCCTTTGTCATCAGTATGTTACTTGCCCGAGATTCGATCGTCGGTATCTCAATACCTAGTTCAATCTCGTTACCGGCAAGTCTCTTTACTCATTTCGTAATACATCATCTCGCAACCAACTCATTAGTTGCAATGCTTGCAAGGCTTATGTGATGTGCATTACCGAGAGGGCCCAGAGATACCTCTCCGACAATCGGAGTGACAAATCCTAATCTTGAAATACGCCAACCCAACATTTACCTTTGGAGACACCTGTAGAGCTCCTTTATAATCACCCAGTTATGTTGTGACGTTTGGTAGCACACAAAGTGTTCCTCCGGCAAACGGGAGTTGCATAATCTCATAGTCATAGGAACATGTATAAGTCATGAAGAAAGCAATAGCAACATACTAAACGATCGGGTGCTAAGCTAATGGAATGGGTCATGTCAATCACATCATTCTTCTAATAATGTGATCCCGTTGATCAAATGACAACACATGTCTATGGTTAGGAAACATAACCATCTTTGATTAATGAGCTAGTCAAGTAGAGGCATACTAGTGACGTTTAGTTTGTCTATGTATTCACACAAGTATTATGTTTCCGGATAATACAATTCTAGCATGAATAATAAACATTTATCATGATATAAGGAAATAAAATAATAACATTATTATTGCCTCTAGGGCATATTTCCTTCAAGAAAATCTCATCGTAGTCAACACCTTGAACTTGTCAAAAACCCTTTTCGACAAGTCGAGCTTTGTAGATAGTAACACTACTATCAGCGTCCGTCTTCCTCTTGAAGATCCATTTATTCTCAATGGTTTGCCGATCATTGGGCAAGTCTACCAAAGTCCACACTTTGTTCTCATACATGGATTCTATCTCAGATTTCATGGCCTCAAACCATCTGTCGGAATCTGGGCTCATCATCGCTCCCTCATAGTTCGTAGGTTCATCATGGTCTAGTAACATGACTTCCAGAACAAGATTACCGTACCACTCTGGTGCGGATCGTACTCTGGTTGACCTATGAGGTTCTGTAGTAACTTGATCTGAAGTTTCATGATCATCATCATTAACTTCCTCACTAATTGGTGTAGGCATCACTTGAACTGATTTCTGTGATGAACCATTTTCCAATTCGAGAGAAGGTACAACTACCTCATCAAGTTCTACTTTTCTCCCACTCACTTCTTTCGAGAGAAACTCCTTCTCTAGAAACGATCCATTCTTAGCAATGAATATCTTGCCTTCGGATCTGTGATAGAAGGTGTACCCAACAGTTTCTTTTGGGTATCCTATGAAGACGCACTTCTCCGATTTGGGTTTGAGCTTATCAGGCTGAAACTTTTTCACATAAGCATCACAACCCCAAACTTTAAGAAATGACGACTTAGGTTTTTTGCTAAACCACAGTTCATACGGTGTCGTCTCAACATATTTTTAGACGGTGCCCTATTTAACATGAATGCAGTTGTCTCTAATGCATAACCCCAAAATGATGGTGGTAAATCAGAAAGAGACATCATAGATCGCACCATATCTAATAAAGTACGGTTACGACGTTCGGACACACCATTACGCTGTGGTGTTCTAGGTGGCGTGAGGTGCAAAACTATTCCACATTGTTTCAAATGAAGGCCAAACTCGTAACTCAAATATCCGCCTCCGTGATCAGGTCATAGAAACTTTATTTTCTTGTTACGATGATTCTCAACTTCACTCTGAAATTATTTGAACTTTTCAAATGTTTCAGATATACCCATATCTGCTCAAATCATCTGTGAAGGTCAGAAAATAACGATAACCGTCGCGAGCCTCAACACTCATCGGACCGCATACATCGGTATGTATTATTTCCAATAAATCAGTGGTTCACTTCATTGTTTCGGAGAACGGAGTTTTAGTCATCTTGCCCATGAGGCATGGTTCACGAGTATCAAATGATTCATAATCAAGTGATTCCAAAAGCCCATCTGCATGGAGTTTCTTCATGCGCTTTACACCAATATGATCAAAACGGCAGTGCCACAAATATGTTACACTATCATTATCAACTTTGCATCTTTTAGCATCAATATTATGAATATGTGTATCACTACGATCGAGATTCAATAAACCATTTACATGGGTGTATGACCATAGAAAGTTTTATTCATGTAAATAGAACAACAATTATTCTCTGACTTAAATGAATAACTGTATCGCAATAAACATGATCCAATCATATTCATGCTCAACGCAAACACCAAATAACATTTATTTAGGTTCAATACTAATCCCGAAGGTAGAGGGAGTATGCGATGGTGATCTTATCAACCTTGGAATAACTTCCAACACACATCATTGCCTCGCCCTTAACTAGTCTCTGTTCATTTTGTAACTCCTGTTTCGAGTTACTAATCTTAGCAACTGAACTGGTATCAAATACCCTGGGGTTACTATGAACACTAGTAAAATACACATCAATAACATGTATATCAAATATACCTTTCGCTTTGCCATCCTTCTTATCTACCAAATACTTGGGACAGTTCCGCTTCCAATGACCAGTCCCTTTCCAGTAGAAGCACTCAGTTTCAGGCTTAGGGCCAGACTTGGGCTTCTTCTCGGGAGTAGAAACTTGCTTGCTATTCTTCTTGAAGTTCCCCTTCTTCTCTTTGCCCTTTTTCTTGAAATTAGTGGTCTTGTTAACTATCAACACTTGATGCTCTTTCTTGATTTCTACCTTCGCCGATTTTAGCATCGCGAAGAGCTCGGAATCATTTTTGTCATCCCTATTATAGTTCATCACGAAGTTCCAGTAACTTGGTGATCGTGACTAGAGAACTCTATCAATCACTATCTTATCTAGAAGATTAACTCCCACTTGATTCAAGCGATTGTAGTACTCAGACATTCTGAGCACATGCTCACTGGTTGAGCTATTCTCCTCCATCTTGTAGGAAAAGTACTTGTCAGAGGTCTCAGACCTCTCGACTCGGGCATGAGTCTGAAATACCAATTTCAGCTCTTGGAACATCTTATATGCTCTGTGGCATTCAAAACGTTTTTGAAGTCCCGATTCTAAGTCGTAAATCATGGTGCATTAAACTATCAAGTAGTCATCATACCGAGCTTGCCAAACATTCATAACGCATGCATCTGCTCTTGCAATAGGTCTGTCACCTAGCGGTGCATCAATGTGGCGCCCCCGATTCAATCGTACACTAATCATACACGCAAACGTGTACGATCAAGATCAGGGACTCACGGGAAGATATCACAATACAACTCTACAAATAAAATGAGTCATACAAGCATCATATTACAAGCCAGGGGCCTCGAAGGCTCGAATACAAGAGCTCGATCATAGACGAGTCAGCGGAAGCAACAATATCTGAGTACAGACATAAGTTAAACAAGTTTGCCTTAAGAAGGCTAGCACAAACTGGGATACGGATCGAAAGAGGCGCAGGCCTCCCGCCTGAGATCCTCCTAAACTACTCTTGGTCGTCGTCAGCGGGCTGCACGTAGTAGTAGGCACCTCCCGAGTAGTAGTAGTCGTCACCGACGGTGGCGTCTGGCTCCTGGGCTCCATCGTTTGGTCGCAGCAA
This sequence comes from Triticum urartu, assembly GCF_003073215.2. Taxonomy (NCBI): domain Eukaryota; kingdom Viridiplantae; phylum Streptophyta; class Magnoliopsida; order Poales; family Poaceae; genus Triticum; species Triticum urartu. The sequence goes on from NC_053022.1 coordinate 264,676,217, forward strand.
TCGAGTATAGAAAGGGGGAAAAGAGAGGGCAAAGCAACCATGAGTACTCATCCAAAGTACTCGCAAGCAAGGAGCTACACCACATATGTATGCATTGGTATCAAAAGGAATAAGGGTATCATATGTGGACTGAACTGCAGAATGCCGGAATAAGAGGGGGATAGCTAGTCATATCGAAGACTACGCTTCTGGTAACCTCCATCTTGCAGCATGTAGAAGAGAGCAGAAGGTAAGTCCACCAAGTAGCATCGTGTAGCATAATCCTACCTGGCGATCCTCCCCTCATCGCCCTGTGAGAGAGCGATCACCGGTTGTATCTAGCACTTGGAAGGGTGTGTTTTATTAAGTATCTGGTTCTAGTTGTCATAAGGTCAAGGTACAACTCCGGGTCGTCCTTTTACCGAGGGACACGACTATTCGAATAGATCAACTTCCCTGCAGGGGTGCAGCACATTTCCCAACACGCTCGATCCCCTTTGTCTGGACACACTTTTCTGGGTCATGCCCGGCCTCGGAAGATCAACACGCCGCAGCCCTACCTAGGCACAACAGAGAGGTCAGCATGCCGGTCTAAATCCTATGGCGCAGGGGTCTGGGCCCATCGCCCATTGCACACCTGCACGTTGCGAGGGCGGTCGGAGAGCAGACCTAGCAACCTCTATTACAAAGGAAGTTGCGTTACGCGGTCCAACCCAGCGCGCGCCACTCAGTCGCTGACGTCACGAAGGCTCTGGCTGATACCACGACGTCGAGTGCCCATAACTGTCCCCGCGTAGATGGTTAGTGCGTATAGGCCAGTGGCCAGACTCAGATCAAATACCAAGATCTCGTTAAACATGTTATCTTGAAATAACCGCGAATGCCGACCAGGGCCAGGCCCACCTCTCTCCTAGGTGGTCTCAACCTGCCCTGTCGCTCCGCCTCAAAGTAACAGTCGGGGGCCGTCGGGAACTCAGGCCCACCACTACCTGGATGGAGCCACCTGCCCCTTCAGCCCCCATCTCCAAACAGTATCACCGGTAATGTAATAGTGTAAAGTATATAGTATATGCCCGTGATCACCTCCTGAAGTGATCACGGCCCAGTAGTATAGCATGGCAGACGGACAAGAGTGTAGGGCCACTAATGGAACACTAGCATCCTATACTAAGCAGTAGGATAGCAGGTAAAGGTAACAACAGTAGTAGCAAGGACATGCTATGCAGCAATATAGGATTAACTGAAAGCATTAACATGCTACACTAATCTAATGCAAGCAGTATAGAGAAGAAGAGGCGATATCTGGTGATCAAGGGGGGAGCTTGCCTGGTTGCTCTGGCAAGAGAGAGGGGTCGTCAACACCGTAGTCGAACTGGGGGGTCGCCGGCAGTCTCGGGGTCTACCGGAAAGAAGTAACGGAGGGGAAACACAATAAATAACAGTGCGATCAAAGAATCACAAGGCATAACATTGACAATACGCGGTGCTAAGGGTGCCCTAACGCGGTATGAGGTGGTACCGACGAAGGGGAGAAACCTCCGGGAAAATATCCCCGGTGTTTCGCTTTTTCGGACAAATGAACCGGAGGGGGAAGTTGCATGTTCGCTATGCTAGGGATGCGTGGTGTACGAACGGGCTGCGTATCCGGATTCGTCTCGTCGTTCTGAGCAACTTTCATGTACAAAGTTTTTCCATCCGAACTACGGTTTATTTTCTACGAATTTCTAAAGTTTTAATGATTTTTGAAAAGTCCTGGAATTACTTTTAATCTCAAAAATCTCCAGAAAAGGCTGGGTGCACCCGGTGGCACTGCACCCAGAGTGCACCAGAGGCTGACAATGGGGCCAGTCAACTGCCCAGTCAGTAGTTGACTGGTCAGAGTTTGACTGGTCAAAGTTTGACTGGGTCCACTTGTTATTGAGAGTGCTATTTTAAAAAGGGGGTTTAAAATATTCTAATTAGGATTATTAGAGAGTGGGACCGCATGTCAGTGACTACTAACTAAATTGATTTTCTTTTAGTTAAAGAATTAGTTAGCAGTGGGGGTGGGGCCGGTGGTCAGTGGGATTAGGCGGGATTAGCTCCCCTAATTAAACAGGGCCGGCCCCACTAGACAGGGGCACAACCGGCCTCTTTGGCCGGCATCGCACGGGCACAGGGGAGCCGGCGGTCAGGGCCAAGACAGGCAGCGGCCCGCGCGGCCGCGGTAGTGGCCGGAACGGCGGCGAGCGGGGTCACGGGACGGAGCGGAGCCGGCGGGGTTAGGAGCGGCGGCAGCGGCAGGGCTGCACAAGCGACAGTGGCGCGGGCGGAGAAGAGCCGCGGTGCCAGGCTGAGCCGAGCAGCGGGGGAGGAAACGGGCGTGAGCGACGACGGCGCGGCCACGCGCGCGTGTGTGCGCAGGAGAGCGTGCGCGGGCGGGGCCAGTAGTAGCAGGGGGCGCTGGTGAGCGGGGTGGCGCACGGGAGCAGGCAGGCGCGTGGAAAGGGCGGCGGGCCGGAGCGAGGCCGCACGCGAGAGGCGAGACGCGGGCGGGGCGGCCAGGTTAGAGGGGCGGGCAAACACACACGGGAGCGAAGCTCCCGTCCATGGCGTCTTCAGGTGGGCATAGTTCTACAGCGACAAATCGACAGCGGGGCGAGTGGGAGAGGGAGGAGGAGCTCACTGGGATCGCGAAGAGGAGGTCAGCTTGCTCGGGGAGGCTCTGGTGGTCGCGAATCGAAGGCGGCAGTGGTCGGCTCCCGAGGTTGAAGACGGTGATGTAGGCGGCGTTCCGATGCTTCCGAGCTTGCATGCGTCCATGGAGGGGAAGAGGGCGTTGATGCACAGCTCCGGGGGCAAGTCGGCGAGGCGCGGTGAGGAGAGTGGTCGCGAGCTTCATGGGGCAGCGGGCATGGCGGCGCTCTTGCGAGGTGGGGAAGGGCGAGGGAGAGCGACGGACGAGGGGAAGGGGGGATACGGTCTAGGGTTTGTCCGGGGGGTCGGGGATGCTCTTAACCCACGAGGAGGGTCGCCGGATGCTGGACCCATGCGCTAGCCGCTCCATGGATGGCGCACAGGCGTCCAACGTGCTCCTGTGAGCAGTAGGAAGGAGAAACAGAGGTGGTTGCTGGGCTGGGCCAAGGTCTGTGCATTGCTAGGCCTAAGTGCATAGTGCCATTTTCTATTTTACATTTTTGTAACAAAAACTGCTACTGTTCCTATTTAGTTTAGATAGAAATTGAATTTTTTTAATATGAAACTTGTCACACGAATGCAGGGAAACACCCTGGGCTGCACAAAAGGTTTCAAACTGTTTGGGTTTGTCTATCTATTTTTAGAAATTGAAAAGGTTAACTAAGTAGTTGTTGGTCCATTGTTATAATACCCAGGGGCATTTTAAACATCTCCAAAATTATTTTTGATGCAAGAAAATTATGTGGTGAATATTTTCAACCTAATGAACATTTTTAATTTACCATTTGAAGAAATGATAATTTGACTTGTATTTTAAATTTGAATTGGACATTGATTGTAAACAAGTGACAATTGGCTTACTAAATTGGTGATGACATGGCATCATTAGGGGAGGTTTACTGTAGCTTAATTATCCGGGCGTTACAATCAAGGACATAATTCTTCTGTGCAGCAATGAGGATAATCCTCAGATTACGGATCCAGTCCGCATCATTGCTACTATCATCTTTCAACTTATTTTTCTCTAGGAACATATCAAAAATAAACGGGGAGCTACAACGTGAGCTATTGATCTACAACAAAATAGACATGCAAAATACTATCAGGTACTAAGTTCATAATAAATTAAAATTCAATTAAGCATGTTACTTAAGAACTCCCACTTAGATAGACATCCCTCTAGTCATCTAAATGATCACATGATCCATATCAACTAAACCATGTCCGATCATCACGTGAGATGGAGAAGTTTTCAATGGTGAACATCACTATGTTGATCATATCTACTATATGATTCACGCTCTGCTTGTGCAAAACTGGCTTGCACCAGTTGTATGTGAACGTAGAGCTTATCACATCCGATCATCACGTGGTGTCTCGGCACGACGAACTGTAGCAATGGTGCATACTCAGGGAGAACACTTATACCTTGAAATTTAGTGAGAGATCATCTTAGAATGCTATTGCCGTACTAAGCAAAATAAGATGCATAAAGAATAAACATCACATGCAATCAATATAAGTGATATGATATGGCCATCATCATCTTGTGCCTTTGATCTCCATATCCAAAGCACCGTCATGATCACCATCGTCACCGGCTTGACACCTTGATCTCCATCGTAGCATCGCTGTCGTCTCGCCAACTATTGCTTCTACGACTATCGCTACCGCTTAGTGATAAAGTAAAGCAATTACATAGTGATTGCATTTCATACAATAAAGCGACAACCATAAGGCTCCTGCCAGTTGCCGATAATGGTTACAAAACATGATCATCTCATACAACAATTTATATCTCATCACGTCTTGACCATATCACATCAAAACATGCCCTGCAAAAACAAGTTAGACGTCCTATACTTTGTTGTTGCATGTTTTATGTGGCTGCTACCGGCTTAGCAAGAACCGTTCTTACCTACGTATCAAAAACCACAATGATTTTTCGTCAAGTGTGTTGTTTAAACCTTCAACAAGGACCGGGCGTAGTCACACTCGATTCAACTAAAGTTGGAGAAACAGACACCCGCTAGCCACCTGTGTGCGAAGCACGTCGGTAGAACCAGTCTCATGAACGTCGTCATGTAATGTCGGTCCGGGCCGCTTCATCCAACAATACTGCTGAATCAAAGTATGACATGCTGGCAAGCAGTATGACTATTATCGCCCACTGCTCTTTGTGTTCTACTCATGCATATAACATCTACGCATAAACCTGGCTCTGATGGCACTGTTGGGGAACGCGGTATTCAAAAATTTTCCTACGATCACACAAGATCTATCTAGGAGATGCATAGCAGCAAGAGGGGGAGAGTGTGTCTATGTACCCTCGTAGACCAAAAGCGTAAGTGTTTAGTAACGCGGTTGATGTAGTCGAACGTCTTCGCGATCCAACCGATCAAGTACCAAACGCACAACACCTCCGCGATCTGCACACGTTTAGCTCAGTGACGTCACTCGAACTCTTGATCAGTTGAGGCCGAGGGAGAGTTTCGTCAGCACGATAGCGTGGTGACGGTGATGATGAAGTTACCGACGCAGGGCTTCACCTAAGCACTACGACAATATGATCGAGGTGGAAAACCGTGGAGGGGGGCACCGCACACGGCTAAAGATCAACTTGTGTGTATGGGGTGCCCCCTCCCCCGTATATAAAGGAGGGGAGGAGGAGGAGGGCCGACCACAAGGGGCGCGCCCAGGGGGGGGGAAATCCTACTCCTAGTAGGAGTAGGTTCCCCCCTTTCCTAGTCCTAGTAGGAGAAGAAGGAAGGAGAGGAAGAAGAGAAGGAAAGGGGGGCCGGCCCCTAGCCCTTGTCCAATTTGGTTTGGGGGGCGCGCGCCACACCTTGGCCTGCCTCCTCTCTTCCACCAATAGGCCCATGAGGCCCAATAACTTCCCGGGGGGGTTCCAGTAACCCCCGGTACTCCGAAACTTATCTGAAACGACCCGAACCATTCCGGTGTCCGAATGTAGCCTTACAATAAATGCATCTTTATGTCTCGACCATTTCAAGACTCCTCGTCATGTCCGTGATCTAATCCGGGACTTTGAACAACCTTCGGTACATCAAATCACATAACTCATAATACATATCGTCATTGAACGTTAAGCGTGCTTACCCTACGGGTTCGAGAACTATGTAGACATGACTGAGACACATCTCTGGTCAATAAACAATAGCGAAACCTAGATGCTCATATTGGTTCCTACATATTCTATGAAGATCTTTATCGGTCAAACCGCACAATAACATACGTTGTTCCCTTTGTCATGGTATGTTACTTGCCCGAGATTCGATCGTCGGTATCATCATACCTAGTTCAATCTCGTCACCGGCAAGTCTGTTTACTCATTTTGTAATGCATCATCCCACAACTAACTCATTAGTCACATTTCTTGCAAGGCTTATAGTGATGAGCATCACCAAGAGGGTCCAGAGATACCTCTCCGATACATGGAGTGACAAATCCTAATCTCGATCTATGCCAACTCAACAAACACCATTGGAGACACCTGTAGAGCATCTTTATAATCACCCAGTTACATTGTGACGTTTGATAGCACACAAGGTGTTCCTCCGGTATTCGGGAGTTGCATAATCTTATATTCAGAGGAACATGTATAAGTCATGATGAAAGCAATAGCAATAAAACTAAATGGTCATTATGCTAAGCAATTGCAATAAAACTAAACGATCATTATGCTAAGCTAAAGGATGGGTCTTGTACATCACATCATTCTCTAATTATGTGATCTCGTTGATTAAATGACAACACATGTCTATGGTCAGGAAACTTAACCATCTTTGATTAACGAGCTAGTCTAGTAGAGGTTACTGGGACACTCTGTTTGTCTATGTATTCACACATGTACTAAGTTTCCGGTTAATACAATTCTAGTATGAATAATAAACATTTATCATGATATAAAGAAATATAAATAACAATTTTATTATTGCCTCTAGGGCATATTTCCTTCAGGCCTGTGCTGGATATTGAAGCACAATCGAACAATTCGAGGTGCTCGATCCTAGGGTTGTCGACCCGGCTCATTTCTGACGGAAATCAGTTGGTTGACGCCTAGCAGACACATTAGATCATCATGTATACCACGTCTACAAATCTGGTTAGTTTTTTTGGCTTATTACGAGTGGCTGGCAAAATAATTGTCCCCTACACATTGTATTATGATAGTTCAATCTAAAAGTTTGGACTGTCAAAATAAGCTGGGTAGAGACAACTTATTTTCACAATTATCTATGAGTCTGAAAAAAGAACTAACACTAATTGTTAGAAGGATTTTCTAAGGCATTATATATAGGAAAGAAAAGGTGGGCATTATACAAGTGGTACAAAGGTCGATGGTATGTATCGCGATTTGTTTTATGATGGAATGGTTGGATCTTACTATGGGGGCATTTTGGCTAGTTTTGTTGAGAAAGGATCTCTTTCTTTTCACCAATAGGATCATGTAGGCCTCTTTTGGTTCATAAGGTAGAAAAACCATTGGAATAAAAAAGTCATAGGAAATGAGATGACATGTATCTCAAATCCTATGAATAGGAATAATAAAGAAGATGCTCTTTGGTTCACATCATTAGATTTTTTTTCATTGAGTCTAGGCTAATGTTTATTTTCTATGAAATATGGAGGATAGGAAGAATTCCTCCATATGAATAGGATTCTATTTCTACAAACCAAAGGGCTCTAAATGATTTTTTTTCTATAGAAATCCTATTCTATGAAATTCCTGCAAAATCCCTCCAAACTAAAGGAGACTATGTGAATGAATTCAAGGCGTGGATTACATCACATCTTAGTTAAGCTCCAATATTGATGAGCCATGAGACTTTGGGTGCTTTGTTAAAATACGGTCTCTTGGTTTAAAAAACCACGTTTTATGACTACTGATTCTCCCTTTCATATGTATGATGTGCTTTTTGTATAAAGAGAATAGTTCACTCAATCTTGAGCTTTTCACTTGGTTTAGGATTAAACTTTTAACTTCAATATCGGTTGCCCCACATCTTGAATTTGCCACTCAGATTATAAATCGACCGTCGCTCGGTTGAACTCAAGTTTGACTCACTGGGGCTATTTTGATCGTGCTTCCTCAACATTATCAAAAAAAAGCTTCTTGACTCGCTTTATAAATAAAGCCACAACACGATACAACCACAGCTGAAAAATGAAGGTCCACAAGATATAGGACAGTTGGAAAGAACAAGACATAGTGCATGATGGGGGCATCAGATCAACAAGCCCGCGAAAGAACTATGGCCTCCTTTGGTTCGGATTAATTTTGAAGGGATTCTGTAGTATAGGATTTTTATGGGGAAAATCCTTTATAGTAATTTGGTTTGTAGGAATAGAATTCTATTCCTATAGGGGAATTCTTCCTATCCTCCATATTTCATAGAAAAATAAACATTAGCGTAGACTCAATGGAAAAAAAATCCTATGATGTGAACCAAAGGACATCTCTCTTGCTATTCATATTCATAGAATTTAAGATACATGACATCTCATTTGTACAAGTTTTCTATTCCTGTGATATGTTTCTATCCTATGAACCAAAGGGAACCTAAGGTCTCAGGGAGGATAAGTCGCAATAAGCAATCTGGATGCCAACTCCTTGTATCACCTAGTCAATTTGTCCATGGTCGTCCTATCCCACCACTTGTCGAGGGGCTTCCAGAGCTACAAAAAACCGCACAGTTTGTAAATCGCATCGGCGGTCCTGGATGGGTAAATATGTCCAATGATAAGCTTATTTCTAGTAAACCACACGATCGATGCCAAGTCTCAACCTCCAACATTCTGAAAACCTTGCCCGAGTAAGCCGGCATTAGATGGTACCAGTAAGGGAAGTTAATTTGGTACCAACTATGAGCCCAAGCCTCCCTGAAGCAACTCCATAAAAACTGCAGAAATGTAGTAAAAGAGTATATGTTTAAGGTCCTCCTTCACCCGCGCAGAGAAAATTGCCTATCACCGGAACCATTTCTTTTGAACACTTGATCTCTAGATGATAGTCTATCCCTAATAAGTTATCATAAAAAATATCAGAGGTGGCATCTGCACCTTATAGAGCTCCATCAACTCGGTTGGGCCCTATCCCACTACAAGGCTAATGTATATTGAGTTAGTGAAAAATTAACTCGAGGACTCCAACCTCCAAGTATCAACATCAGGGGTTGTAGATAACGTGACGTCCATCAAGGCGGAAAAAAGTGCTAGCCACTTGGTGGACTCAAAGGGGCCAAACGTGCGGCCGAATAAGAGGGTCCTTCTTGCATCAGTCTCCGCCAAGGCCACCGAGATAGGCGGATGCTCCGAAACGGAGAATAACGCCAGGAATTGCTCACGCAATGGCTGATCATCAAGCTATCCATCCATCCAGAATAGGGTGTCTGTGCCTCTCCCCCACCGTCACCGCCACCCCAAGCCGAAATGCCCCCTCAACATTTCCTACACCGCAAAAGAAAAAGGGAAAAATGTTTCCTGCACAAGATATAGATATGAGTAGACACATGGATAGACACGTGCTACGTCAAGTGCTAGTCTTTGGTGATGTGCCATTTCGCCGAACGGCCACCACGATTGTTCAGATTTTCTGGGTTGAGATTTCTTCAGTGGTCGTGTTTGGTTCCGCATTCCGTATACTAACGTGTCCTTCTAGTTCTTGGCTTAGACGGCAGCGAATTTATTTATATAAGGTTGCCGGTCCAAAGTTGAGGTCGTCCTGACTACTATGATCTGCCCATGGGGCAAACAATTTGGGTTAGTGCTCATGTCGTGAACATGTTGAATGCGTTCAATCACAAACGCTGCCGTGCCTCAAAAAGAAAAATCGCAAACGCTACCGACACCGAAAAAGAATAAGCGCGAACCAAGAACTTAGGACGTGGCCAATTCCTGGATCGCCACGCCTGAACTATGAGTTTTGCTAATTCTGAGTTGTCTGTATGACTGTATCTAATCTAAGAAGATTTCCAAAAGGTGCAAGTTTTGTTTAGTGGATTTTTTTGCAACTTGCACCTTTTCTAGAAAAACTCAGATCCACTAGTCTGTGTTAATCATACGGAAGACGACACCCATCGGTTGGAGAGCTAGGTCTCGGTAGGAACAGAACCTATCAAGTTCAACATCATTGACTGGATAGGTTGGACTAAGTTCATCGTGTGTAAATGGTTCTATTTTATGTTAGAGTTAAGGAATCTTCAATGCCGACCAACAAACCACCTGAAACCGATGTGTTTTACCATCAGAAACTACTTCATAAACGACATATGCTCAGACGATACTTGCACGATGTCTGATCCAACAGCTTTGTGCACTTTGGTCTGACGCTCGGATGATGGGATATGCAGCATCGTCTATGTATCGTACTTGAAATGTCGTTCATGTAGCAATGTTCTTTGCCATTCAATGGGATGTTGTATCAGTCTATTTGACACTCCAGACATACTTATTCCGGCAAACCGAAGATAAACTAAGGGTGCTTTGCGGGTGTTCGGACCGTTGTCACATCTGATTTTGACTGCCATGGACCACCATTAACTCCTCCCTTGTCCACGCGCTTCCTGTTCAAAACGGTCAGCACCTCTCTGGAGCGTTAGTGCTGCATTTATGCCCAGCCAGAACGCACGCGACCTCTCACTGCTGCCGGCACTGAAGCAGCACGCCGGCTGAGAGAGCGTCGTCCGCGTCGCTTCCCTCTGCACGCGAATGCTTCGTGCTCAAACGATATCCGGTCAGCCCGTCGCCCTACATTAATGATATGGGTTTGCCGAGGAACCTACTCTGGCATCACCTGTCCGTCCATCTGCAGCCCACATAACCACACGACCGCGTCCCATTGCCATCCGCCCGCTATATAAACTCCAGCTCCGGTCATAGCCACAGTCATCCTTCTCTGGTCCCCTTCTCCTCTCTGCACCATGTCTGCCATGGCCTCCTCTCGCTCGAAAGCCCTTTGGGACAACCTCTCGCCCGAGCAGAAGAAGTAGATAGCCGGCAGCCGGCGGGTAGACGGAGGCCGACGACGTACCAATCGAGAACAAGCCAGCGCCCTCTCCTCACCGGTGCATGCCGGCATCCCCATCGGCAACGCCCATGCCCACTACACGGACATTGTGCGGGAGGAGCGAGAGGCTAAGTTCCGACAAGTGCATGCCGACCAGGCCTAAAACATCGGCCTCCTCAACGAGCATCGGCACGCGGAGGAGCAACAGCCCGCCGACACGGCCATCACGCCGGACGCAGATGTGGCGGAGCAGGAAGCGCTGCTCAACTCTTATTGCTCCGCCCGCGACATCCGCCGCGCCAAATGGTGGTACCACCTCCATCAGGCGGAATTAAAGGATATGGAGGAGGCTGCGGATGAGGTGTTCAGCAAGAGCGACGACGAGGAGGACATCGCCAGCTTCGCCATGGTCGCGCCCCGCCGCCACGACCACAAAGATGCCACATCCGTGAGTGCCGCTGGGAACGAGGAAGAGTAGACCATGGGAGGTCACTGGTGCCCGGGTTCCAGGAAAGCCACCGCCCCTCCCCTCCCATTGAAGCCAAGCTTGGTGGACTGAACATCGTCGGCCAATTAGCTGTTTGGCGGCGACATTGAGGCGGAGAGTTTCAGTTCCCGGGGCTCATGGCTGCGGAGGTGAAGGCTGGGGAGGCAGAGCTGGAGACCGTTGAGGCGGAGCTGGAGCTTCATTTCGCGGTGCTCACGCCCCGGACGGACGCCGGCGATCATTTAGATTAGGTTTAGAGTCGGGTTTAGTTAAAATATGAGCGAATTGTAATGAATGTGCTCTGGTTTATATGAAAAACATCGTGTTTGCATGAATTCCGTCCGATTAGTTGAAATAGTCTTTAAAATATATGCGAGCAACCGGATCTCGCATCTATGTCCGTGGATTGATCCCCTAGTCTACAAACGGATGTGAGAAAGATTTTACGAGTCAGCAGCGTGAAAGATACCCTTAACAATGAGTGTTTTCAATATTTGGGCAAATAAAGGTCACCGCCTCCCCTCGTTTTTTGAACTTCAGGCATATTCTTTTATCTTGATTTTAGACAACAAGTTGTCCATAGCGTGGTAGAATTAGGGCATTCGCAACGTCGTCTATAAAATCCAATCCGCAAAACGTCTAGACATGTCTGCCCACAGCGGGAGGGGCGTCTAACCATATAGACCAAATGTACATCCACATTTCAAACGGATATTTAAGCAAACGGACAAAGCTCATGAAAATGGATAAAATTTGAGCAAGTTTCATATAATACATGCAATTTCAACAAAATAATAAAAAAACTAAACTAAATTACACCAGGTATTAGACGGTGACCTTGTAGACATGGCCTCTAAGACAACCAGATGACACCCTGCGTGTTGCGGTGGGAATCTATGATAAAAATAAATAGAAAATAAAACACTATATGCAGGGAAAATGAAACATTATGTAAAAATATTGACATGCCTTATATCAGGGAGGGGCGTTTTGGCTCCTGTGAGCATATGTTCCCGGATGAACAGTAAATTAGAAAAATGTAAACAAAATAAAAAATTCAGATTTTTTTTGTAAATGTTCGTGTTAGTGTCGCAAGCATGTTTGAAAAATGTCATGTGAAATGGAGCAACGGTGTTTCGTCAGTGAGAAAACAAATTTGGGGTGACATTTGGTCTTCAATTTGTTTTTGTTTTTTGCACAGACCAAAATGCTTAACTTTTTTGCCTCAAAATTTGCAGATATCATTTGTATGTGACTAAGATCACATAAAATTTTATCTTGATTTTTTTGACATTTGAAATTTATTTTTGTGCCCGGGAGCCAAATTGAATTTCCGCTTATATCACGTGGCAATACAAAAAGGAAGCTGCCATAGATACTATAATATCTTACACTTTGATTGATTTCACACCTCCCTAGGAAACAAAGAATGTTTAAAATATTAGAGCAATACAATAGGGAACATGTATGGGCAAAGTACGAATAATTTTCCCAAAATCACGCAACTATTTGAAGAAACCAAGTTCAGTAGTTGTGAGTTTAGTCAAAAACACACACACTGAAATCTGGAAGGAATATTATTCTTGTCATTCCTGTTAATTAATCAACATATGTCCACACAAAAGGAAAGAGCAAACACATCGTAAAGATGAAGACTTTTATCCAAACATTAAAAGAAATTTACAAACCTTTTGTGACCCTAATCAATAAATTTAGCATATCTAAACCCACCTAATCAATGTCAACCGCAGTCCACCCTCCACCATCCTGGAAAGAGAGAGGGAGAGACGAAGAAGACGGGGATATATTAGGAAGCGGTGCGGCTAGCTAACTGATCCTGGCCTTCCTCTAGTTCTTCGCTTGCTGGCTCTATGGACAATCATTTGAGAGAGCCTGTGATAGGCGATACTTTGAAGGCATAGGGACCTGTAAAAAAGGGAAAACATGAACTAACAGAGGCTAGGCCAAAAATTAGACAACATAACTTTTGAAAGGCGAGAAAAGGGCATGAACGATCAGAACCTGATCTAAAAAGACACCAACACAAATCTTCAAGGACAGTCAATTTATTTGCCACTAATGATATTGGGCATCATTAGGAGCGGTAGTTGATTCTCCTCCCTAAAAATTATATAACAACAGTAGAACAAAAGGTTCCAAGATTTGAAATTAATTCAGAAAAAATTCTAAGTAGGGGATAGGAGGCGCAACAAACAACGGAAGGAAGAGGACAGACAAGAGTAAAAAAGAGCGCCTTCTCGTTGCCTTTGCCTCCCCTGTAACTATTGATCTGCAGCAGCACCGCATGCTGCCCGAGCCCGACGCAGCGGACGATATGTCTACGGTTGCGCCGGTAGAAGGCACCTGTTGATATGTACTTCTACACTGACGCTTGCACACTACCTGACACCGGCAACAATTGTTCTATACAAGATTGCCTCGAAGTGCATTACAAACAGGGTTCGAGTGTTCGTGGGTGAGATCATCAGTGAAGAGCAGAGTGTGTTTGTGCCCGGCTGACTCATCACCGACAACGTTCTCATCTCTTATGAAAGTGTTCATGCTATGAGACGTCGGAAGAGAGGGAAGAATGTTGCTTGTGCCATCAAACTCGACATGATGAAGGCAGACGATCGGGTCAAATGGCATTTTCTAGAGGCAATCATGCTGAGATTGGGTTTTAGTTCACAGTTTGTCCGACTTGTGATGAAGTGTGTAACTTCGGTAAGGTTTACAGTACGAGTGAATGGACAATTACTTCCCTACTTCACACCATCTAGAGGTCTCCGTCAGGGAGATCCTAGTTCACCGTTTCTGTTTCTTATCTGTGCAGAGGGTTTCACCTCTCTGCTGAAATTCTATGGAGGTGCCCATGTTGATAGAGGCATCCGTGTTAGACCTCTCTCCCCTTGGTTAATCACCTACTCTTCCGATGATAGTTTGATATTTCTGAAGGTAGAAAGGGCGAGTGCGACCAGGTTGAATGAGGTGCTTAGAATCTATGGCGACTGCTCGGGACAATATGTTAATAGGGACAAAAGTTCTATTTTCAGTCCAAACACACCTGACGTAGTTCGACAGGAGCTCAAGATTTTGTTGGGAATTACTGTGGAGGCATTTAATGAGCAGTATTTGGGTCTTCCAACAGCCATTGGACGCATTACCAGCGGTACTTTTGAATATCTTGGCGAGAGGATCAGAAGCAACCTTCAAGGAGGCACTGAATGGCTTATTTCATGCGCTGGGAGGGAGGTTAGGATCAAGGCCGTTGCTCAGGTGATCCCGGCCTTTTCGATGAGCTGGTTCAAGTTAACGAAGAAGATCTGTAAGGGTTTTTCATCAAAATTTGCTAGGTATTGGTGGAGTAGCTCAGTCGACCGCATGTCACTCCAATGGATCGATTGGGACTCACTAACCAAGCCAAAGAATGCAGGAGGGATGGGGTTAAGGAACTTGGAAGTGTTTAACTTAGCTCTTCTTGGGAAACATGGGTGGATGCTGATCACGAATCTGGACTCTCTCTGCGCACGTGTTTTGAATGGAAAGTACTTTCCCACAAGTGAGATTATGGATGCAACTATCCAAAGCATGCATCAGCCACTTGGCGGGCAATCATTGCGAGTAGAGAGGCCCTAAGGACTGGCTTGATAAAGAGGATCGGAGATGGTATGTCTGTATCAACATGGAATGTTAGCTGGATTTCGGGTCTTCTCACACTTCGGCCTTTGGTCCAAATCAAAGATGCCGCAATTCCTCTAGTTACTGATCTGATTGATGTTGAACATGGTACTTGGAAGAGCGAACTCGTGAGACAAAATTTTACAGCCCCTGAAGCAGATGCAATTCGGAACATTCCCCTGAGCTTCAATGGGGGGATGTAGATTCATGGGCTTGGGCTGCCGGAAAGTCTGGTATCTACTCTGCGAAATTTGCTTACCGCGCTCTGGTGACCCGCAACGAGCATGGAGCTCTAGGGGAAGGGACGATGACCAAAACTTCAGAGAATCACAAACATATGTGGTCTAGACTTTGGAAGCTCAAGGTTGTGCCCAAAGTGTGGGTGTTTTGGTGGCAAGTACTCAGGAAAATTTTACATGTTGAAAGCATCTTGAAGCACCAGCACATTGCGGAACTGGCTCGATGTAAAGTCTGCCTCCATGCAGACGAAGATCTCTACCATGCACTGAATAAGTGCACGCATGCAAAGATGTTCTGGAGTGAGGCAAGGGAATGGCTCAATGTCAAGATCCCAAATCTTCACATAATGACATGGTCCCAAGATATCTTGTGTGATCCTAGGTTTGATGAGTGTGATCGTGCAAAAGTCATCACAGTAATGTCGGCGATCTGGACATCCAGGAACAACATCACTCATGACAGAGCAAGCCTTGACACGTTGGTGTCGATGAAGAAGACTAGAGGAGCTCTGGCGATCTTGGAACTACCAAGGGTTCATGCTCGTACTCTATCAGGATTCGGTTGGCATCCTCCCGACGAGGGCTGCATTAAGATCAACACCGATGCGGGACTCTCGATGGAAGCAAGGCTCGCCGGTGTGGGAGGTATTGCACGATCATCTTCAGCCTTCATCGGAGCATGGTGCAAGCTGGTCCATGGTGTTACTGACTCGCTTGTTATGGAGGCCATGGCTCTCATGAAGGCGTTGTTTTTGCAAAGCTTCATGGCTTTGAGCAAGTAGATATGGAGACTGATAGCAAAGAGGTGGTGGATCTCTGGAACTCGCGTCATTCTTCGCGCTCCTTGATAGCGCCAATGTTATTAGATATTGAAGAGCTAGCGGTTAGTTTTTCTTCTTTTGATATTCATCATGTAAAGTGACATTCTGATGTCCCGGCCCACCTTTGTGCCAAGCATGCTAGCACATTGGATGTGACGGAGTGTTGGATGAACTCTCCCCTTGGACTCTTGGTCACTAGCCTTGTGGCAGACAGTGCCAGAGCTCTTTTGATTGAATAAAGCTCTTCAGTTCCACGCAAAAAAATGGTTCTACCCCGCAAAAAAGGCAACAATTTTTCTATATAGTGGCATCGTCGAGGGTGTTGATTGGTCGGAAATGTCGGAAGGTAATGCAATCGATCGAGGCTAGATCAAGGCAGTTAACGGCAGCGACAATGCCCAGCGAGTCAGCTACCTTATCCACCACCACTGTGGCTCCTTGCTCCCAAGTAAATCCACATTGGATGCGGCACCGTGCAGTTCCAACAATGGAAGCAAAACAATCAAGGTTGAGATAGGTAGCCAGTGCGAGAGGCAAAGGGAGATTGGTACTAAGAGGAAGAAAAAGGAGGGGAGGAGGCAGATGATTATTGATTGGGGTACTGTAAAAGACACGAACCAGGTAATGCTCCGAGCGGAGATTTGATGGCGAAGTTGAAGAGACAGCTATAGAAATTGCTTTTTTCCAGAGAGATAGGGCCAGACTGATGGGCTTCCACGGCTACATGTACTGGGTCAAATGGAGTGCCATGTTGTTAGGCTATTGATACGTCCATTTTGTATAATGCTTTTATATCAATATTTATTGCATTATGGGCCGTTATTACACATTATATCACCAAACTTATGCCTTTTCTTTCTTATTTTATAAGGTTTACATGAAGAGGGAGAATGCCGGCAGCTGGAATTCTGTACTAGAAAAGGAGCAAATATTAGAGACCTATTTTGCACAACTCCAAAATTCCTCAAACTTTACGGAGAATATTTTTGGAATATATGAAAAATATTGGGCAAAGAAAGCACCAGAGGGAGGCCACCTGCCAGCCACAAGGGTGGAGGACGCGCCCCCCGTCCTTGTTGGCCCCCTGGTAGGCCCCCGGCGCCCATCTTCTACTATATGGTGTGTTTTGACCTGGAAAAAATTAGAAGGAAGCTTTCGGGATGAAGCGCTACTGTCTCGAGGCCGAACCTGGGTAGAACCAATCTAGGGCTCCGGTGGAGCTGTTCTGGCGGGGAAACATCCCTCTGGGAGGGGGAAATCATCGCCATCGTCATCACCAACAATCCTCTTATCGAGAGGGGGTCAATCTCTTGTATTCGATCTTTATCTCAAAACCTTAGATTGGTACCTGTGGGTTGCTATTAGTGTTGGTTATTCCTTATAGTTGATGCTAGTTGGTTTATTTGGTGGAAGATCATATGTTCAAATCCTTAATGATAATTAATACACCTATGATTATGAACATGAACATGCTTTGTGAGTAGTTACGTTTGTTTCTGAGGACATGGGAGAAGTCTTGTTATAAGTAATCATGTGAATTTGGTATTTGTTCGATATTTTGATGAGATGTATGTTGTCTCTCCTCTAGTGGTGTTATGTGAACGTCGACTACATGACACTTCACCATGATTTGGGCCTAGGGGAAGGCATTGGGAAGTAATAAGTAGATGATGGGTTGCTAGAGTGACAGAAGCTTAAACCCTAGTTTATGCGTTGCTTCGTAAGGGGCTAATTTGGATCCATATGTTTCATGCTATGGTTAGATTTATCTTAATTCTTCTTTCGTAGTTGCGGATGCTTGTGAGAGGAGTTAATCATAAGTGGGAGGCCTGTCCAAGGAAGGGCAGCACCCAAGCACCGGTCCACCCACATATCAAATTACCAAAGTAACGAACGCGAATCATATGAGCTTGATGAAAACTAACTTGACAACAATTCCCATGTGTCCTCGGGAGCGCTTTGCTTTATATAAGAGTTTGTCTAGACTTGTCCTTTGCTACAAAAAGGATTGGGACACCTTGCCGCACCTTAGTTACTTTTGTTACTTGTTACCAGTTATGAATTATCTTATCACACAACTATCTGTTATCGATAATTTCAGTGCTTGCCGAGAATACCTTGCTGAAAATCGCTTGTCATTTCCTTCTGGTCCTCATTTGGTTCGACACTCTTACTTATTGAAGGACTACGATAGATCCCCTATATTTGTGGGTCATCAAGACTCTCTTCTGGCGCCATTTTCGGGGAGTGAAGCGCCTTTGGTAAGTTAAATTTGGTAAGGAAACATTTATATAGTGTGCTGAAATTTACTGTCACTTGTTACTATGGAAAGTAATCCTTTGAGGGGCTTGTTAGGGGTATCTTCACCTCGACCGAAAGAGCAAAGAGTTGCTCCTCAACCTACTGCACCTACTGAAAATATTTATTATGAAATTCCTTCGGGTATGATAGAGAAACTGCTACTAATCCTTATGCAGGAGATGGAACATTGCATCCCGATATGCACCTAATCTATGTGGATGAAGTTTGTGGATTATTTAAGCTTGTAGGTATGCCCGAGGATGTTATCAAGAAGAAGGTCTTCCCTTTATCTTTGAAGGGAAAGGTGTTGACATGGTATAGGCTATGTGATGATATTGGATCATGGAACTACAACCGATTGAAATTGGAATTTCATCAAAAGTTTTATCCTATGCATCTGGTTCATCATGATCGGAATTATATATATATAACTTTTGGCCTCGTGAAGGAGAAAGTATCGATCAAGCTTGGGGAGGCTTAAGTCAATGTTATATTCATGCCCCAATCATGAGCTCTCAAGAGAAATTATTATTCAAAACTTTTATGCTCGGCTTTCTCATAATGATCGATCCATGCTTGATACTTCTTGTACTGGTTCTTTTATGAAGAAGACTATTGAATTCAAATGGGATTTATTGGAAAGAATTAAATGCAACTCTGAAGATTGGGACCTCGACAAAGGTAAGGAGTCTTGCATAAACCTTAAGTTCAATTGTGTTAAATTGTTTATGGATACCGATGCTTTTCATGATTTTAGCAGTAAATATGGACTTTACTCTAAGATAGTAGCTTCTTTTTGTGATTCTTTTGCTACTCATGTTGATCTACCTAAGGATAAGTGGTTTAAATATCATCCTCCCATTGAAGTTAAAGTATTAGAACCTATTAAAGTTGAAGAAGAAATTATTACTTACAATGTTGATCCTATTGTTCATACTACTTATATTGAGAAGCCACATTTTCCTGTTAGAATAAAGGGTCATGCTAAAGCTTCAACTGTGGTCCATAAGAGTTATACTAGAACACCTACACCCCCTGAACAAATTAAAGTTGAACGTAGTGTTGCTTTGGTTAAAGATCTTTTGGAAGATAATACTGATGGGCATGTTATTTATTTCTGTGATGAAGCTACTAGAATTGCTAAACCTGATTCTAAAGATAAACATAGACATGTTCTTGGCATGCTTGTTGTTTCTGTTAAAATTGGAGATCATTGTTATCATGGCTTATGTGATGTGGGTGCTAGTGTGAGTGCAATTCCTTTTTCCTTATATAAAGAAATTATGAATGATATTGCACCTGCTGAGATAGAAGATATTGACGTTACTATTAAGCTTGCTAATAGAGATACTATTTCACCAATTGTATTGTAAGATACATTGAAGTCTTGTGTGGGGAAATTAAATATCCTACTGATTTTCTTGTTCTTGCTTCCCCACAAGATGACTTTTGTCCCATTATATTTGTAGACCTTTCCTGAATACCGTTAATGCTAAGATAGATTGTGAGAAAGATATTGTTACTATCGGTTTAGGGGATATGTCTCATGATTTTAATTTCTCTAAATTTCATAGACAACCCCATGATAAAGCCTAGTAAGGATGAAATTATTGGTCTTGCTTCTATTGTCGTGCCTCCTACTGATCCTTTAGAACAATATTTGCTAGACCATGAAAATGATATGTTTATGAATGAAAGAAGAGAAATAGATGAAAAAATATGTTTATGAATCAAGGGCCTATTTTGAAACACAATTTTCCTGTTGAAATCCTTGGGGATCCTTGTGATCTCGTGTTTGAGCTTAAACAATTACCTGATACTTTGAAATATGCTTATCTCGATGAAAAGAAGATATATCCTGCTATTATTAGTGCTAACCTTTCAGAGCATGAAGAAAATAAATTATTGAAAACTTTGAATAATCACCGTGCCACTATTGGATATACTGTTGACGATCTTAAGGGCATTAGCCCCACTCTATGTCAGCACAAAATTAATTTAGAGCCTGATGCTAAACTAGTTGTTGATCACCAACGACGGTTAAATCCTAAGATGAAGGAAGTGGTAAGAAACGAAATACTAAAGCTTCTGGAGGCAGGTATAATTTATCCTATCGCTGATAGTAAATGGGTAAGTCTTGTTCATTGTGTCCCTAAGAAGGGAGGTATTACTATTGTTCCTAATGATAAGAATGAGTTGATTCCAGAAAGAATTATTACAGGTTATAGAATGGTAATCGATTTTCGCAAATTAAATAAAGTTACTAAAAAGATCATTACCCCTACCTTTTATTGATCAAATGCTAGAAAGACTATCCAAACATACACATTTTTGCTTTCTAGATGGTTATTCTGGTTTCTCTCAAATACCTGTGTCAAAAGATGATCAGGAGAATACCATTTTTACTTGTCCTTTCGGTACCTTCTCTTATAGACGTATGCCTTTTGGTTTATGCAATGCACCTGCTACCTTTCAAAGATGTATGACTGCTATATTCTCTAATTTTTGTGAAAAGATTGTTGAGGTTTTCATGGATGATTTCTTCGTTTACGAAACTTATTTTGATGATTGCTTAAGCAACCTTGATTGAGTTTTGCAGAGATGTGAAGAAACTAATCTTGTCTTGAATTGGGAGAAGTGTCACTTTATGGCTAATGAAGGTATTGTCTTGGGGCATAAAATTTCTGAAAGAGGTATTGAAGTTGATAAAGCTAAAGTAGATGCTATTAAAAAGATGGCGTGTCCTAAAGATATCAAAGGTATAAGAAGTTTCCTTGGTCATGATGGTTTCTATAGGAGGTTTATTAAAGACTTCTCTAAAATTTCTAGGCCTCTCACTAATCTCTTGCAAAAAGATGTTACTTTTGTTTTTGATGATGATTGTGTAGAAGCATTTGAAATACTTAAGAAAGCCTTGATTTCTGCACCTATTGTTCAGCCACCTGATTGGAATTTACCCTTTGAAATTATGTGTGATGCTAATGATTATGATGTTGGTGCTATTCTAGGACAAAGAGTTGATAAGAATTAAATGTTATTCATTATGCTAGTAAAACTCTAGACAGTGCCCAGAGAAATTATGCTACTAGTGAAAAAGAATTTTTAGCAGTTGTATTTTCTTGTGATAAGTTCAGATCTTACATTGTTGATTCCAAAGTAACTGTTCACACTGATCATGCTGCTATTAAATATCTTATGGAAAAGAAAGATGTTAAACCTAGACTTATTAGATGGGTTCTTGATACATCTCCAATGTATCTATAATTTATGAAGTATTCATGCTGTTTTATTATCATTTTTGGATGTTTTACAATCATTTTATAGAAACTTTATATCATTTTTTGGAACTAACCCGGACTGACATTGTTTTCAGCAGAACTACCGTGGTGTTGTTTTTTGTGCAGAAATTGAAGTTCTCCAAATGAGCTGAAACTTATTGACGATTTTTTTTGGAACAAAAGAGACCCCCGAAGCTTCGTGGAAGGACCAGAAGGTGAAGGAGTAGAGCACAAGACACCGGGGCGCGCCTGGGCCCTTACCCGTGCCCCGGTGGGTTGTGCTCACCTCGAGGCCCATCTTTGCATGAAACCAACACCAAAAAATCCTATAAATAGAGAAACCATCAGAAATAACCCTAGATCATAAGTTCCACCGCCGCAAGGCTCTGTATTCACCGAAAACCAATCTAGACCCCGTTTCGGCACTCTGCCGGAGGGGGAAATCATCACCGGTGGCCATCTTCATCATCCCAGCGGCCACCACGATGAGGAGGGAGTAATCCACCCTCGGGGCTGAGGGTTTGTACCAGTAGCTATGTGTTTAATCTCTCTCTCTCTCTCTCTCGTGTTCTTGAGATGTCACGATCTTGATGTATCGCGGGCTTTGTTAATATAGTCGGATCATATGGTGTTTTCCCCTCTCTATCTTGTTGTGATGAATTGAGTTTTTTCCCTTTGAGTTTTTGTTGTTATCGGATTGAATACTTTTATGGATTTGAGAGCACTTGATATATGTTTTGCATATGAATACTCGTGGTGACAATGGGGTATCATATTGATTCACTTGCTATGTGTTTTGGCACTCAACTCGCGGATTCCCGAGGTGACATTGGGGTAATCTACGCATAGGGGTTGATGCACGTTCTTGTCTTTGTTTCTCCGGTAGAAATCTTGGGGCACTCCTTGAGGTTCTTTGTGTTGGATTGAGTATTATGAATCTGAAATTATTTGGTGTTATTTTAGTACGAACTCTTGGATAGATCGATCGGAAAGAATAGCTTCGAGGTGGTTTCGTACCCTACAAACGATTTCTTCTATGTTCTCCGCTAGATAGGAACTTTGGAGTGATTCTTGGTCGCACTTTGAGGGATGGTTATATGATCCAATTATATTAGCATTGTTGAGAAATTGCACTAGCGAAAGTACGTGCCCTAGGCCTCATTTTCAAGCATTGCAATACCATTTTTGTGCCCGTTTACTATTTGCTACCTTGCTGTTTTTATTTATTAAGATTATAAAAATATATTTCTACCATCAATATTACACTTTTATCACCATCTCTTCACCGAACTAGTGCACCTATACAATTTGCCATTGTATTGGCTGTGTTGGGGAGACAAGAGATTTCTGGTATTTGATTGCAGGGTTGTTTGAGAGAGATCATCTTCATCCTACGCCTCCCACGGATTGATAAACCTTAGGTCATCCACTTGAGGGAAAATTGGTAATGTCCTACAAAACTCTGCGCTTGGAGGCCCAACACGAGTATACAAGAATAAAGTTGCATAGTAGACATCAAGCTCTTTTCTGGCGCCGTTGCCGGGGAGGTGAGTGCTTGAAGGTATATCTTTAGATCTTGCAATTAAATATTTTAGTTTCTTGTTTTATCACTAGTTTGGTTCGTAAAAAACTACAAAAAAATTGAATTAAGGTTGCATCATATTATTAATCATCTTTATAATATCTTTCTTGAAAATGATGGTTCGGAAAATTGTGCTCAATTGTTAGAAGAAGAAGTCAATAAAATGTTTGGCACAAAATATTTGAATCATAAGCATGATTGCAATGTTGTTAGTATGAATTCTTTGAATATCCAAAATGCTAATGATGATTGCACAAGTCATGACAAAAATGTTTCTTATAAGCATGTCAATTTTTGTGCAGTGCATAAAGTTTGTGAAGACGTGCCTTATAGGGAAGATAGATTTTGCAAGAAGCATAAACATGATAGAACCAATTCTTTGCTCAAAGTGATAGATGAATTTTCTACAAAATTATGTTATCTTTGTCCTATTACGTGTGAACTTTGCAATAAGGTTGGCCATCTTAATTTCCAATACATGCTTTTTCATGATCGAATCATGTCCAAATAATGCAATAACTTGATCACCCTTGAACTTTATAGTGAGCTTTGTCTATTTTTGGGGAGTGAATAATTGACACATAAAAATAGTTGGTTTGAAGTATTCATTCTCACGGATGACTTTGAAACCAAACTAAAGAATATCTATATGTTTTGCATGGTAAATTTCAATAAGAATGCTTATATTGCCAACTATAGAAAGGTGGGAAAACCAATAGAATATAAAAGGAATACTAATGAAAGGGTAAAGATTTCCACTTTCCCTCCTATTGTCTCTCATGATGAAATAGGTAACGAGGAGGGAGCTTCCTATCCAATCAATCTCTTCAACAAGAAGCTTGAAAATTTTAATTAAACCCACACATGATGTGGTGAAGAAGAAGAAAGAATAGAGGTAAAAAGGTATCTCTACCAAATAGTGTTTCTCCTATTATTGTTGTGCCTCATGAAAATGAATCAAAAATAATTATGGAGGATGACACACTTGATGATGATATTGCTTCTATGCTTATGGCACAATGTCTAAGAGCACTATTGATGATGATTTTGTTATGCCCATTGCTCGTTGTGATGATTATGATTGGGAAGATAATGATACTTCTTATAATCTTGGAAATCTTTTTAGCACCAACTTGGGAAGTTATGATGATAACAATTGCTATACCATTGTTGTTATTCATACTATTAATGATGAGAGTGATTATGCTTATAATATGCTATGTTTGAGAATTTATTTCCTGCAATTAATGTTTGTCCCAAGCTTGGGGATGCTATGCTTAATGAAGATGATATTTTTAGTCCCCTTACTTTGAATGATCAAATTTGCTATGATGATTGCATGCCTCCCACTTATGATGATTATTGTGATGATACTTATGTTATAAAAAAGTAGTGTTAATTATTGTCATAATTTTGAATATCCTTTTACTGAACATTACTCTTTTAATGTGGGAACAATTTATAGTATTCGAGTTTCCTATGATACTCCCACTATTATGAATGAGAATAAAATTGCTTATGTGGAGAGTAATAAAAATACTATGCTTATGGATCATGAAAGGGATGTTTTGTGTGATAGTTATATTGATGAATCTACTCATGATGCTAATTACAATTATTATGAGAGAGGAACTTATGATTCATGATGCTCTCTTTATGTTTCAATTCTTATCTTTTATGTGAGCATCATTGAAATCATCATGCCTAGCTAAAATGCATTAAAGAAAAGCGCTTGTTGAGAGACAACCCAACACTTTTACCTACTGTTTTTGTGTGCTCACATGATTAGGCTACTATAGTAATCATGTTTTGTTACTTTTGTTTCAATAAAGTGCCAAGTAAGACCTTTGGGATGGCTTACGGTGATAGTTGAGTTGATCTTGCTGAAAAGCAGAAACTTTTGCGCTCAGGAAAACAATTCTCATTTTTAACAGAAGTGTGGTAAAATGCTGATTATTTTTTCAGAAGATTAATAGACAAATTTACCAGGTTTTCCTAATTATTCAGAATTTTTGTAGTAGCATAAGTATGGTTGGAGTACATATTACTACAAACTGTTCTGTTTTTGACAGATTCTGTTTTCAATGCATAGTTTGCTTGTTTTCTAATTTCCATGGCTTATATTGCTCAATATAAATTGTGGAAATGATATGCTATAGTAGGCATTGTGTGAGAACAATTATGAATCTCGTCTTTGACTGTACCAAAAGTGAAATGGTTTGCTCTTTATCATACTAACCTATCTCACAAAGTCCCGTTAAGTTTTGTGTGATTGAAGTTTTCAAGTTTTGCGTGAGATGTCGATATGAGGAGAATAAAGAGTGAAAAGACCCTAATCTTGGGGATTCCCAAGGCACCACAAGTTAATATCCAAGGAAAATCCAAGCAACTAAGCTTGGGAATGCCCCGGAATGCATCCCCTCTTTCGTCTCCATCATTATCGGTAACCTCACTCGGAGCTATGTTTTCATTCGTCACATGATATGTGTTTTGCTCGGAGCATCATTTTATTTTGTTAGGATTTGCTTGATTTTATTTAGAATAATGTTTTGCATATTTTATTTCAATAAAAGTGGCAATGATAGCCTTTGCCATGCTTATTTTGCAAGTATACATGTTCCTCTTTGAAAACAGAAAGTTTACCGCGGTTGCAAAAATTCCCTAGAAAAGTCAGAACGTGATAAAATGTTGAAACTTTTTGCAAAATGAGATCTGATAAATTTTATACAGCTTGGCAAATTTTCATAACTTCTGGAGTTAGGGAAGTATTAATACTCTTGCATTCTTTACAGACTGTACTGTTTTGGCAGATTGTTGTTATGTTTGCATATGTTTGCTTGTTTAATGATTCTATTTGAGGATAGGAGTATTAAATATGTAGAGGAATTTAGTATGCAATGTTGAATAATAATTTTAGTGATTTGCTACAGTAGAGAATGATAAAGTTTTTGCATTGGTTTATACTAACTTATCTCACGAGTTCTTGTTGAGTTTTGTGTGGATGAAGTTTTTAAGATTTAGGGAAACCGTGATATAAAAGGAATTAAGGAAACAAAAAATCTTAATCTTGGGGATGCCCGAGGCACCCCAAAATAATATTTCAAGAAGTCTCAAGCATCTAAGCTTGGGGATGCCTCGGTAGGCATCCCACCTTTCTTCTTCAACAACTATCGGTTAGTATCGGTTGAGCCTAAGTTTTTGCTTCTTCACATGACGTGTGCTATCCTTGGATTCTCATTTTATTTTCTTTTTCTTACTATTTTAATAAAGTACTTAGATCTGAAAGTTTTTTTAAATAAAATAAAGTCCTCAAATAGTTGCCAGGGAGGCTAAGTAAGCGGCATTCACATCCCGTCAGCGAAGCTCTTTTCTATGGAATTGCTCTAGTGCTTCACTTATATCTTTTTGAGCACGGTGTGCTTTAGTATTTTTGAAGAAATTCTCTCTTGCTTCACTTAAATTAATTTGAGATAAAGAAATATTATGCTCATGATCTTCACTTATATTTGTTTGATCTTATCAAAAGCAACGCATGAAAATTAGTCCCAAAGTGATAGATATCCAAGAAGGATATAATAAAAACTTTCATGAAGATCATTGGACAAAATAAACTTGATTCCTTGTAATAGTTTTGAGATATAATGATGTGATATGTGAGTCATGTTGATGAGTAATTATGCTTTAGTAAGAATATTGGTGTTAAGGTTTTTGATTCCCTATGCAAGCACGAAAGTCAATAGTTGTGCAATGAAATTACATCCTACTTGTGGTGCATTATTCGGTGTTAATTATGCTCAATGCTCTCTTATGAGATTATTCGTTTCTTGGCTGGTCGCTTCTCAATCTTTTGCTAGCCTTCATTTTGCACTAAGTATGATTACTAATTGTGCATTCAAAATCCTTTAAACCAATTTTGCCACACGACTCCATTATACCTACCTATATGCGGTATTCTTTTGCCGTTCTAAGCAAATTTGTATGTGCCATCTCTAGTTTTCAAAATTAATTTCTCTTTTGTGTGCTCGTACTGCTCGCGAGGTGGTGAGGGGTGGCCAATATTTTCCATGCTAGATATGTTATTATCACGATGAGTGTTTATTCACTTGTCATTGCATGAGAGTAAGGCAAAGGTATTAGGGATGCTGATGTCGCTTGAAGCTACGTCGGTATTTCCCCAAAGAGGAAGGGATGATGCAGCACAATGGCAGTAGGTATTCCCCTCAGATATGAAACCAAGGTTATCGAACCAGTAGGAGAACCAAGCAACACAACGTAAACAACCCATGCACACAAATAACAAATCCTTGCAACCCGACGTGTTAAAGGGGTTGTCAATCCCTTTCGGGTAACGGTGCCAGAAATTGGTGCATGACGGGAGAAAGTTGTAATAGATTAAATAAATAGATCTCAAATAAAATAAAGTGCAGCAAAGTATTTTTGGGTTTTTGGATTAATAGATCTAAAAATAAATGCAAGAGAAAAGTAGATCGCAAAGGCTAATATATGAGAAAGAATACTTGGGGGCCGTAGGTTTCACTAGTGGCTTCTTTCGAGAAAAATAGCAAACGGTGGGTAAACAAATTACCGTTGGGAAATTGATAGAACCTCAAATAATTATGACGATATCCAGGCAATGATCATTATATAGGCATCACGTCCAAGATTAGTAGACCGACTCCTGCCTGCATCTACTACTATTACTCCACACATCAACCGCTATCCAGCATGCATCTAGTGTATTAAGTTCATGGAGAAACAGAGTAATGCAATAAGAACGATGACATGATGTAGACAAGATCTATCTATGTAGAGATATACCCCATCATTTTATCCTTAGTAGCAACGATACATATGTGTCGTTTCCCTTTCTGTCACTGGGATCAAGCACCGTAAGATCGAACCCACTACAAGGCACCTCTTCTCATTGCAAGATAAATAGATCAAGTTGGCCAAACAAAACCCAAATATCATAGAAGAAATACGAGGCTATAAGCAATCATGCAT
Organism: Triticum urartu; assembly: GCF_003073215.2. Taxonomy (NCBI): domain Eukaryota; kingdom Viridiplantae; phylum Streptophyta; class Magnoliopsida; order Poales; family Poaceae; genus Triticum; species Triticum urartu. The sequence continues at coordinate 264,704,291 of NC_053022.1, forward strand.
ATAAGAGATCAAAGAAACCCAAATAACTATATAAAAAGATAGATCTGATCATAAACTCAAAGTTCATCGATCCCAACAAACACACCGCAAAAGAGTTACATCATATGGATCTCCAAGAGACCATTGTATTGAGAATAAAGAGAGAGAGATGAAGTCATATAGCTACTAACTAAGGACCCGAAGGTCTACAAAGAACTACTCACGCATCATCGGAGAGGCACCAATGGAGGTGGTGAACCCCATCCGAGATGGTGTCTAGATTGGATCTGGTGGTTCTGGACTCTACGGCGGCTCGATGAATATTTCGTCGACTGCCCTAGGGTTCTGGGATTTTTGGGGTATTTATAGTGCAAAGAGGCGGTCTGGGGGGCACCCGAGGTGGGCACAACCCACCAGGGCGCGCCCTGGTGGGTTGTACCCTCCTCAGGACTCCCCCCAGGTGCAACTAGGGCCCAACATGTTCCTTCTGGTCCATCAAAAATCTCCATAAAGTTTCGTGGCATTTGGACTCCGTCTGATATTGATTTTTTGTGATGTAAAAAAACACGGAAAAAACAGGAACTGGCACTTGGCACTATGTCAATAGGTTAGTACCAAAAAATGATATAAAATGATTATAAAACATCCAAGATTGATAATATAACAACATGGAACAATCAAAAATTATAGATACGTTGGAGACGTATCAGATGCCCAGTCCCGAAATGAAAAATGAATTTACTTTATGTTGTCAAATAATAAATTCCTTGGAAAGTGTTGGTATGGAGGGCACCCATGGATATGGTTAACCATGGAAAGTGAAAGTATGGTGGAAAAAGGAATACACTTTATTTTCTGTTTGGGAACCGCCTATGATATATCTAGCATGGAAAGTTTTGGGAGATCTAAGTCGTTTTCGTTGGTGGGAAAAGTATGCCTCTCAAAATGTTTTTATCTCTCAATTTTCGCTTTGAGCTCGAACACCTCTACAAATCCCTACTTCCCTCTGCGAAGGGCCTTTCTTTTACTTTATGCAACTTTTATTTTTAATTTGAGTCTCCATCTTCTCTTATAAAGCACCAACTAGGGGGCACTATTATTGTACTTGAGCATTGAGTGTAGCTAATTAATATGCGAGTGTGTTTTATGAATGGATCAATGATTGAGCATGATGGGCTAGGGATAACTTATTTTAGCGTTGATATTTTGAAAGACATGGTTTCTTGTTGGTATGCTTGAGTATTAAAGTCCTCATGTCAAAACTAGACTATTGCTTTGAACCATATAAAAGTCCAAATGTCCATGCTACAAAATAAAAGAGTTTATGATGAATATGATAGGTAGCATTCCACAACAAAAATTCCATTTTTAATTGCTACTTTAACATGAGAAGTTTTATAAGAAAGAATTGCTGTTATGATGCTAGGAAAAGTGATTAAATTATCTATGATCAAACTTGTGCACTTTGCTAATATTCACACTTCATAAATTATTTATTTTCTCATTTACCTACTCGAGGACGAGTAGGAATTAAGCTTGGGGATGCTGATACGTCTCCAACGTATCTATAATTTCTAAAGTATTCATGTTGTTTTATTATCATTTTTGGATGTTTTACAATCATTTTATAGCAACTTTATATCATTTTTTGGAACTAATCCGGACTAACGCTGTTTTCAGCAGAACTACCGTGGTGTTGTTTTTTGTGCAGAAATGAAAGTTCTCCAAATGAGCTGAAACTTTTTGGCGGGTTTTTTTTGGAACAAAAGAGACCTCCGAAGCTTCGTGGAAAGACCAGAAGGTGAAGGAGTAGGGCACAAGACACCGGGCGCGCCTGGGCCCTTACCCATGCCCCGATGGGTTGTGCTCACCTCGAGGCCCATCTTGTCTTGTCTTGTGATGAATGCCAGAGAATTGGTAGTATTAGTAGACGTCAAGAAATGCCTATGAATTATTCACTTGTTATTGAACCATTTGATGTTTGGGGCTTTGATTATATGGGACCTTTTCCTTCCCTTAATGGGTATACACATATTTTAGTTGTTGTTGATTACGTTACTAAGTGGGTAGAAGCTATGCCAACTAGTAGTGTTGATCATAACACTTCTATCAAGATGCTTAAAGTTATTTTTCCGAGGTTTGGAGTCCCTAGATATGTAATGACTGATGGTGGTTCACATTTTATTCATGGTGCTTTCTGTAAAATGCTTGCTAAGTATGATGTTAACCATAGAATTGCATCTCCATATCATCCTCGGTCTAGTGGTCAAGTAGAATTGAGCAATAGAGATATTAAATTGATTTTGCAAAAGATTTTGAATAGATCTAGAAAGAATTGGTCTAAGAAACTTGATGATGCATTATGGGCTTATAGAACTGCTTATAAGAACCCTATGGGTATGTCTCCATATCAAATGGTTTATGGAAAAGCATGTCACTTACCTCTCGAACTAGAACATAAGGCATAACTTGCCAGTGAGAAGAGGTTATTTGACATAAGCTATCTTGATGAATGGAGAACCCAAGCCTATGAGAATTCTAAGTTGTTTAACGAAAAAGTTAAAAGATGGCATGACAAAGGATACAAAAGTGTGAGTTTAATGTAGGTGATCATGTTTTGCTATAAAACTCTCGTTTAAGATTTTTTGTAGGGAAGCTTCTCTGTAAATGGGAAGGTCCTTACATTATCGAGGAGGTCTATCGTTCTGGTGCCATCAATATCAACAACGTCGAAGACACAAATCCGAAAGTGGTAAACGGTCAAAGAATCAAACATTATATCTCAGGTACTCCCATAAATGTTGAGACCAATATAATTGACACCGTAACACCGGAGGAGTGCATAAGAGACACTTTCCAGAATGTTCCAAACTCCAAAAAGGAATATGTATGTGGTACGGTAAGTAAACTGACTCCAAAACTGTTCTAATGGTAATTTTTCTCCGTTTTGGAATATTTAAAAAATTAGAAAAATTAAAAGTAGTCCGAATGAGACACGAGGCCACCAAAAGGGTGGAGGGCACGCCCTACCCCCCTGGGTGCGCCCCCCGACCTTGTGGCCACCTCGTGTGCCCTCCGGACTCTGTTTTCTTGCACGATACTTCTTATGGTCGGTAACAATTCATTATATAATCTCCCGAAGGGTTTGACCACCGTACCACGGCAAAATCCTCTGTTTTGTTTTGAGTTGTTTCTGCAGCAGATTTAGAACAAGATGTCTTCGCAAGAGTCAGTCGGGGAGAATCGGGTATCTCACCCGACACCGGGCCCAAGAGCATACAGCGAAGCTGACCACTTCAGGCAATCAACGGAGGAAGAGATGGAGGATGACTTGAAAAGGGTGGATGCCTTGGAGGAGGATCAAGAAGTTACCTCTCGTCTTCAAACTAGATTCATGCTGGAGGAACTTCAGAGCTCAGCAATACCAAATTCGGTCATTCCTCCAAATGCTAGATTTCTCTCTTATGAAAATATGAAAAAGAGTGTTGCTTTTTCCCCCGCGGCTATGAAACATCCGTGGGTGAATGGAGCTCTATCCATTACGGGTAAACTTCGCAAGGAAGTAATGGATCTTAAGCAACAAATTAATAAGGTCGAGGAAGAGAATCGCATCCTAAGGTGCATCATCGCCAAGAATATCACATCACCACCTCCGAAGAAAGATACATAAATACATGGGGTATGGGCACTCCCCTTGGCAACTGCCAAGCTTGGGGGAGGTCCCCGGTATCGTATCACCATCACACCTCTATCTTTATCGTTTTTCTTAGTTCGATCCTTTTTGTTATATTTTGATCTAGTAGAATAAAGTTTTTAGTATGATCTAGTTTTGAGTTTTGTTTCGATCTCTATCTATGTAATCGAGTCTGTTAGTTATATATAATAAAGAGTAGTTTTGAGTTGAGAGATTTGCTATTTTGCTATGATCTTGAGGGGATTAAATAAAAGAAAGAATAAAAAGATCATATATTGACCCTATGGAGAGTAATGACTTCACATATAAAGAGTATGATGAATAAAAGTTGTTGAGAGTTGACAAGCATAGTTTTGGTCATTGTTGCAATTAATAGGAAGTAATAAATAAAGAGAGGCTTCACATATAAATATACTATCTTGGACATCTTTTGTAACTATGAGCACTCATTAAAATATGGCATGCCTAAAGGCTGATGTTGGACAATGAAGACAACTTAATGGTTTATGTTTTCTTATATCCGAATAGAAGTTATATTGTCATGGATCCTCTAACATGTTGAGCTTGCCTTTCCCTCTCATGCTAGCCAAATTCTTTGCACCAAGTAGAGATACTACTTGTGCTTCCAAACATCCCTTAAACCAGTTTCGCCATGAGAGTCCAAGTAGAGATACTACCTATGGATTGAGTAAGATCCTTCAAGTAAGTTGTCATCGATGCAAGCAATAAAACTTGCTCTCTAAATATGTATGATCTATTAGTGTGAGGAAAATAAGCTTTATACGAACTTGTGACATGGAAGAAATAAAAGCGACGGACTGCATAATAAAGGTCATAGTTTGTTAGTTTCAATAAAGTTTTTGATTAATGCTTTATCTTGTGAACGAATTGTTACTTTAGCATAAGAAATTACAATATATGTTGCTCTCCTAAAGATAATCATGATGCCCTCATGTCCGTATTTTATTTTATCAACACCTCTATCTCTAAACATGTGGACATATTTTTCGATTTCGGCTTTCGCTTGAAGACAAGCAAGGTCTAAGCTTGGGGGAGTTGATACGTCCATTTTGCATCATGCTTTTATATCAATATTTATTGCATTACGGGCTGTTATTACACATTATATCACAATACTTATACCTTTTCTCTCTTATTTTATAAGGTTTACATGAAGAGGGAGAATGCCGGCAGCTGGAATTCTGGACTGGAAAAGGAGCAAATATTATAGACCTATTCTGCACAACTCCAAAAGTCCGGAAACTTCATAGAGAATATTTTTGGAATATATAAAAATATTGGGCGAAGAAAGCACCAGAGGGGGGCCACCTGCCAGCCACAAGGGTGGAGGGCGCGCCCTACCCCCCTGGGCGCACCCCCCGTCCTTGTGGGCCCCCTGGCAGGCCCCCGACGCCCATCTTCTGCTGTATGGTGTGTTTTGACCTGGAAAAAAAATCATAAGGAAGCTTTCGGGATGAAGCGTCGCCGTCTCGAGACGGAACCTGGGAAGAACCAATCTAGGGCTCCAGCGGAGCTGTTCTGCCGGGGAAACATCCCTCCAGGAGGGGGAAATCATTGCCAGCGTCATCACCAATGATCCTCTCATCGAGAGGGGGTCAATCTCCATCAACATCTTCACCAGCACCATCTCCTCTCAAACCCTAGTTCAGTTCTTGTATCCGATCTTTGTCTTAAAACCTTAGATTGGTACCTGTGGGTTGCTAGTAGTGTTGATTACTCTTTGTAGTTGATGCTAGTTGGTTTATTTGGTGAAAGATCATATGTTCAGATCCTTAATGATAATTAATACTCCTATGATTATGAACATGAATATGCATTGTGAGTAGTTACGTTTGTTCCTGAGGACATGGGAGAAGTCTTGTTATAAGTAATCATGTCAATTTGGTATTCGTTCGATATTTTGATGAGATGTATGTTGTCTTTCCTCTAGTGATGTTATGTGAACATTGACTACATGACACTTCACCATGATTTGGGCCTAGGGGAAGGCATTGGGAAGTAATAAGTAGACGATGGGTTGCTAGAGTGACAGAAGCTTAAACCCTAGTTTATGCGTTGCTTCGTAAGGGGCTGATTTGGATCCATATGTTTCATGTTATGGTTAGATTTATCTTAATTCTTCTTTCGTAGTTGCGGATGCTTGCGAGAGGTTAATCATAAGTGGGAGGCTTGTCCAAGGAAGGGCAGCATGCAAGCACCAGTCCACCCACATATCAAATTATCAAAGTAACGAACATGAATCATATGAGCATGATGAAAACTAACTTGACAACAATTCACATGTGTCCTCGGGAGCGCTTTGCTTTATATAAGAGTTCGTCCATGCTTGTCCTTTGCTACAAAAAGGATTGGGCCACCTTGGTGCACCTTAGTTACTTTTGTTACTTGTTACTCGTTACGAATTATCTTATCACACAACTATCTGTTACCGATAATTTCAGTGCTTGCAGAGAATACCTTGCTGAAAACCGCTTCCTTCTGCTCCTTGTTGGGTTCGACACTCTTACTTATTGAAAGGACTACGATAGATCCCTTATACTTGTGGGTCATCAGCTATTACTGGGTGATGAAACTGAACTGCTGACGTGTCAACTATGCTGATGTGGGATGGTTGCATGTCAAGAGAATTAATGTAGTGGGGATCAACTATTTAGATATTATAGATTGACACCTTTGTCATTTTTCTTCCAGTGGTGGACGACTGCCAAGGGGCCAGGGTAGCCCAGACCGACGCCGCAGTACGCTCACGACAGTCGCTCCGACTTGTGTTGGTGATCGACCGCATCCGGCCGTGGGGATGGCTGGTGCAGACTCAGGTCCATGTAGTCCGCCCTTCCCATTGTCGGCAAGGGCAAGGGTCGGCGGGCACCGTGTCCGACGCTATGTACGGCTTCGCGAGGGTCGTATGGCGTGCCGCGTTGCGCCACTCCCTGCGCTCCTCCTCACATGCCGCCTTGGCATTCGTCGTCCTAGTGTGACGATGCGGAGCCGACTCGGCACTGTAGCGATTCTTTTTCTTGTTGTTGTTTTTTGTTTTCCATTGTTTTTAGAAAAAAAACTTCAAAAGAAGTGACATTTTTTAATATGCCAAACAAATTTTGAAAATGCAAACATTTCTTTTAAAAAACTTTACTTGATATTTTGAGTATATTTGCCCTAAAATCAATTTTTCTAAAATTTTCAAATATGTTTTGAAAAACTGAACAATTTCAATAAACTGTAAATGTTTTCAAAATCCAATATTATATGAAACCATGAACATTTTCTGGAAATTCTGCGCATATTTTGAATTTTTTGGGCAATTTTAAGTCTAAGAAAATTTTCAAAGTCACGAACTTTCTTTCAAATTCCAAAACATTTTCTAAGAACCAAACAATTTTTGGATTTCCAAATATTTTTAGTGCAAGGCCGCGAATTGCTAGTGCGAGGGTCAATATTACCACATAATGAGCGGCAAATATGGGGGAGCTCCTATTCAGGGAAAATCCTATACGACGCACTCAGCGTCAAAATGTCGCGGTATCACACACTATTTCTTAATGATGGAACGAGACGGGCAAGCCCATTAGAAGCGTTCCACTGATCCCGGTTTTGGGCACTTGCCGGAAGGTTCCAGCCGGGGTTTCCCGGTTTTGGGAACCTTCTAATAGGTTTCTGAACCGTTTTTTTTCCTTTTTTTTAGTTTGTCTTTCTTTCTCTTTTCCTGTTTCTTTTATTCTTTTCTCACTTTTCCGTGTTCTTTTTTCTTTCTTTTTTCTTTTTTTGTGTTTTTGGAAAAATGTTCTTAAATTTCAAAACATGTTTGATTTATCATAAATTGTTCAACATTTCAAACAATGTTTCTGTTTTCAAATTGTATTCAGAAATTCAAAAAATGTTCGTACTTTTTCAAAAAATGTTCATTTATTCAAAATTTCACAACTTCTTAAATTTTGTTCAGTCTTACGAAAATTGTCTCAAATTTATAATAATATTTGGGTTTTCAAATTTTTTTCGGGAGTTTTAAAAATGTTCCCGATTTTTTAAATTATGTTCTTTTTTTCAAATTTTGTGCTGGGATTTCAAAAATTCTTCGCAATTTTCAAAATTTATTTGTGCTTCGTTTTTTGTTCTGGAGTTTCAAAAAATGTTGGTGTTTTCAAATTTTGTTCGGGAGATTCAAAAGAAGTTCCCACTTTTCAAAAATGTTCGCGTATCCAAAAACTGTTTTTCCATTAAAAAATATTCTAGTTTTCTAAAAAATGTTTGTATTTTCAAATTTTTGGGGGGGAGTTTAAAAATTGTTTCCGTTTCCAGAAATTGTTTGTGTTTTTTGACATGTTTGAGTTTTCTCAAATATACACAATTTCGAAAAGTGTTTGCGGTTTCATGCAGAATTCACTTTTTCTCCAAAATAACATTTCGCATTCAAAATTTGAAAAACGTGCGTATCGGCGCTTGGTTCGGTTCTTAAGTATTTGTGCTGCCCATGAAAACACCTAGCTCGCTAGCTCAAGTGGTAGCAGCACAACTTGTGAAGCACGTGGTCTTGTGTTCGAGTCCTGCTTGGCGTTCCCTCGACATCACGCGCCGACGCTGGTAGGCCGGCCCATGTACTCAATCGCATTTGAGAACAAAAATGAAAGATAAAATGAAAATTCTCACAAAAAAATCGTGAATTCAAAAAAGTTCTCAGATATTGAAAAGAAGTTCAATTAAAAAAATTCATTGAATTTGCAATAAAAAATCGCCGAATTTAAAAACAATTCATAAAATATGAAAAAGTTCATAAATTTTCAAAAAAGATCATTAAATTTGAAAACGTTCATCGATTTTGTAAAAAATCATTGAATTTTATAAAATGCATGAAAATTGAAAAAGTTCATCGGTTTTGAAGAAAAAAAACACGAATTTGAAAAAGGTTTTTAACTTTAATGAAAAAGTTCACGAATTTTTTTAAAAAATAACACATTGAAAAAAAGAAAAGGGGGAAATAAATTAAATAGATAAAGAACAATAAAAACAGTAACAATGAAAAAAAATGTGACCTCTCGATTCACAGTGAACTTGAGAAAGAATAAAGTGAATATTTTTTAGTAATTAGTATTATCGTGAACATGGCGTAGTGGTTACTACTGTTTCGTGTTACTTGGTAGGTCTCCAGTTGGATCCCCATTGGCTGCACCTTTTTTCTGAAGTTTAGCCGAAAACAAAAATGTCAATGGGTAGGCCCAGCTCGGACAGGGGCTGTGCGTCGGATGGTGAAAATGCCTTTAACCGGCGCCTGAAGCCTAAATAGGAAATGTCGGCGCTAAGTATGTCAAAATGCACAGCAAACACAGAAGGGCGATGTGACTGGGCCAAGCCACTAATGAGTAGCGAGCATTTTTTTTGTCTGATTCTGCTTTCTAGCCTTTTTTGTCTTCATATGGTTTAGGAAAAAAATATGAAAATAAATACATTTATAATAATATTTTTAAAATTATTGGGAACTTTCCAATATTTTTGAAAACATGTTTTTTATTTGTAAACATTTTATTTTAAAAATAAAAAATTTAGAAGTTTTACAAATATTTCCCTAAATCGTGAACTTTTTGAAAAAAAATCAAGAAAGGAAAATTCAAGAAAAACCTTGTAAAACATTTAAAGATGACAATAGGAAAAAGAAAAAAAACTGAGTCATAACCATTTAGAAGGTTCCAAAAAACAAAAGACCTAGAAATCGTAACCTAGCTAAAATGGGTAGTCTAGTTTAGTCGCTCTCTCGACTATGTTTGATTGCTCAACATTTTGCCGCAACGAGCATCAAATAGTAAAACCTGTTTGTTAGACGGCTGTTGGCCTACCCCAAACTCAAGAGGGATGTTGCCACAACTTGTTGCTAGTAGTATGTTTCGTGGTTTCTAGCCTTTAACGCATAGCTCTGTTCTCATTCTCTACTTCTCATCTGACAATGTTTCAGTTTTATCAAAAAAATTGCCAATGTTACTTACTGTCTCACTTGTAGAGTTCTTCTTTCACTTATAGAGTTACTTTTTCCTCTTATAGACAACCAAGCTCGCCAATGTCTAAGGTGCCAATAACATCACAATATTGTAAGTGCATCTAGTGCCCCTTATTGATGTTGGTGTATTGAAGACTTATAGGTTAAGGGACTAATGTGTTTATGAGTGTATACGGGTCTTATAAGTCTCTGAGGAGTTTGATGTATTCGAAGAAAGTCGATCCCTAAAAATGATGTCTTCATTTGAAGACTTTGGTTTTCTTGAAGACTTTGAAAATGAGGAAATTGTTGTGACCTTGAAGATATTGATATTGATGCGAGGACTATGAAGCATGAAGATTTTTGTTTTTGTAGTTTCATTTTCCTTTCTTGAGTCATAGGAAACACTGTACTACCAAAGGGGGTCGAGGTAATACTAAGGAATTTTTTCAAGTGATGCTCATCTCAAAGCCTACACATATCCAATCCTTTGAGTGAAGTCTTTGAAAATCTCATACAGTTTAGTCAATTTCTTCAGTGACAGAGACGAAGATCTTCTGGTGGATTTTGTTCTGACTGAGGAGTTCAGAATTCGCCAGTGCGAATTGCCTAAAGTGAGGCATGATAGCCCTGAGGAATTTGAGAGCTCAAATTTCCAACCGTTGTTATGCTATACGCCAGTTGTCCCAAATGTCTTATCCACCTAACAGTCATATCATGAGGGTCATTTATGTCTTATCATGTCGGGTTGCTCCCTGGCTATAAATAGCCGCCCCCTCAACCACTAGTTGTTTGGCTGCTCCAAGAGAAACTGACACTTGTCATTTAGAGCATCCCATCCTCTGAGAACTTTGAGAGAAAATCATCGGCGAGGAAAAACGCAAAACCCCAACACCTACAACCCAAAGTGATTGAGCATCACTGAAGAGATTGTTCCTGTGTGGAACCGACGCTTGTTACCTTTGAAGATGGTGCATCTTCCAGACGGTTAGGCGTCATGGTCTAGAGCACCCAACAGGAATTATGGATCGTCGGGTGACCAAGTTTGGGAAGGTTTGGAAGTCACCTTGAAGACTTACCACGAGTGATTGGGCGAGGTCTGTGTGACCTTAGCTCAAGGAGAATACGGCAAGGACTGTGTGTGCTTTGGTTCAAATACCAAGCTGCTCCAACCAGACATACAACTGTCACAGAAGTTGGAACTGGTCTACCAAATTCACCGAGCTACTGGTTTTATTTTCTCAACTCTTTCATTTCCTCGCTTATGTGTTCATGAAATTGATCGTTAATATTTGAAGACTTTGACTGAAGACTTTCTCAATTTCTTCAATCCTATTTCTTCAGTCATCTTGTCTTCTGCCTGCTTATCCCGTTTACACGCTACCGATGCTCTATGTATGTTTCATTTCATCATGATAACTATGCTACTGTCTTGTTATGCATGCACCCGAGTACTTATTCCGCTGCTGGTAGTTTGCCACTTAGCAAATTCCTCAAGTTGTATTTCCTAGTGACGAATTTGTCAAAATCGCCTATTCACCCCCCTCTAGTCGATATAACGCACTTTCAATTGATATCAGAGCAAGGTACTCCCTTGTTCGGTGTGATTTTGGTTTAACCACTTGGAGTTTTAGTTATGTCGACTGCAGGCAGGATCAAGGTATTGGTTGGGTGTCCTACCTTCGATGGGATGGACTACCCCTACTGGAAGAACAAGACGCGCATGCATCTTGATGCAATTGACAACGATCTCTAGTACATTGTGGAAAATGGTGGTCCCTCGATCACTCCTTCCGTGAACGCTACTGATGTGAAGAGATTCAAGCAAGTCGACTCTCAAGTGAAGAATATCATATGTGGCCATCTAAGCAAAGGACAGTACGACAGATTGAGTGCTTTGGAGTCTCCAAAGCTTATCTGGGATAGGTTGTCCAAGGTCAATGAAGGAATCTCAACCCAACGTGATTCTCGAGTTGGCGTTCTTCGCAATCTCTTCAACCGCTTCGAAAGACTCGACAATGAAAATGTCCAACAAACCTTCGATCACCCCACTGGCATCTCAAATGAGCTTCAAGCACTTGGTGCCACTGACATCACCGACCATGAGGTGGTGAAGAAATTGCTGAGATCATTTGATTCCTCATTCAATACACTATCACTGATAATTCAAGAACGTGGAGACTAGAAGTCACTAGATCCTGTTGATATCCTTGAGAGACCGAATACTCATGAGTTGCAACAAGCTGAGAAGAGAGACTAATACGTCTCCGATGTATCTATAATTTTTGATTGTTCCATTCTATTATATTATCAACCTTGGATGTTTTATATGCGTTTATATGCTATTTTATATGATTTTTTGGACTAACCTATTAACCTAGAGCCTAGTGCCAGTTTCTGTTTTTTCCTTATTTTAGAGTACCGCAGAAAAGGAAAATAAACAGAGTCCAATTGACCTGAAACTTCACATAACTTATTTTTGGAACGAAAGCAATCCAGGAGACTTGGAGTAGATGTCTGGGAGCTTCGAGGGAGGCAAGAGGCAGGGAGGCGTGCCCTACCCCCTGGGCATGGCCCCACCCTTGTGGGCCCCTTGTGGCTCCCCTGACCGACTTCTTTCGCCTATATATATCGATATGCCCTAAAAACATCTAGGAGCACAATAGATCGGGAGTTCTGCCGCCAGAAGCCTCCGTAGCCATCGAAAACCAATCTAAACCCGTTCTGGCATCCTTCCGGAGGGGGAATCCCTCTCCGGTGGCCATCTTCATCATCCCGACGCTCTCCATGACGAGGAGGGAGTAGTTCACCCTCGGGGCTGCTGGTATGTACAAGTAGCTATGTGTTTGATCTCTCTCTCTCATGTTCTTGAGGTGGTACGATCTTGATGTATCGCTAGCTTTGCTATTATATTTGGATCTTATGATGTTTCTCCCCCTCTACTCTCTTGTGATGAATTGAGTTTTCCCTTTGAAGTTATCTTATCGGATTGAGTCTTTAAGGATTTGAGAACACTTGATGTATGTCTTGCATGTGCTTATCTGTGGTGACAATGGGATATCACGTGATCCACTTGATGTATGTTTTGGTGATCAACTTGCGAGTTCCGTGACCTCGTGAACTTATGCATAGGGGTTGGCACACGTTTTCGTCTTGACTCTCCGGTAGAAATTTTGGGGCACTTTTTGAAGTTCTTTGTGTTGGTTGAATAGATGAATCTGAGATTGTGTGATGCATATCGTATAATCATACCCATGGATACTTGGAGTGACATTGGAGTATCTAGGTGACATTAGGGTTTTGGTTTATTTATGTCTTAAGGTGTTATTCTAGTACGAACTCTATGATAGATTGAACGGAAAGAATAGCTTCGTGTTATTTTACTACATACTCTTGAATAGATCGATCAGAAAGGATAACTTTGAGGTGGTTCCATACCCTACAATAATCTCTTCGTTTGTTCTCCGCTATTAGTAACTTTGGAGTGACTCTTTGTTGCATGTTGAGGGATAGTTATATGATCCAATTATGTTATTATTGTTGAGAGAACTTGCACTAGTGAAAGTATGAACCCTAGGCCTTATTTCAACACATTGCAATATTGTTTGTGCTCACTTTTATCATTAGTTACCTTGCTGTTTTTATATTTTAAGATTACAAAAACCATTATCTACTATCCATATTGCACTTGTATCACCATCTCTTCGCCGAACTAGTGCACCTATACAATTTACCATTGTATTGGGTGTGTTGGGGACACAAGAGACTCTTTGTTATTTGGTTGCAAGGTTGTTTGAGAGAGACCATCTTCATCCTACGCCTCCCACGGATTGATAAACCTTAGGTCATCCACTTGAGGGAAATTTGCTACTGTCCTACAAACCTCTGCACTTGGAAGCCCAACAACGTCTACAAGAAGAAGGTTGCGTAGTAGACATCAAGCTCTTTTCTGGCGCCGTTGCCGGGGTGGTGAGTGCTTGAAGGTATATCTTCAGATCTTGCAATCGAATCTTTTAGTTTCTTGTTTTATCACTACTTTAGTTTATAAAAGAAAATTACAAAAAAATGGAATTGAGTTTGCCTCATACGCTTCATCTTTTTAATATTTTTTGTGAGAATGATGGAAAGGAAAATTGTGCTCAAGTGCTAGAAGAAGAAGTCTATAAAATGTTTGGCAGTAAATATTTGAATGATGAGCATGATTGCAATGTTGTTAGTATGAACTCCTTGAATATCCATAGTACTAATGATGATTGCACTAGTCATGACGAAAATATCTCTTATAAGCAGATCGATTTTTGTGGAGTACATAGAGTTTGCAAGTACATACCAAACAGGGAAGATAGATTCTGCAAGAGGCATAAGTATTTGGAAACTAAATGGTTGCAAGAAAGGCTAGATGTTTGTGCTAAAAATTTAAACTTTCTTAGCCGTACTTGTGAACTTTGCAATGAACGTGATCATTTCAGTACCCAATGGAAATTGTTTCATGATCGTATCGTGTCCAAAAATTGTGATGACTTGATTTGCCTTGCACATCATAATGAACTTAGTTTTCTCTTGGGTTATGAAGAAATGAAATGTATATCTAAGGTTATTCCATCATTTGCCCTTGATAGAGTTCTTAATTTTGATCTAGAGGAAATTTATATGTATTGTGCAGTGAATTGCATTGAAAATCCTTATATTGCCAAGTACATAAAGTCAAGAAAACAAATATAAGATGAAGAGAATACTAATGAAAGGGAATAGATTTCCCTATATCCTCCTATTCTTTCTTATGATGAATCGGGTAACGAGGAGGAGCTTTCTATTCAACCAATCTCACTAATAAAGAGCTCCAAAAGGAGGAATAAACCCACACATGATGTGAAGAAGAAAAAGAAAATACGGAGAAGCAAAGGTAAAAAGGCATCCCTCCCAAATGATGTTGCTCCTACTACTCATTGTGATGATGACAATTGCTATACTATCGGTGCTATCCATACTATTAATGATGAGAGTGATTATGCTTATAATATGAAAAGGCCCAAGCTTGGGGATGCTATGTTTGATGAGAATGACATGTTTGAGAATATATTTGCTGCAATTAATGTCTGTCCCAAGCTTGGGGATGCTACGTTTGATGAAGATGATATTTTTAGCCTCCCAAGTTTTGATATGCAAATTTGTTATGATGATAGCATGCCTCCTACTTATGATGATTATATTGATGAAAGTGGGTTTGGAAGAGTGTCAACTTTAGGAAGTAGTAATCCCACTATTTTGGAGGATGTTGAATCTTATTGTGATAATTATGAAAGTGGATTTGGAGAGGTCATGACTTTATTTAGTAATGATTCCACTCTATTGGAAGAGGTTTCAATTGATTATGATGAGAACAAAGTTGCTACTTATGATGATTATTGTGATGACACTTATGCTATAAAAAGTAGTGATGATTATATTTATAAAACTTGTCATGATTATGATTACCCTTTTTCTGAACATTACTCTTTTAATGTGGACACAATTTATAGTATTCGAGTCTCTTATGATACTTCCACTATTCTGAATGAGAAGAATTTTGCTTATGAGGAGAGTAATAAAATTTCTATGCTTGTAGATCATGAAAAAAATGCTTTAGGTGCTGGTTATATTGTTGAATTCATTCATGATGCTACTAAAAATTACTATGAGGGAGGAACATATGCTTGTAGGAATTGCAATAATATCAAGTTTCCTCTCTATGCGCTTAAAGTTTTAAAGTTATGCTTGGTTTGCCTTCCTATGCTAGTTGATTATTGCTCCCATAAATTTTTTGCTCACAAAATCCCTATGCGTAGGAAGAGGGTTAGACTTAAATTTGCTAGTCATATTCTTCATGATGCTCTCTTTATTTTACAATTCTTATCTTCTATGTGAGCATCGTTGAAATCATCATGCCTAGCTAGGGGCGTTAAACGATAGCGCTTGTTGGGAGGCAACCCAATTTTATTTTTGCTCCTTGCTTTTTGTTCCTGTTTAGTAATAAATTAATCATCTATCCTCTGTTATGATTGTGTTTTTTATGTTTTAGTTAGTGTTTGTGCCAAGTAAAGCCTTTAGGATCTTCTTGGGTGATCGTTATTTGATCTTGCTGTAAAAAACAGAAAGTATGCGCTCACGAGAATAATTTTAATTTTTTACCAGAGAGAGATAAAATACCAATTACACTTGCAGTAGATTAATAAACAAATTTCCTAGGACTTCCTAATTTCTCAGGATTTTTGGAGTTACAGAAGTATTCGAAACCTACAGATTACTACAGACTGTTCTGTTTTTGACAGATTCTGTTCTCTATGTGTTGTTTGCTTATTTTGATGAATCTATGAGTAGTATCGGAGGGTATGAACCATAGAGAAGTTGGAATACAGTAGATATTACACCAATATGAATTTAGAATGAGTTCACAATAGTACTTAAGTGATGATTTATTTTCTTATACTAACGGAGCTTATGAGTTTTCTGTTAAGTTTTGTGTTGTGAAGTTTTCAAGTTTTGGGTGAAGATTAGATGGACTATCGAATAAGGAGTGTCAAGAGAATAAGCTTGGGGTGTTGGAAATATGCCCTAGAGGCAATAATAAATTGGTTATTATTATATTTCCTTGTTCATGATAATCATTTATTATCCATGCTAGAATTGTATTGATAGGAAACTCAGATACATGTGTGGATGCATAGACAACACCATGTCCCTAGTAAGCCTCTAGTTGACTAGCTCGTTGATCAATAGATGGTTACGGTTTCCTAACCATGGACACTGGATGTCGTTGATAACGGGATCACATCATTAGGAGAATGATGTGATGGACAAGACCCAATCCTAAGCCTAGCACAAAGATCGTGTAGTTCGTATGCTAAAGCTTTTCTAATGTCAAGTATCATTTCCTTAGACCATGAGATTGTGCAACTCCCGGATACCGTAGGAATGCTTTGGGTGTATCAAACGTCACAACGTAACTGGGTGGCTATAAAGGTACACTACAGGTATCTCCGAAAGTGTTTGTTGGGTTGGCACGAATCGAGAGTGGGATTTGTCACTCCGTGTAAACGGAGAGGTATCTCTGGGCCCACTCGGTAGGACATCATCATAATGTGCACAATGTGATCAAGGAGTTGATCACGGGATGATGTGTTACGGAACTAGTAAAGAGACTTGCCGGTAACGAGATTGAACAAGGTATCGGGATACCGACGATCGAATCTCGGGCAAGTATCGTACCGCTGGACAAAGGGAATTGAATACGGGATTGATTGAATCCTCGACATCATGGTTCATCTGATGAGATCATCGTGGAGCATGTGGGAGACAACATGGGTATCCAGATCCCGCTGTTGGTTATTGACCAGAGAGTTGTCTCGGTCATGTCTGCGTGACTCCCGAACCCGTAGGGTCTGCACACTTAAGGTTCGATGACGCTAGGGTTATAGGGAAGGTATGTATGCGGTTACCGAATGTCGTTCGGAGTCCCGGATGAGATCTCGGACGTCACGAGGAGTTCCGGAATGGTCCGGAGGTAAAGATTGATATATAGGAAGTATGGTTTTGGCCACCGGAATTGTTCCGGGCATCACCGGTAGTGTACCGGGACCACCGGAGGGGTCCGGGGGTCCACCAGGTGGGGCCACCAGCCCCGGAGGTCTACATGGGCCAATAGTGGGAAGGGACCAGCCCCTAGGTGGGCTGGGGCGCCTCCCACCAAGGCCCAAGGCGCAAGGGAGAGTGGGAGGGGGCAAACCCTAGGTCCAGATGGGCCTTAAGGCCCACCCTAGGTGCGCCCCCCCTTTCTCCCCCCTTGGCCGCCTCCCAGATGGGATCTGGGGGCTGCCGCCACACCTAGGGAGGGAACCCTAGGTGGGGGCGCAGCCCCTCCCCTTCCCCTATATATACTTGAGGTTTGGGGCTGCCCAACACATGTGATTTGCTCTCCCTGTTGGCGCAGCCCTACCCCTCTCCCTCCTCGTCTCTCGTAGTGCTTGGCGAAGCCCTGCTGGAGTCCCGCGCTTCTCCACCACCACCACGCCGTCGTGCTGCTGCTGGATGGAGTCTTCCCCAACCTCTCCTTCTCCCCTTGCTGGATCAAGGCGTAGGAGACGTCACCGGGCTGTACGTGTGTTGAACACGGAGGTGCCGTCCGTTCGGCACTAGGATCATCGGTGATTTAAATCACGACGAGCACGACTCCATCAACCCCGTTCACTTGAACGCTTCCGCTTAGCGATCTACAAGGGTATGTAGATGCACTCTCCTTCCCCTCGTTGCTAGATTACTCCATAGATTGATCTTGGTGATGCGTAGAAAATTTTGAATTTCTGCTACGTTCCCCAACAGTGGCATCATGAGCTAGGTCTATGCGTAGTTTCTATGCACGAGTAGAACACAAAGCAGTTGTGGGTGTCGATATTGTCAATTTACTTGCCGTTACTAGTCTTATCTTGATTCGGCGGCATCGTGGGATGAAGCGGCCCGGACCGACCTTACACGTACTCTTACGTGAGACTGGTTCCACCGACTGACATGCACTAGTTGCATAAGGTGGCTAGTGGGTGTCTGTCTCTCCCACTTTAGTCGGATCGGATTCGATGAAAAGGGTCCTTATGAAGGGTAAATAGAAATTGGCATATCATGTTGTGGTTTTCGCGTAGGTAAGAAACGTTCTTGCTAGAAACCTATAGCAGCCACGTAAAAAAACTTGCAACAACAATTAGAGGACGTCTAACTTGTTTTTGCAGCATATGCCTTGTGATGTGATATGGCCAAAAGGATGTGATGAATGATATATGTGATGTATGAGATTGATCATGTTCTTGTAATAGGAATCACGACTTGCATGTCGATGAGTATGACAACCGGCAGGAGCCATAGGAGTTGTCTTTATTTATTTATGACCTGCGTGTCAACATAAACGTCATGTAATTACTTTACTTTATTGCTAAAGCGTTAGCCTTAGTAGTAGAAGTAATAGATGACGTGACAACTTCAAGAAGACACGATGATGCAGATCATGATGATGGAGATCATGGTGTCAGGCCGGTGACAATGATGATCATGGATCCCCGAAGATGGAGATCAAAAGGAGCAAAATGATATTGGCCATATCATGTCACTATTTGATTGCATGTGATGTTTATCATGTTTTACATCTTATTTGCTTAGAACGACGGTAGCTTAAATAAGATGATCCCTCACTAAAATTTCAAGAAAAGTGTTCCCCCTAACTGTGCACCGTTGCGAAGGTTCGTTGTTTCGAAGCACCACGTGATGATCGGGTGTGATAGATTCTAACGTTCGAATACAACGGGTGTTGACGAGCCTAGCATGTACAGACATGGCCTCGGGACACATGCGAAACACTTAGGTTGACTTGACGAGCCTAGCATGTACAGACATGGCCTCGGAACACGGAAGACCGAAAGGTCGAGCATGAGTCGTATAGAAGATACGATCAACATGAAGATGTTCACCGATGTTGACTAGTCCGTCTCACGTGACGATCGGACACGGCCTAGTTGACTCGGATCATGTTTCACTTAGATGACGGGAGGGATGTCTATCTGAGTGGGAGTTCATTAAATAATTTGATTAGATGAACTCAATTATCATGAACATAGTCTAAATTGTCTCTGCAAATATGTTGTAGATAAATAGCTCACGTTGTAGCTCCCTGTTTCAATACGTTCCTAGAGAAAGATTAAGTTGAAAGATATTGTAAGGAATGATGCGGACTAGGTCCGTAGTCCGAGGAGTGTCCTCACTGCTACACAGAAGGCTTACGTCTTTGATGCATCGCTCGATGTACAAACCCCTACAACGTCGTCTGTGGATGTTGTGAACACCTGACAGACACATCCTGATGACTACTTGATAGTTTAGTGCACCATACTTTACGGCTTAGAATCGGGATTCCAATGATGTTTTGAACGCCATAGAACATATGAGATGTTCCAAGAGCTGAAATTGGGATTTCAGGCTCATGCCCGTGTTGAGAGGTATGAGACCTCTGACAAGTTCTTTTGCCAACAAGATGGAGGAGAATAGCTCAGCTAGTGAGCATGTGCTCAGAATGTCTGGGTGCTACAATCACTTAAATCAAGTGGGAGTTAAACTTCCAGATAAGATAGTGATTGATAGAGTTCTCTAGCCACTATCACTAAGCTACTAGATCTTCGTGATGAACTATGACATGCAAGGGATGGAGTTGATCCTGGAGATGTTCGCGGTGCTTAAGACCGCAAAAGGTGGAAATCAAAGAAGGAGCATCAAATGTTGATGGTTTAACAAGACCACTGGTTTCAAGAAGGGCAAGGGCTAGAAGGGAAACTTCATGGATGGCAAACCAGTTGCCGCTCCAGTGAAGGAACCCAAGGTTGAACCCAAACCCGAGACTGAGTGCTTCTATTGTAAGGGGAACGGTCACTGGTAGCGGAATTACCCTAAATGCATGGTAGATAAGAAGGCTGGAAACTTCAACAAAGTATATATGTGTTATTAATGTGTACCTCACTAATACTCCTGGTAGCACCTGGGTATTAGATACCGGTTCAGTTGCTATTATTGGTGACTTGAAGCAAAAGCTACGGATTAAACGGAGACTGGCTGAGGGCGAGGTGACGATGTGTGTTGGAAGTGTTTCCAAAATTGATGAGATCACCATCGCACGCTCCATCTGCCTTCGGAATTAGTATTGAACCTAGATAAATGTTATCAGGTGTCTACGTTGAGCATGAATATGATTAGATCATGTTCATTGCAATACGGTCATTCATTTAAGTTAGAGAATAATGGTTATTCTGTTTACATGAATGATACCTTTCATGGTCGTGCACCCTATGTGAATGGTTCATTGAATCTCGGTCATGGTAATACACATGTTCACGCCAAAAGATGTAGAGTTAATAATGATAGTACCACTTTCTCGTGGCACTACCGCTTAGGTCATATTGGAGTAAGATGCATGAAGAAACTCCATGTCGATGGATGTTTGGAGTCACTTGATTTTGAATCACTTGACACATGCGAGCCATGCCTCATGGGCAGGATGACTACGACCCCGTTTTCAGGTACAATGAAACGGGCAAGTGACTTGTTGGAAATCATGCATGCCAATGCGTGTGATCCAATGAGAATTGAAGCGTGCGATGGATATCACTATTTTCTCGCCTTCACTGACGATTTGGGTAGATATAGGTATATCTACTTAATGAAGCACAAGTCTGAAACGTTTGAAAAGTTCAAGCGATTTCAGAGTGAAGTTAAGAATCATCATAACAATAAGATCATGTTCCTACGATCTGATCAAAAGGGGATTTTCTGAGTTATGAGTTTGGCAACCACTTAAGACATTGTGGAATTGTTTCACAGTTGAAGCCACCTGGAACACCACAAGGTAATGGTGTGTCCGGACGTCGTAATCGAACCCTATGAGATATGGTGCGATCTATGATGTCTCTTACCAATCTACCATTTTAATTTTGAGGTTATGCGTTAGAGACAGCTGCATTCACTTTAGATAGGACACCATCTAAGTCCGTTGAGACAACGTCATATGAACATTGGTTTGGCAAGAAACCAAAGTTGTCGTTTCTAATGTTTGGGGCTGCGATGCTGAAGGCTTCAGCTGGAGAAGCTCGAACCCAAAGCGGACAAACACATCTTCATAGAGTACCCAAAGGTGACAGTTGGGTATACCTTCTATCTCAGATCCAAGGGCAAATTGTTTGCCGCTAAGAACGGGTCCTTTCTTGAGAAGGAGTTTCTCTCGAAAGAATTGAGTGGGAGGAAGATAGAACTTGATGAGGTTGTCGAACCTTTATTTCAACAGAAAGTGATGCAACACAGAAAGATGTTTTCTGTGGCGCCCACATTTGTTGAATAGGAAGTTAATGATAGTGATCATGAAGCTTCAGATCAAGTTGCTATCGAACCTCGTAGGTCGACAAGGATATGTACTACTCCTGAGTGGTACGGTGATCCTGTCTTGGATATCATGTTGTTAGACAACAATGAACCTACGAGCTATGGAGAAGCGATGGTGGGCCCGTATTCCGACAAATGGTTAGAAGCCATGAAATCCGAGATAGGATCCATGTATCAGAACAAAGTATGGACTTTGGTGGACTTGCCCGATGATCGGCAAGCCACTGAGATAAATGGATCTTTAAGAAGAAGACGGACGTGGGCGGTAATGTTACCCTCTATGAAGCTCGACTTATGGGAAAGAGTCTTTTCACAAGTTCAAGGAGTTGACTACGATGAGAATTTATCACCCGTAGCGATGCTTAAGTCCGTCGGAATCATGTTAGCATTAGCTGTATTTTTCGATTATGAAATCTTACAGATGGATGTCAAAACAAGTTTTCTTAACAAGTTTTCGTAAGAAAAGTTGTATGTGATACAATCAAAGTTTTGTCGATCCTAAGGATGCTAAAAGGTATGCTGGCTCCAGCAATCCTTCTATGGACTAGAGCAAGCATCTCGGAGTCGGAATATATGCTTTGATGGAGTGATCAAAGCTTTTAGGTTTATACAATGTTTGCTAGAAACTTGTATTTACAAGAAAGTGAGTGGGAGCACTACAACATTTCTGATAAGTATATGTGGATGACATATTGTTGATCCGAAATGATGTAGAATTTCTGGAAAGCATAAACGGTTGTTTGAAGAGTGTTTTTCAAAGGAAGACCTGGATAAAGCTGCTTACATATTGGGCATCAAGATCTATAGAAATAGATCAAGACGCCTGATGATACTTTCAAAGAACGCACACCTTGACATGTTTTTGAAGGAGTTCAAAATAGATCAGTCAAAGAAGGGGTTCTTACCTGAGTTGTAAGGTATGAAGTTGAGTAAGACTCAAAGCTTGACCACGGCAGAAGAAAGAGGAAGGACGAAGGTCGTCCCCTATGCTTTTGTCATAGGCTCTATACGGTATGCCATGCTGAAGTACCGCACCTGATGTGTGCCTTGCCACATGTTTGGCAAGAGGGTACAAAGGTGATCTAGGAGTGGAACACCAGATAGCAGTCAAATTATCCTTAGAGGAATAAGGAAATGTTTCTCGGTTATGGAGGTGATAAAGAGTTCGACATAAAGAGTTACGTCGATGCAAGCTTAACACCTATCCGGATAGCTCTGAGTAGAGATACCGGATACGTATAATGGAGCAATAATTTGGAATAGCTCCAAGTGGAACATGGTAGCAGCATCTATGATATAAAGTTTTGCGAAATACATAGGGATCTGAATATGGCAAGACCCGTTGACTACAACCTCTCTCACAAGCATAACATGACCAAACTCAGAACTCTTTGAGTGTTTATCACATAGTGATGTGAACTAGATCATTGAGTCTAGTAGACTCTTGGATGTTGGTCACATGGCGATGTGACCTGTGAGTGTTAATCACATTGCGATGTGAACTAGATTATTGACTCTAGTGCAAGTGGGAGACTGTTGGAAATATGCCCTTGAGGCAATAATAAATTGGTTATTATTATATTTCCTTGTTCATGATAATCGTTTATTATCCATGCTAGAATTTTATTGATAGGAAACTCAGATACATGTGTGGATGCATAGACAACACCATGTCCCTAGTAAGCCTCTAGTTGACTAGCTCGTTGATCAATAGATGGTTACGGTTTCCTAACCATGGACATTGGATGTCGTTGATAACGGGATCACATCATTAGGAGAATGATGTGATGGACAAGACCCAATCCTAAGCCTAGCACAAAGATCGTGTAGTTCGTATGCTAAAGCTTTTCTAATGTCAAGTATCATTTCCTTAGACCATGAGATTGTGCAACTCCCGGATACCGTAGGAATGCTTTGGGTGTACCAAATGTCACAACGTAACTGGGTGGCTATAAAGGTACACTACAGGTATCTTTGAAAGTGTTTGTTGGGTTGGCACGAATCGAGAGTGGGATTTGTCACTCCATGTAAACGGAGAGGTATCTCTGGGCCCACTCGGTAGGACATCATCATAATGTGCACAATGTGATCAAGGAGTTGATCACGGGATGATGTGTTACGGAACGAGTAAAGAGACTTGCCGGTAACGAGATTGAACCAGGTATCGGGATACCAACGATTGAATCTCGGGCAAGTATCGTACCGCTGGACAAAGGGAATTGAATACAGGATTGATTGAATCCTCGACATCGTGTTTCATCCGATGAGATCATCGTGCAGCATGTGGGAGACAACATGGGTATCCAGATCCCGTTGTTGGTTATTGACCAGAGAGTTGTCTCGGTCATGTCTGCGTGACTCCCGAACCCGTAGGGTCTGCACATTTAAGGTTCGATGACGCTAGGGTTATAGGGAAGGTATGTATGCGGTTACCGAATGTCATTTGGAGTCAATGATGAGATCCCGGACATCACGAGGAGTTCCGGAATGGTCCGGAGGTAAAGATTGATATATAGGAAGTATGGTTTTGGCCACCGGAATTGTTCCGGGCATCACCGGTAGTGTACCGGGACCACCGAAGGGGTCCGGGGGTCCACCAGGTGGGGCCACCAGCCCCGGAGGCCTACATGGGCCAATAGTGGGAAGGGACCAGCCCCTAGGTGGGCTGGGGCGCCTCCCACCAAGGCCCAAGGCGCAAGGGAGAGTGGGAGGGGGCAAACCCTAGGTCTAGATGGGCCTTAAGGCCCACCCTAGGTGCGCCCTCCTTTCTCCCCCCTTGGCCACCTCCCAGATGGGATCTGGGGGCTGCCGCCACCCCTAGGGAGGGAACCCTAGGTGGGGGCGCAGCCCCTCCCCTTCCCCTATATATACTTGAGGTTTGGGGCTGCCCAACACATGTGATTTGCTCTCCCTGTTGGCGCAACCCTACCCCTCTCCCTCCTCGTCTCTCGTAGTGCTTGGCGAAGCCCTGCTGGAGTCCCACGCTCCTCCACCACCACCACGCCGTCGTGCTGCTGCTGGATGGAGTCTTCCCCAACCTCTCCTTCTCCCCTTGCTGGATCAAGGCGTAGGAGACGTCACCGGGCTGTATGTGTGTTGAACACGGAGGTGCCGTTCGTTCGGCACTAGGATCATCGGTGATTTGAATCACGACGAGTACGACTCCATCAACCCCGTTCACTTGAAAGCTTCCGCTTAGCGATCTACAAGGGTATGTAGATGCACTCTCCTTCCCCTCATTGCTAGATTACTCCATAGATTGATCTTGGTGATGCGTAGAAAATTTTGAATTTCTGCTACGTTCCCCAACATGGGGATGCCCAAGGCACCCCAAGGTAATATTCAAGGACAACCAAGAGCCTAAGCTTGGGGATGCCCCAGAAGGCATCCCCTCTTTCGTCTTCGTTCATCGGTAACTTTACTTGAAGCTATATTTTTATTCACCACATGATATGTGTTTTGCTTGGAGCGTCATTTTATTTTCTTTTGTTTTGCTTGCTGTTTGAATAAAATACCAAGATCTGAAATTCTTAAATGTTAGAGAGTCTTCATATAGTTGCATAATTATTCGACTACTCATTGATCTTCACTTATATCTTTCGGAGTAGTTTGTTGTTGCTCTAGTGCTTCTCTTATATCTTTTTAGAGCACGATGGTGGGTTTATTTTATAGAAATATATGAACTCTCATGCGTCACTTATATTATTTTGAGAGTCCTAAACAGCATGGTAATTTGCTTTGGTTATTAATTTAGTCCTAATATGACGGGCATCCAAGAGGGATATAATAAAAACTTTCATATAAAGTGCATTGAATACTATGACAAGTTTGATACTTGATAATTGTTTTGAGATATGGAGATGGTAATATTAGAGTCGTGCTAGTTGAGTAATTGTGGATTTGAGAGATACTTGTGTTAAAGTTTGTGATTCTCGTAGCATGCATGTATGGTGAACCGTTATGTGATGAAGTCTGAGCATGATTTATTTATTGATTGTTTTCCTTATGAGTGGCAGTCGGGGACGAGCGATGGTCTTTTCCTACCAATCTATCCCCCTAGGAGCATGTGCGTAGTACTTTGTTTCGATAACTAATAGATTTTTGCAATAAGTATGTGAGTTATTTATGACTAATGTTGAGTCCATGGATTATACACACTCTCAACCTTCCACCATTGCTAGCCTCTCTAGTACCGCACAACTTTCGCCGGTACCATAAAACCCACCATTTATCTTCCTCAAAACAGCCACCATACCTACCTATTGTGGCATTTCCATAGCCATTCCGATATATATTGTGATGCAACTTTTCACCGTTCCATTTATTATGACACGCTCCATCATTTTCATATTGCTTTGCATGATCATGTAGTTGACATCGTATTTGTGGCAAAGCCACCGTTCATAATTCTTTCATAGATGTCACTCGTGAGTCATTGCACATCCTGGTACACCGCCAGAGGCATTCATATAGAGTCATATTTTGTTCTAAGTATCGAGTTGTAATTCTTGAGTTGTAAGTAAATAAAAGTGTGATGATCATCATTATTAGAGCATTGTCCCAAGTGAGGAAACGATGATGGAGACTATGATTCCCCCACAAGTCGGATGAGACTCCGGATGAAAAAGGCCATAAAAAAGAAAAGGGAGAAGGCCCAAAAAAATGAGAGAAAAAGAGAGAAGGGACAATGCTACTATCCCTTTCTCACACTTGTGCTTCAAAGTAGCCCCATGATCTTCATGATAGAGAGTCTCCTATGATATCACTTTCATATACTAGTGGGAATCTTTCATTATAGAACTTGGCTTGTATATTCCAATGGTGGGCTTCCTCAAAATGCCCTAGGTCTTCATGAGCAAGCGAGATGGATGCACACCCGCTTAGTTTCTTTTTAACTTTCATACACTTATAGCTCTAGTGCATCCGTTGCATGGCAATCCCTACTCACTCACATTGAGATCTATTGATGGGCATCTCCATAGCCCGTTGATATGCCTAGTTGATGTGAGACTATCTTCTCCTTTTTGTCTTCTCCACAACCACCATTCTATTCCACCTATAGTGCTATATCCATGGCTCACGCTCATGTATTGCGTGAAGATTGAAAAAGTTTGAGAACACCAAAAGTATGAAACAATTGCTTGGCTTCTCATCGGGGTTGTGCATGATTTAAATACTTTGTGTGGTGAAGATGGAGCATAGCCAGACCGTATGATTTTGTAGAGATAGCTTTCTTTGGCCATGTTATTTTGAGAAGACATGATTGCTTTGTTAGTATGCTTGAAGTATTATTGTTTTTATGTCAATATTAGACTTTTGTCTTGAATCTTATGGATCTGAATATTCTTGCCACAACAAAGAGAATTACGTGGATAAATATGTTAGGTAGCATTGCACATCAAAAATTCTGTTTTTATCATTTACCTACTCGAGGACGAGCAAGAATTAAGCTTGGGGATGCTTGATACGTCTCCAACGTATCTATAATTTTTGATTGTTCCATGCTATAATATTATCAATCTTGGATGTTTTATATGCATTTGTATGCTATTTTAAATGATTTTTGGGACTAACCTATCAACCTAGAGCCTAGTGACAGTTTCTGTTGTTTCCATGTTTTAGAGTACCGCACAAAAGGAAAATCAAACGGAGTCCAATTGACCTGAAACTTCACGGAACTTATTTTTGGAATGGAAGCAATCCAGGGGACTTGGAGTAGACGTCAGGGAAGCTTCGACGGAGGCACGAGGCAGGGAGGCGCGCCCTACCCCCTGGGCGTGCCCCACCCTCATGGGCCCCTCGTGGCTCCCCGGACCGACTTCTTTCGATTATATATATCCATATACCCTAAAAACATCTAGGAGCACAATAGATCAGGAGTTCCGCTGCCAAAAGCCTCCGTAGCCACCGAAAACCAATCTAGACCCGTTTCGGCACCCTGCCGGAGGAGGAATCCCTCTCCGGTGGCCATCTTCATCATCCCGGCGCTCTCCATGATGAGGAGGGAGTAGTTCACCCTCGGGGCCGAGGGTATGTACCAGTAGCTATGTGTTTGATCTCTCTCTTGTGTTCTTGAGGTGGTACGATCTTGATGTATCACGAGCTTTGCTATTATATTTGGATCTTATGATGTTTCTCCCCCTCTACTCTCTTGTGATGAATTGAGTTTTCCCTTTGAAGTTATCTTATCGTATTGAGTCTTTAAGGATTTGAGAACACTTGATGTATGTCTTGCATGTGCTTATCTGTGGTGACAATGGGATATCACGTGATCCACTTGATGTATGTTTTGGTGATCAACTTGCGAGTTCCGTGACCTCGGGAACTTATGCATAGGGGTTGGCACACGTTTTCGTCTTGACTCTCCGGTAGAAACTTTGGGGCACTCTTTGAAGTTCTTTGTGTTGGTTGAATAGATGAATCTGAGATTGTGTGATGCATATCGTATAATCATACCCACGGATACTTGAGGTGACATTAGAGTATCTAGGTGACATTAGGGTTTTGGTTGATTTGTGTCTTAAGGTGTTATTCTAGTATGAACTCTATGATAGATTGAACGAAAAGAATAGCTTCGTGTTATTTTACTACGGAGTCTTGAATAGATCGATCAGAAAGGATAACTTTGAGGTTGTTCCGTACCCTACAATAATCTCTTCGTTTGTTCTCCGCTATTAGTGACTTTGGAGTGACTCTTTGTTGCATATTGAGGGATAGTTATATGATCCAATTATGTTATTATTGTTGAGAGAACTTGCACTAGTGAAAGTATGAACCCTAGGCCTTGTTTCAACACATTGCAATACTGTTTGTGCTCACTTTTATCATTAGTTACCTTGCTGTTTTTATATTTTCAGATTACAAGAACCATTATCTACTATCCATATTCCACTTGTATCACCATCTCTTCGCCGAACTAGTGCACCTATACAATTTACCATTGTATTGGGTGTGTTGGGGACACAAGAGACTCTTTGTTATTTGGTTGCAGGGTTGCTTGAGAGAGACCATCTTCATCCTACGCCTCCTACGGATTGATAAACCTTAGGTCATCCACTTGAGGGAAATTTGCTACTGTCCTACAAACCTCTGCACTTGGAGGCCCAACAACGTCTACAAGAAGAAGGTTGCGTAGTAGACATCAGAGACCTCTACGAGCCAAGCTATGGAAGATCATGGGCACTCAAGGCCATGGAAATTTACTCATCTAAAGAGGAAGATTCTGACAGCAGCCTTGGTGATCCTGAAGAACTAAGCCAGGAGCTAGCAATGCTCGTGAGGAAATTTCAGAAGTTCTCAAGGTGTGGCCATTCTGGAAAATCTTCAAGGGATGATGACTTGAGATCAGATTCTTCATCCCGCAACAGCAAGAAAAGGACTTGCCACAAATGCAAGAAGTCCACTCATTTCATTGCTGACTGTCCTCAATGGGTGAAGGAATCAAAGAAGAAGAAGTACAAGGATGACAGTTCAGATGACTTGAAGAAAAATAGGAAATCTTTAAAGTCCTCATCGTCAAAATCTTCAAAGTCTTCATCTCACAAGAAGAGCAGTTCCAGACAGGCTCAGACATTCATTGGCAAGGAAATGGACTCTGAAGCTGAATCTGAGGAAAATAAGGAAGAGGAGGAATCTGAGGAGTCAAACTCTGGTGTGGCGAGCCTAGCTCTCGCTACTACTTTTGTCAGCAAGTCCATCTCCAACATTGAGGAACATGGCAACTCCAACTCCGCTGATGATCGTGATGATGACTTTGCTCCCACCTATCGCTTCATAGCAAAAGGTGCCAAGGTACTCAAATATACCTGATGTCTACTACACAACCTTCTTCTTGTAGACGTTGTTGGGCCTCCAAGTGCAGAGGTTTGTAGGACAGTAGCAAATTTCCGTCAAGTGGATGACCTAAGGTTTATCAATCCGTAGGAGGCGTAGGATGAAGATGGTCTCTCTCAAGCAACCCTGCAACCAAATAACAAAGAGTCTCTTGTGTCCCCAACACACCCAATACAATGGTAAATTGTATAGGTGCACTAGTTCAGCGAAGAGATGGTGATACAAGTGGTATATGGATAGTACATAAAGGTATTTGTAATCTGAAAATATAAAAACAGCAAGGTAACTAATGATAAAAGTGAGCGTAAACGGTATTGCAATGCGTTGAAACAAGGCCTAGGGTTCATACTTTCACTAGTGCAAGTTCCCTCAACAATAATAACATAATTGGATCATATAACTATCCCTCAACATGCAACAAAGAGTCACTCCAAAGTCACTAATAGCGGAGAACAAACAAAGAGATTATGGTAGGGTACGAAACCACCTCAAAGTTATTCTTTCCAATCAATCCGTTGGGCTATTCCTATAAGTGTCACAAACAGCCCTAGAGTTCGTACTAGAATAACACCTTAAGACCCAAATCAATCAAAACCCTAATGTCACCTAGATACTCCAATGTCACCTCAAGTATCCGTGGGTATGATTATACGATATGCATCACACAATGTCAGATTCATCTATTCAACCAACACATAGAACCTCAAAGACTGCCCCAAAGTTTCTACCAGAGAATCACGATGAAAACGTGTGCCAACCCCTATGCATAGGTTCATGGGCGGAACCCGCAAGTTGATCACCAAAACATACATCAAGTGAATCACGGGGTATCCCATTGTCACCACAGATACGCACGGCAAGACATACATCAAGTGTTCTCAAATCTTTAAAGACTCGATCCAATAAGATAACATCAAAGGGGAAACTCAATCCATTACAAGAGAGTAGAGGGGGAAGAAAATATCATAAGATCCAACTATAATAGCAAAGCTCACGATACATCAAGATCGTGCCAAATCAAGAACACGAGAGAGAGAGAGAGATCAAACACATAGCTACTGGTACATACCCTCAGCCCCGAGGGTGAACTACTCCCTCCTCATCATGGAGAGCACCGAGATGATGAAGATGGCCACCGAGAGGGATTCCCCCTCCGGCGGGGTGCCAGAACGGGTCTAGATTGGTTTTCGGTGGCTACGGAGGCTTCTGGCGGCGAAACTCACGATCAATTGTGCTCTCAGATGTTTTAAGGGTATATGGAGATATATAGGCGGAAGAAGTACGTTAGGGGGGCCATGAGGGGCCCACGAGGGTGGAGGGCTCGCCCAGGGGGGTGGGTGCGCCCCCTGCTTCGTGGCCTCCTCGTAGATCCCCTGGCGTGCACTCCAAGTCTTCTGGGCTTCTTCTGATCCAAAAATAAGTTCCGTGAAGTTTCAGGTCAATTGGACTCCGTTTGGTTTTCCTTTTCTACGATGTTCTAAAACAAGGTAAAAACAGAAACTGGCACTGGGCTCTGGGTTAATAGGTTAGTCCCAAAAATAATGTAAAAGTGCATAATAAAGCCCATAAACATCCAAAGTTGATAATATAATA
This sequence comes from Triticum urartu, assembly GCF_003073215.2. Lineage (NCBI taxonomy): Eukaryota > Viridiplantae > Streptophyta > Magnoliopsida > Poales > Poaceae > Triticum > Triticum urartu. Next base: position 264,735,313 of record NC_053022.1, read on the forward strand.
GCATGGAACAATCAAAAATTATAGATACGTTGGAGACATATCAGCATCCCCAAGCTTAATTCCTACTCGTCCTCGAGTAGGTAAATGATAAAAACAGATTTTTTGATGTGGAATGCTACCTAACGTATTTATCCATGTAGTCTTCTTTATTGTGGCAATAATATTCATATCAATAAGATTCAAGACAAAAGTTTAATATTGACATAAAAATAATAATACTTCAAGCATACTAACCAAGTAATCATGTCTTCTCAAAATAACATGGCCAAAGAAAGCTATCCCTACAAAATCATATAGTCTGGCTATGCTCTATCTTCACCACACAAAATATTTAAATCATGCACAACCCCGATGACAAGACAAGCAATTGTTTCATACTTTTGATGTTTCAAACTTTTTCAATCTTCACGCAATACATGAGCGTGAGCCATGGACATAGGACTATAGGTGGAATAGAATGGTGGTTGTGGAGAAGACAAAAAGGAGAAGATAGTCTCACATCAACTAGGCGTATCAATGGGCTATGGAGATGCCCATCAATAGATATCAATGTGAGTGAGTAGGGATTGCCATGCAACGGATGCACTAGAGCTATAAGTGTATGAAAGCTCATCAAAAGAAACTAAGTGGGTGTGCATCCAACTTGCTCGCTCACGAAGACCTAGGGCATTTTGAGGAAGCCCATCATTGGAATATACAAGCCAAGTTCTATAATGAAAGATTCCCACTAGTATATGAAAGTGACAACATAGGAGTCTCTCTATCATGAAGATTATGGTGCTACTTTGAAGCACAAGTGTGGTAAAAGGATAGTAGCATTGCCCCTTCTCTCTTTTTCTCTCTTTTTTATATTTTTTTGTTTGGGCCTTTTTCTCTTCTTTTTTATGGCCTCTTTTATTATTATTTTTTATTTTTTGTCCGGGGTCTCATCCCGACTTGTGGGGGAATCATAGTCTCCATCATCCTTTCCTCACTGGGACAATGCTCTAATAATGATGATCATCACACTTTTATTTACTTACAACTCAAGAATTACAACTCGATACTTAGAACAAGATATGACTCTATATGAATGCCTCTGGCGGTGTACCGGGATGTGCAATGACTCATGAGTGACATGTATGAAAGAATTATGAACGGTGGCTTTGCCACAAATACGATGTCAACTACATGATCATGCAAAGCAATATGACAATGATGAATCGTGTCATAATAACAAAACGGTGGGACATTACATGGAAATATATCTCGGAATGGCTATGGAAATGCCATAATAGGTAGGTATGGTGGCTGTTCTGAGGAAGGTATATGGTGGGTTTAAGGTACCGGCGAAAGTTACGCGGTACTAGAGAGGCTAGCATGGTGGAAGAGTGAGAGTGCATATAATCCATGGATTCAACATTAGTCATAAAGAACTCACATACTTATTGCAAAAATCTATTAGTTATCGAAGCAAAGTACTACACGCATGCTCCTAGGGGGATAGATTGGTAGGAAAAGACCATTGCTCGTCCCCGACCGCCACTCATAATGAAGACAATCAATAAATACATCATGCTCCGACTTCATCACATAACGGTTCACCATACGTGCATGCTACGGGAATCACAAACTTGAACACAAGTATTTCTCAAATTCACAACTACTCAACTAGCATGACTCTAATATCACCATCTCCATATCTCAAAACAATCATCAAGTATCAAACTTCTCTTAGTATTCAATGCACTTTATGAAAGTTTTTACTATTCTTGGATGCCTAGCATATTAGGATCATTTAAGCAAATTACCATGCTATTTAAGGCTCTCAAAATAATCTAAGTGAAGCATGAGAGTTCATCTATTTCTTCAAAATAAAACTACCACCATGCTCTAAAAAGATGCAAGTCAAGCACTAAAGCAACAACAAACTACTCCGAAAGATATAAGTGAAGATCAATGAGTAGTTGAATAATTATGAAACTATGTGAAGACTCTCTAACATTTAATAATTTCAGATCTTGGTACTTTATTCAAACAGCAAGCAAAACAAAAGTAAATAAAATGACACTCCAAGCAAAACACATATCATGTGGCAAATAAAAATATAGCTCCAAGTAAAGTTACCGATGAACGAAGACGAAAGAGGGGATGCCTTCCGGGGCATACCCAAGCTCAGGATTTTGGTTTTCCTTGAATATTACCTTGGGGTGCCTTGGGAATCCCCAATATTAGGCTCTTTCCACTCCTTATTCCATCTTTACCCGAAACTTGAAAACTTCACAACACAAAACTTAAGAGAAAACTCGTAAGCTCCGTTAGTATAAGAAAATAAATCACCACTTAGGTACTGTTGTGAACTCATTCTAAATTCATATTAGTGTAATATCTACTGTATTCCAACTTATCTATGGTTCATACCCTCTGATACTACTCATAGATTCATCAAAATAAGCAAAGAGAGAAGTGCATATATCAACCTTCAACTCTTTGGTCGGTCTAGTATACACCCCTCATCTATTATACCGTCTAAGTTGCACCCTCCAACTATCAAAACCAGATGAATTACCCCCCTGTCTCGCCTTGACCCTGGTTTTGGTCCAGTCAGCACATGTTGACCAGGTCAACTCGTCCAGTTAGCATGCCACGTCTGACTTAACCTACACAGCCCGAGCACCCCCTTTCTCTCATTCGATCTCTCTCTCTCAGATTTCCCCACCTCCGCCTGGCGCTGAGGAAACCAGCGCCGCCACCCTGATCTCTCCCCACCGCCGCCCCGATCTCTCCCCACCGCCGCCCCTCTCCCCCCCACCGCCGCCCCGGTCTCTCCCGAGGAGACCAGCGCCGCCGCCCCGATCTCTCCCGAGGAGACCAGCGCCGCCGCCCCGGTCTCTCCTCACCGCCGCCTGAGTTGCTCCCGCCACCGGCCGATCTGAAGCTGTCGCCGCCTCCTCCAGTTATCCCCTCCACGGGCAAAGCTCCTACCCCAACTCCAAGCAGAGCCCGCAGCCCCTAGGCTGATCTCGACGGTGAAGTATCGTCGCCGCCATAGCTTGCCAAGTTCTTCCAGCGCTCGGACGCGAGGTTGAGGACGCGAAGAATTAGGTGAGCAATATTCCCCCGCCCACTTCTGCCATCTTCTCCGTCTTTCACAGAATAGTTCATAAGGCTCACTTAGGGATGATTTGGGTCCTCTGCAACAAAGTGATTTTATCTCATTTATTTTTTTGTAATCATAGGTTATGGATCCAACAGATTGTATTGTTGTCCGTTTTCATTTCAATGGGGAATTTATCAATGACGGGAGGACAATATAGTATGTGGGGGGCAAAGAAGCAATGTCCTTTTTAGATCGAGCAACCTTGAGCTTACAGAGAATTCAACAGTGTTTGAGTGAGCATTATGTCACAGTGGACGGACAGCAATTGCACTGGCTCTTCCCTGGGAAGGATTTATTTGATGGATTGTTGATGTTGTCTGAGGACAAGTCTGTTGAAACACTGTCAGCATGTACAACAGATGCAGGTGTGGCTGATGTGTATGTGGAGGATCCGGCCGTGCAAGATGAAGAAGTTAGTGAGGAAGAAGATTGGGCTGAAGACGATTATGTAGCTACTGCTGATGAGAAGAAGTCCGCAAAGGAAAAGCCAATTGATGTAGAAAGCAGCTCCGATGATAGTGACTTTGTGCCACCAGATTGTTCATCGGATGATGATGAGGCAGATGCTATTAAGCAAGATTACAAGAAATTCAAAAGGAGCAAGAAGATGGCAGCTGAAAAACTTGCACTTGAGTATGAGTTTGAAGCATTGAATGTAGTTAAACTTGAAGGCAATTATGAAGATGAATCAAGTGCCGAAGAGGATGAATCTTATGACGAGGATAGTGATGGTGAACTTATCAAGCGTGAGTCTGAATATGCTAGGTTTAATAAGAAAGCAGAAGTGATCAAGTTCACCTTGGGTATGACATTTAGTGGGAAGAAGGAGTTCAAAGATGCAATCATTCGTTATGCACTGAAGGAAAGAAAAGAAATCAAGTTCTTAAAAGATGAGGGAGTCAGAGTAAGGGCAAAGTGCACATGGCCTCATTGTCCTTGGGTGTGTTTGTTGAGGAAAACATCAAAGTTTGAAAGTTGGCAGATTACTTCATTTACGGAGGAACACACTTGTCCAAAAAGGAAAGATAGTGCACTAGTTACAAGTAGACGGATTGCAGAAAAGTTTGAGAGTTTGATAATGTCAAGTCCAGAATGGTCAATCCAGCAATTAAAGTCAACCGTGCAGGAAAAAAATGTTTGCAAATGTGTCAATATCCAAAATCAAGAGAGCAAAAGCACTTGTCATTGGAAAAATGCTTGCGGCTAAAGAGGGAGAGTACATCCAAGTGTTTGATTACCAACTTGAGTTACTTAGAAGCAACCCTGGGACTACTTGTGTGATCAAGCTTCACCCAGATTTTGAAGAACCAACATTCCACCACTTTTATGTGTGCTTTGATGCTTGTAAGAAGGGCTTCTTAGCTGGGTGTAGGAAAGTTATATCCTTAGATGGATGCTTTTTGAAAGGGAGAGCAGGAGAGATATTAAGTGCCGTTGGTAGAGATGCAAATCATCAGATGTATCCAATAGTATGGGCACTTGTGGATAAGGAGACCAATGAATCTTGGGACTGGTTTTGTAGCTTGTTGTTTAATGATCTAAAAGTTGGAGATGGTGATGGCTGGGTTATAATTTCTGATCAGCAAAAAGGAATATTGAATGCTGTTCACCACTGGGCTCCAATGGCAGAGCATAGGAATTGTGCTAGGCACATATATGCTAACTGGAGGAAAAATATAGGGAAAAGGACAGGCAAAAGCTATTCTGGGCTTGTGCAAAAGCACCTTGCACAATGTTGTTCAATCTTTCAAGGGCCAAGTTAGCACAATGCACACCTGATGGAGCAAGGGATGTTATGAACACAGACCCACAACACTGGAGCAGGGCTTGGTTCAGGTTAGGAAGTTGTTGTGATTCTGTGGACAACAACATTTCTGAAACTTTTAACAAATGGATAGTTGAGGCTAGATTATATCCTGTGATAACAATGTTCGAAACAATTAGGCAACAAATTATGATCAGGATACAAGAAATGAGAAGTGAAATGGAAAGTTGGACTGGCATCATCTGTCCAAAAGTACTGAAGAAGCTACAGAAAAGCATAGATTATTCTGCTTATTGTCATGCATTTTTTAATGGCAATGATGCATATGAAGTGAAGACAAGAGTACATAGGTACACTGTCAGATTGCATGACAGGACATGTAGTTGTAGGCATTGGCAGTTGTCAGGCCTTCCTTGCTCTCATGCCATCAGCTGCATACACTGCACTACAAACAAATTGGATGATTACATTGCTGATTGCTACAGAGTGGATAATTTCAAAAAAACTTATGCTTATTGTCTTCAACCTCTTGAGGGAAGAGCTGCATGGCCTGTGTCTCAGAGACCAAAACCAAAAGCACCTGGGCACATCAATATGCCTGGTAGGAAAAAGAAGTGTAGAACAAGAGAAGAGGAAGAAAAACCAAAGACTAGCAAAGTTAGCAAGGTTGGCACAGTGATCAAGTGTAGCTTGTGCAAGCAAAGTGGACACAACAAAACAACTTGCAAACAAAGAAATGGAGTGCCTAGTGCTAGTGCTCCATCTGCTTCTGCTCCTAGTGGTACTGCTCCACTTTCTGCTACGCCTAGTGCTCCTAGGGGAAGTGCTCGTCCACCAAGTGAAGCACCTGTTCTGGTAAGCTCGTTCACCATATTTTTCCGCCGTACTTTATTTTTTGTACCACTGCTGATATAATGTAGTACATCTAATTGTTCTATTACAGAGTTCACAACAAAGCACTTCACACAAAAGAAGGGCCACCGTGGAGATGGCACCACCAAGACAAGCAAAGAGAAGGGCGCCAACTAATAACAACAGTAGGTCAAATAATTTCTCTGGAAATACCTTCAATGTACATGGAAGCTCGAATGTGAATGTCAATGTTTGCACTGGTACTTCTCGCGCGACAACTAGCAGCAAAGTTACCAAAGAGAGGAGCAGTAGCAATGGCAGTAACAAAGGCAAGGGGACTGGCAAGGCCAAATATGCTCGGTTTCGAAGCTTGCTGGGATTTGAAAATTGAGAGTTATTTGTGTGCTTGTGAGGTTTGGGTGTCGATCAGACCTATCTATGTGAGACATATGTGTCAGACCTATTTGTGAGACCTTTGTGTGTATCAGACCTATCTATATGTATGTGAGACCTATGTATGTGTGTTTCAGACCTATATATATGTATATGTGACCAGTTATGTTCAAGCCTTTTTATTTGTTCATATGATGCTCAAATGGTACCAAATGGCACCAAAATGCTGCCAAATTTTGACCAGCAGATTAGATATTTTTCAAATTATCGATTTATGATATTATATATTCATTTCATTGTTGACATGGCATGCTGACTGGACGAGTTGACTGGACCAAAACCAGGGTCAAGGCGAGACAGGGGGGTAATTCGTCTGGTTTTGATAGTTGGAGGGTGCAACTTAGACGGTATAATAGATGAGGGGTGTATATTAGAGAGACCTTTGTGTGTATCAGACCTATCTATATGTATGTGAGACCTATGTATGTGTGTTTCAGACCTATATATATGTATATGTGACCAGTTATGTTCAAGCCTTTTTATTTGTTCATATGATGCTCAAATGGTACCAAATGGCACCAAAATGCTGCCAAATTTTGACCAGCAGATTAGATATTTTTCAAATTATTGATTTATGCATTATATATTCATTTCATTGTTGACATGGCATGCTGACTGGACGAGTTGACCTAGTCAACATGTGCTGACGACCAAAACCAGGGTCAAGCGAGATAGGGGGGTAATTCGTCTGGTTTTGATAGTTGGAGGGTGCAACTTAGACGGTATAATAGATGAGGGGTGTATATTAGACCGACCAAAGAGTTGAAGGTTGATATATGCACTTCTCTCTCATAAGCAAACAACACATCGTAAACAGAATCTGTCAAGAACAGAACAGTCTGTAGTGATCTGGATCAAACGTATACTTATGGAACCCCAAAAATTCTAAAATAAATTGCTGGACCTGAGGAATTTATCTATTAATAATCTGCAAAAATAATTAACTAAATAGCACTCTCCAAATAAAAATGGCAGGAATTCTCGTGAGCGCTAAAGTTTCTGTTTTTTACAGCATGATCAACAAGACTTTCCCCAAGTCTTCCCAACGGTTCTACTTGGCACAAACACTAATTAAAAGCATAAAACCACATCTAAACAGAGGCTAGATGAATTATTTATTACTAAACAGGAAAAAAAACAAGGAACAAAAATAAAGTTGGGTTGCCTCCCAACAAGCGCTATCGTTTAACGCCCCTAGCTAGGCATGATGATTTCAACGATGCTCACATAGAAGATAAGAATTGTAAAATAAAGAGAGCATCATGAAGAATATGACTAACACATTTAAGTCTAACCCACTTCCTATGCATAGGGATTTTACGAGCAAACAACTTGTGGGAACAAGAATCAACTTGCATAGGAAGGTAAAACAAGCATAACTTCAAAATTTTAAGCACATAGAGAGGAAACTTGATATTATTGCAATGCCTACAAGCATATATTCCTCCCTCATAATAATTTTCAGTAGCATCATGAATGAATTCAACAATATAACCAGCACATAGAGCATTCTTATCATGATCTACAAGCATAGAAATTTTATTACTCCCCACACAAGCAAAATTCTTCTCATGAATAATAGTGGGAGCAAACTCAACAAAATAATTATCATGTGAGGCATAATCCAATTGAAAACTAAAATCATGATGACAAGTTTCATGGTTATCATTATTTTTAATAGCATACAAGTCATCACAATGATCATCATAGATAGCAACTTTGTTCTCATAATCAATTGGAACCTCTTCCGAAATAGTGGAATCATTACTAAGTAAAGTCATGACCTCTCCAAATCCAATTTCATCAATATAATCATCATAAATAGGAGGCATTCTTTCATCATAATAAATTTGCTCATCAAAGCTTGGGGGACAAAAAATATTATCTTCATCAAACATAGCCTCCCCAAGCTTGTGGCTTTGCATATCATTAGCATCATGGATACTCAAGGAATTCATACTAACAACATTGCAATCATGCTCATCATTCAAAGATTTAGTGCCAAACATTCTAATGAATTCTTCCTCCAGCACTTGAGCACAATTTTCCTTTCCATCATACTCACGAAAGATATTAAAAAGATGAAGCGTATGAGGCAAACTCAATTCCATTTTTTGCAATTTTCTTTTATAAACTAAACTAGTGATAAAACAAGAAACTAAAAGACTCGATTGCAAGATCTAAAAATATACCTTCAAGCACTCACCTCCCCGGCAACGGCGCCAGAAAAGAGCTTGATGTCTACTACACAACCTTCTTCTTGTAGATGTTGTTGGGCCTCCAAGTGCAGAGGTTTGTAGCACAGTAGAAAATTTACCTCAAGTGGATGACCTAAGGTTTATCGATCCATAGGAGGCGTAGGATGAAGATGGTCTCTCTCAAGCAACCCTGCAACCAAATAACAAAGAGTCTCTTGTGTCCCCAACACACCCAATACAATGGTAAATTGTATAGGTGCACTAGTTCGGCGAAGAGATGGTGATACAAGTGGTATATGGATAGTAGATAAAGGTATTTGTAATCTGAAAATATAAAAACAACAAGGTAACTAATGATAAAAGTGAGCATAAACAGTACTGAAATGCGTTGAAACAAGGCCTAGGGTTCATACTTTTGCTAGTGCAAGTTCCCTCAACAATAATAACATAATTGGATCATATAACTATCCCTCAACATGCAACAAAGAGTCACTCCAAAGTCACTAATAGCGGAGAACAAACGAAGAGCTTATGGTAGGGTACGTGTCGGTGTCAAAACCGGCGGATCTCGGGTAGGGGGTCCCGAACTGTGCGTCTAGGCCGGATGGTAACAGGAGGCAGGGAACACTTTGTTTTACCCAGGTTTGGGCCCTCTCGATGGAGGTAATACCCTACTCCTGCTTGATTAATATTGATGATATGGGTAGTACAAGAGTAGATCTACCACGAGATCAAGGAGGCTAAACCCTAGAAGCTAGCCTATGGTATGATTGTTGTGTATGGAGTTGATTGCCTACGGACTACAACCCTCCGGTTTATATATACACCGGATAGGGTTAGGGTTACATAAAGTCGGTTACAATGGTAGGAGATCTTGAATATCCGCATCGCCAAGCTTGCCTTCCACGCCAAGGAAAGTCCCATCCGGACACGGGACGAAGTCTTCAATCTTGTATCTTCATAGTCCAGGAGTCCAGCTGAAGGTATAGTCCGGCTACCCGAACACCCCCTAATCCAGGACTCCCTCAGTAGCCCCTGAACCAGGCTTCAATGACGACGAGTCCGGCGCGCAAATTGTCTTCGGCATTGCAAGGCGGGTTCCTCCTCCAAGTCCTTCATAGAAGATTGTAAACACCAAGAGTAGTGTCCGGTTCTGCAAAATAAGCTTCCACATATTGCCATAGAGAGAATAATATAGACACAAATCAAATCTGCTGACGTATTCCGCAGTGCGCCATCACACTACGGCCAAGTCCTTTACTTGAATCGTTTTTACTTTTCCACCTCAGCATGTTTTGCGAGGCGGTTTCCTTGGCACGTCTTGTCGAAGCAGAGATCGTGTACCCCCCCTTTACGGGATTCTCATTAATACGAATGTGGGTAACTCAAACGCGCCATTCATCACGGCGCTTGGGAGGCATGCGAGTTTTACCAGGCTGGCGGGGACGCACAACCGCATCCGCCCATATAAGGGGATAAGGATCCACCTTTTTACCTACGCCTTCTTCCTCCTTTGCCTATCCATCTCCTGCGCACTCGAGCTCCAGCGCCCAAGCCCGCACTTCCCACCTCAACCTTCTCCAGCAATGTCCGGAGCGGGAGGCAAGTGGATGGTCTCCTCCGTCAAGGAGGGCCATGTCAAAAAGCTAAGGAAGGCCGGATACTTGTCCAAAGACATCGCGCACCGGCTTCCCGAGGAGGGGCAGCTTCTCCCACCCCAAGGCCCCATGAGAGGGTAGTATTCCTTCCCCACTTCCTCCGCGGACTGGGTTTTCCACTCCACCCATTTGTCTGGGGGCTCATGTTTTACTACGACCTGGATTTCCACGATCTGGCCCCGAAATTCGTCCACAACATCTCGACGTTTATCGTCGTGTGCGAGGCTTTCCTCCGGACCGCAGTAGGCGAACTCCATCCAAGAGGAGCAAGCCTTCTGAGCCGGCGGCCTCCGTCCAACCGGAGATGCCGGACAATCTGCTTGAGGTGCTTGACAGCGCCTCCATCGACGAGGAGCACCGTACTATTATGAGTACGGTGATCCAGAAGGTTCAGTCCGCCAAGAGCGGACTGACTGAAGCTTGCGCTAGCCTTCTAACGGGCTTCGAGGTAAGTAAAAAATATGTAAGAATATAACCGCATAGACAGTAGCCCCTGATGCTCTGTTTGGCGTTCGGAAAGAAAAGCCGAATAGAGGATCTATTAAATTTCGCAGGAGTCTAACAACAAAGAGTCAATATGCGTATGCAGGCTTCGCTGCTAGCCACCGCCGCACTGACTGCGGAGGTGGGTGCCCTGAAACAGGGACTCGAGCGGACCGAGCAAGAGCTCGGCCTTGCCAAGCGACAGCTCGAGGAGAAAGAAGGTAAGAAATACCTTATAGAAAAAGTGCCTATACAAAGGCGTGATTGCAAAAAATAACAGGATTGCACTGCTTATTATAGGGGCCACGACTGAGGTGGCGACCCTCAAGCAGGCGTTGTCCGAGGCTGAAAAGAAAACGGCCGCAGAGCGCACCAAGCAAGAGAAACTTGGGGCTCAGGTCGGCGAGGTGCAGCAAGAGCTTCAGGCTCTCATGAAAAAACATGAGAGTTTGGAGCTTGAGTCAAAGACCCAAGCGTCCGAGCTCGCGGCGGCCCTTGAGACTGCCAAGTCTGCCAAGGCCGAAGCCCAAAAGGCCCTCCAAGAGTTGGAGGAGATGAAGAAGATAGCAGCGGGTAAGGCATTCTTTATGCAAGGCAGAAATATAAAAGTAAACTACTTGTTACTTACCCGAATCCGGAGTTCTCCAGGGGCATTCGCAGATCTTCCCCGCAGCGTATCGGACGCCGCCGCATTGTACCGAGCTGAAGAGGGAAGCTCGACGGAGAAGGTGTTCTGGTCTCAGTATGGTGAGGCCGGACACCCTGTGCCCTTGAGCGACCAGCTGAAACAGCTGGTCGAGCTCCACAAGGCGGCCGAACAGGCCATGAAGGGCTTCATAGTTCGGCTGTGGCCCGGAGAGGCCCTGCCTGGGAGCTACTTCGGGCTGGTGCGGTGGCTGGTGGAGGCCTGTCCAAGGCTCGAGGTCATCAAGCGGTCCGTCTGCATCGAAGGAGCCCGTAGGGCCCTTGCCCGTGCGAAGGTGCACTGGGGTAAGCTGGACGGTGAGAAGCTTGTGAGGGACGGGCCGCCGCCGGGGAAGGAGCATCGCAAGCCCGAGAACTATTACAAGGATGTTCTTGCAGGTGCCCGCCTTGTGGTGGATGAATGTACCAAGGATGTAATTTTTGAATAAACTCGCTCGTTTTTATCCTGTGCGCTGAAAACTTGTTCATAGGCGCTTTAAGCAATGCTTGTTGAATTTAAAATATTATTTTCTGTGCGGCCGTTTATCAAAAAATTGAGAGATGGCCAATCGTCGGCTTCTGCCCCCATGCCACTAGTGCTGGGGTGTTCAGGATAAACCTGAGCACTCTTTTTCCCATAGTTGGGTCCTTCGAGGGAGGCGCTCAGCACAACGAACCAGGCAATCGGACTATAATGCTTGAACACTCTCACTTAGCCATAGAACTTTATAATTTTAAATTTTGGCGAAGCCCCTAGTTCGGAAGACCGAGTTCGGGGCGCTATCCACGCCTTGGCCAGACAAAATCCGGCTCCTCGCTCGAAGCGGCATAAGTCTTTAGGGACTCGAAAAACCTCTCGAACAGCGACCGGTCTCTCGCCTCATCATGACAGTCAGTTTTAGCTTTCTCCACTGAGGTGCTTAACCCAGCTCAACTGGGGCACAATCGCAGTGGTTCTCCTAGTGCTACCTTAGCCAATATAGCAGAACGTAAGGCACCAAAACATAGGAGCCGGGCAAACCCAACTATTGACCCAAATCATGATTCGGAGCTGATGCATATAGTGCTATAAGTTCGGGGTGCCGCACTTGTGAAAGTGTACGGACTTCTCACACCATATTAAAGGGTACTGAAGCCCCTGGCATACTTGCCGTACCACAGTGTACGGGTGCAACATGTCATTAATGAACATATATAAAAGAGAGTAATGCATAAAATAGACAAAAAGCTAAGCATTGTTTATAGAGAGGCTATTTATCAAAGCCGAACGATACAAGTAGTGCGGTAAGCAAAAGATATTGGACTATTCAGTATGTCCTGAACAGGGGCAGGCCGCGGAATTGTATTTAAAACAGGTATACCGCTCGTAACAGAGACCACCTGGGAGTTCCATAATGCGGCATGGCTTGTCTGCCTCCCTGGATCTTGCATCGTTTGTGCGGCAGTCGAATTGCCGAACAGGTCGTCCGAAGTATGGAGTCCTGAAAGTAAGAAAAAATTAAAAAAAGAATCCGGCAGCCCCTAGTACATTTTAAGCCGTATTTTGGGCGTGCCGTTATTGTGCCCCTTCCCCTGTGCCCATGGTATTTCAAGGGCGTAGTTATGTATGCGAGGTACTGGTTTTGCTATGTCGCGAAAGTTGGGGTCGGGGCCGCATTGCTACGCTTGCTCAGAGTGTGCCAGGCGGTCTTGCCGTGGGTTACTCCGGGCGCGCTTGGTAGTGTCTGGCTTTTTAATGGCCGGACTGGAGAATTGCCTGAAAAGGCTACTTTGTACCTCCGCTGCGAGAGCCGCCGTATGCTCCTCCGTACGGAGGGAGCGTTCGGTGTTTCCGTTGACCGTAATTACTCCTCGAGGGCCTGGCATCTTGAGCTTGAGATATGCGTAGTGCGGCACCGCATTGAATTTTGCGAATGCGGTTCGTCCGAGCAGGGCGTGATAGCCACTGCGAAACGGGACTATATCGAAGATTAACTCTTCGCTTCGGAAATTTTCCGGGGATCCGAAGACCACGTCAAGTGTCACTGAGCCTGTACAGTTGGCTTCTACACCTGGTATAACGCCTTTAAAGGTCGTTCTTGTGGGCTTAATCCTTGAGGGATCTATGCCCATTTTCCGCATTGTATCCTGATAAAGCAGGTTCAGGCTACTGCCGTCCATGAGGACTCTTGTGAGATGAAATCCGTCGATGATTGGGTCGAGAACCAATGCAGCGAAGCCGCCATGATGGATGCTAGTGGGATGGTCCCTTCGATCAAAAGTGATCGGGCAGGAGGACCATGGGTTGAACTTTGGGGCGACTGGCTCTATCGCGTATACGTCCCGTAGCGCACGCTTCCGCTCCCGCTTGGGAATGTGGGTTGCGTATATCATGTTCACCGTCTGCACTTGTGGGGGAAAGCCCTTCTGTCCATTGTTGTTCGGCGGCTTGGGCTCCTCATCGTCGTTGTGCAGCCCCTTGTCTCTGTTTTCGGCCCTTAACTTGCCTACCTGCTTGAACACCCAACAATCCCTGTTAGTGTGATTGGCTGGCCTTTCGGGGGTGCCATGTATCTGGCACAAGCGGTCGAGTATTCGGTCCAAACTGGACGGGCCCTGAGTATTCTTTTTGAATGGCTTTTTCCGCTGACCGTATTTATAGCCTTTGAATCCGGCATTGACTGCCGTGTCTTCATTGCTGTCGCTGTTAACGCGACGTTTTTGCTTATTCCGACGTGTCCTGCCACTTTTGTCCTTGGTATCCGAATTACCAGGGTTCTTTGATAAGTTGTTACTGCGAGCTAGCCAGCTGTCTTCTCCCGCGCAAAAGCGGGTCATGAGTGTCGTGAGGGCTGCCATGGATTTCGGCTTTTCCTATCCCAGGTGCCGGGCAAGCCACTCGTCGCGGATGTTATGCTTGAAGGCTGCTAGGGCCTCTGCGTCCGGACAGTCGACTATCTGGTTTTTCTTTGTTAGGAACCGTGTCCAGAATTGTCTGGCCGATTCTTCTGGCTGCTGAATTATGTGGCTTAAGTCGTCAGCATCCGGTGGTCGCACGTAAGTGCCCTGGAAGTTGTCGAGGAATGCGGCTTCCAGGTCCTCCCAAGAACCGATTGAGTCTGCTGGCAAGCTGTTAAGCCAATGCCGGGCCGGTCCTTTAAGTTTGAGCGGGAGGTATTTGATGGCGTGTAGATCATCGCCGCGTGCCATGTGGATGTGAAGGAGATAATCCTCGATCCATACCGCCGGGTCTGTTGTGCCATCATATGATTCGATGTTTATGGGTTTGAAACCCTCTGGGATTTTATGATCCATTACTTCATTTGTGAAGCATAGCGGGTGTGCGGCGCCTCTATATTGGGCTATATCATGACGTAGCTCGGAAGAGCTATGTCTGTTGTGTTCGGCCCGGCCGGATTTGTTGTATCCGGAGTGAAGATCATTATCACATGCTGTAGGGCGCCTGCGCGATCCGTAGATCGATCTTGTTTGTCTTGCCTTATCCTCCAGTATGTCTCGTAGGTCGGGCGCATTTTCCCGTGCCTTAGTTGAGCGGCGTCGGGGCATGGCTTGGGTGGAGGGCTGAGAGGCCTCTCTGTCGCGGCCGCGAGGTGGCCGGTCTGCCATGTCATGCGCTGGTGATGTAGGTGCTTCCTCCTCTGATCGGGGTAGCGGCCTGCGCTTCGGGTAACTCTTGGAGGGGCGTTCGAGTTCATACTCTTCGGCTGCAAGGACTTCAGTCCATCTGTCAGCTAGCAAATCTTGGGCAGCTCTAAGTTGTTGCTGCTTTTTCTTGAGGCTGCTTGCCGTGGCTAAAAGCCTGCGTTTAAAATGCTCTTGTTCGGCGGGGTCTGATGGTATGATGAATTCGTCGTCATCGAGGCTTGCCTCGTCTTCGGAGGGAGGCGTATAGTTATCATCCTCGACCTCTCGGTCTGCCGCTCTCTCATGAGGGCTGGCTTCTCCATCTTCCTGTGCCGAATCTTGCTGAGGTGGGTGTTCTTCGGCGCTGTCCGGGGTAGTATTATCTCCCGTGCCGGAATCACCGTTTTTGCTTTGGCGGGATTGAGAGCGGCGCCGCTGACGCCGGCGCTTTGGCTGTTTCTTGGGGGCGTCATCCCCCACTGTTCCATCGCCACCTCCATCTTTTGGAGTGTCCACCATATATATGTCATATGACGAGGTGGCCTTCCAGCACCCTACAGGTGCTGGTTCCTGTTCGTCTCCTACATCGTCGTCCATGCCGTCGATGTCTTCGGAGCTGAAGTCAAGCATGTCGGTTAGATCGTCGACAGTGGCTACAAAGTGGGTGGTGGGTGGGCTTTGAATTTCCTCATCGTCCGTATTCCACCCTCGCTGACCTTAGTCCGGCCAGGGCTCTCCTGATAAAGAGAGAGACTTAAGAGAATTCAGGATGTTTCCAAAAGGCGGATGCTGAAAGATGTCTGCGACGGTGAACTCCATTATCGGCGCCCAATCGGATTCGATTGGCAGGGGCGCGGGGGGTTCGGAGTCCGGGGAGGAGTCCGGATCCTTGGAGTCACGGGTCGTGCAGAGTGCGGGGCTAGCGTTCGGCTCGATAGCTTTTGGGATCGCAGCCCCTGAGGTGACGTCCAACCGTTCATCCTCGATTGGCGCAATAGGCTCCGAGTTAGGGGTCGGAACCGATGCGTGTGCGGCCTCCAGGACACTGTCCGGGGGCAGAGCTAGATCATGCCCCTCGAGATAGTGCGGCGCGCTTGGCCGTGGCTCGAGCCCGTCGAAGATCAAGTCTCCGCGGATGTCGGCCGTGTAGTTTAAGCTTCCAAACCTGACTTGATTGCCAGGGGCGTAGCTTTTGATCTGCTCCAGGTGGCCGAGTGAATTGGCCCGCAGAGCGAAGCCGCCGAAGACGAAGATCTGTCCGGGAAGAAAAGTCTCACCTTGGACCGTATCGTTGTTGATGATCAAAGGAGCCATCGGGCCTAAAGGCGACGACACAGAGGAACTCTCAATGAAAGCACCAATGTCGGTGTCAAAACCGGCGGATCTCGTGTAGGGGGTCCCGAACTGTGCGTCTAGGCCGGATGGTAACAAGAGGCAGGGAACACTTTGTTTTACCCAGGTTCGGGCCCTCTCGATGGAGGTAATACCCTACTCCTGCTTGATTAATATTGATGATATGGGTAGTACAAGAGTAGATCTACCACGAGATCAAGGAGGCTAAACCCTAGAAGCTAGCCTATGGTATGATTGTTGTGTATGGAGTTGATTGCCTACGGACTACAACCCTCCGGTTTATATAGACACCAGATAGGGTTAGGGTTACATAAAGTCAGTTACAATGGTAGGAGATCTTGAATATCCGCATCGCCAAGCTTGCCTTCCACGCCAAGGAAAGTCCCATCCGGACACGGGACGAAGTCTTCAATCTTGTATCTTCATAGTCCAGGAGTCCGGCTGAAGGTATAGTCCGGCTACCCGAACACCCCCTAATCCAAGACTCCCTCAGTACGAAACCACCTCAAAGTTATTATTTCCAATCAATGTGTTGGGGTATTCCTATAAGTGTCACAAACAGCCCTAGAGTTCGTACTAGAATAACACCTTAAGACACAAATCAACCAAAACCCTAATGTCACCTAGATACTCCAATGTCACCTCAAGTATCAGTGGGTATGATTATACGATATGCATCACACAATCTCAGATTCATCTATTCAACCAACATATAGAACCTCAAAGAGTTCCCCAAAGTTTCTACCGAAGAATCATGGCGAAAACGTGTGCCAACCCCTATGCATAGGTTCATGGGCGGATCCCGCAAGTTGATCACCAAAACATACATCAAGTGAATCACGTGGTATCCCATTGTCACCACAGATACGCACGGCAAGACACACATCAAGTGTTCTCAAATCTTTAAAGACTCAATCCGATAAGATAACTTCAAAGGGGAAACTCAATCCATTACAAGAGAGTAGAGGGGGAAGAAAATATCATAAGATCCAACTGTAATAGCAAAGCTCGCGATACATCAAGATCGTGCCAAATCAAGAACAAGAGAGAGAGAGAGAGATCAAACACATAGCTACTGGTACATACCCTCAGCCTCGAGGGTGAACTACTCCCTCCTCGTCATGGAGAGCACCGAGATGATGAAGATGGCCACCGGAGAGGGATTCCCCCTCCGACATGGTGCCGAAACGGGTCTAGATTGGTTTTCGGTGGCTACGGAGGCTTCTGGCGGCGGAACTCACGATCTATTGTGCTCTCGGATGTTTTTAGGGTATATGGAGATATATAGGTGGAAGAAGTACGTCAGGGGGGCACGAGGGGCCCACGAGGGTGGAGGGCGCGCCCGGGGGGTGGGCGCGTCCCCTGCCTCATGGCCTCCTCGTAAATCCCCTGACGTGCACTCCAAGTCTTCTGGGCTTCTTCTGATCCAAAAAGAAGTTCCGTGGAGTTTCAGGTCAATTGGACTCCGTTTGGTTTTCGTTTTCTGTGATATTCTAAAACAAGGTAAAAACAGAAACTGGCACTAGGCTCTGGGTTAATAGGTTAGTCCCAAAAATAATATAAAAGTGCATAATAAAGCCCATAAACACCCAAAGTTAATAATATAATAGCATGGAACAATCAAAAATTATAGATACGTTGGAGACATATCAATACCTCCTCTGAATTGAGTGAAGATGAATCTGATGAAAACCTCAAACCTAGCTATTCCAAGCTTGCTAATATTGCCATGAAACAACAGAAAGCTTTGGAAAGGTTTCAAAATTTGCTAAATAAAAGCGATGACGTGTTGGGTGAGGAAATGAATCAAACTCAAACCCTGACTGATAATCTTCGACGACTACAGTCTAAGTTTGATAACCTTCAAGGTCATCATGGAACACTCTTAGCCGATCATGAGAAGCTTTCTTATGAATTTCTTCAAAGAAAGCAAGATCTTGAGAAACTAAGGGTGAGTCATGATGATCATCAAAGGGAAAATGATTCTTTTCTTGCTCAACAGATCAGTTCCGCTTAGGAAGAATTCATTCCACCATGTTAGAAATGCATTGAATGTGAATCTGATAATTCTTAACCTGAAGGTTCGGATGCTTCTATTGATGTAAGTTCTTAAACTATTCTGTGGTCACAAATTCCTTATCTGAGGATACCACTGGTATCACTGGAGAAAACGTAGGGTTGAAGGAATTGTATGTGACAGGCATGTATAAAAGCCTCAGAGGGCATTAGGCTCTTTGTGATGTACTTAAAAGGCAGATGCACAATAGGAACCCTAGGAAAGAGGGTATTGCATTTGAGAAGGAACTCAATGCTGATGGGACCTACTGGAAACCTGAGCAGTATCCCAAAACCAGATGGGCTGCTACAAAAGGACCTCCCGTAGATCCATCCACTTTATCTGGCTTTACATGTGAATCTTCATATTCATCTGATGAGTCATTTGACTCTAGCTATATGCTGTTCAAAAATCAGAATTGTGAAGTATTTGCTAGATGTGTTAGAACTAACAGCAGGAACGGTCCCCCTATGAAGAAAACATGGGTTCCCAAAAGGTTCATTGAAAGTCTTCAGGTGAATGTCCTCCTGACACCACCTGTGAAGAATAGAAACCCCAGATCAAATGTCAGGACCCCGATCCAAAGTCAGACTGATCTAGCATGTAACACATCATATCACTTTGCGACCTCACGCACGGTATTTCCACGGGTGCCACCTTACCTGGCCCGGGACCGTTTGCGCCTTTTGGCTCACGCATATCATAGTGTCGCTAGCATCCATATGACAAAGAACTCGG
The DNA here is from genome assembly GCF_003073215.2 of Triticum urartu. Lineage (NCBI taxonomy): Eukaryota > Viridiplantae > Streptophyta > Magnoliopsida > Poales > Poaceae > Triticum > Triticum urartu. Next base: position 264,754,316 of record NC_053022.1, read on the forward strand.
GCCGACATGACTAGTCGTGAACCCAAAGTGGCACTAACTTACGGGGATAGACATACATGACCCAGCCTCGAACGTGTCGGTCATCAGCGTGTGAATCCTGGCTATAGCAACTGGGCTAACAGGACTCCGGGAACCCGGGCTGTAGTAGGCTAGCAGGACTCCGGAAGTCACCGCGTGACATTTCCCCGAAGGGACAGACACAGGATCGAAGAAGGACACATGTCGGCCAGTCTAAGTGTTCCGGAGCAGTAGCAACTGGGCTAACAGGACTCTGGTAAACCGGGCTATAGCAGACTACCATGGCTCAGTGGAAGCACTAGACTACATTTCCCCATAAAAGAGGCTACCAAGGATAGATAACTAGGTTGTCGGATCCCACACATACCAAGCATTTCAATCATACACACAATATGCTCGATATGTGTAAATACAACATGACATCACAACAAAACTCTATGACTCAAAGTATTTATTCATAAGACTCCAAAGAGTCAGATATTACAACACATGGGTCTCATGACCCAGCATTCAAGTCATACAAGCAATAGCACATGCGGAAGCTTATCTTGTCTCAGTACAGACAACTACAAATGAAAAAGGCCGAGAAGCCTGACTAATACAAGACCCTGCCGAGGGCACAAGATCGTAGCTGAGGTAACAAGCTAAACGTCGAAGTCCACGCGGAACTACTAGCAAGACTGAAGTCTCTCTGCAAAACATAAATGAAGCAAACGTGAGTACAAATGTACCCAGCAAGACTTACATCAGAACTAGCTACACATGCATCAGTATCAACAAAGGGATGGTGGGGTTTAACTGCAGCAAGCCAGCTTTGACTCAGTGGCTATCCTGAACTAGGTCTGCAAGTAACTCTTTTGAGGTGGCGCACACAAGTCCACATATTCACCAATCAATACACCACTATGGACCCGCTCCCGTCTCCCTACGAGAACGCCATCCATAGCACTCACACTTATCTTGCGCGTTTTAGAGTATCCACTTTCACTTGTCTATGAACTGTATAGGCAACCCAGAAGTCCTTTACCGCGGACGCGGCTATTCGAATAGATCATTTATAACCCTGCAGGGGTGTACTTCTTCACACATGTTTCCACCACCTAGCGTCTGCACAAGACATGTGCTCGGCAGACTTCAAGCGAAAGCCGACGTGGGTGTAGACCACGACCTGACTAACCACACAAGTCTCTAGTCCAGGTTTATCGCCTATTCGGGTTCCATCCGCGAGGAGATCCGGCCGGGGTTTCGCTCACAGCCCCTAACGATGTGTGCAGGGTTCCCGAGACACCAAACGGGCGCCCGGTACACCATGCCACGGTGTATCTACCGCATCATAGCCCACCCCTAGGGTCAGCGCTACTCACGGCCTCCAACACATATCCTACAAACACCAGAAACTAGTTGCATCTCCTGGACAGAGGACAGGGGCGGTTAATATGTCGAGCGGGGTCATATTTCAGGGCCCAACGTGTGGTAGTAGCTGTTCATGGATCACAAACACAGAACTCAGTTCCTGAGGACGGTTTCAATGAGACAACCCACCATGTACTCATACATGGCCTCTCACTGCTACCTTTACCAAATCGTGTTCACACACTTAGCTCACACACAGTAGGACATGTTCATCACCATTCCAGTTCATCCCCGATGAATCAGACCTGACTCAACTCTAAGAAGTAGCAGGCATGACAAACAAGCATGAATGAGTAGGCACATAAGGGCTCAAACAACTCCTACTCATGCTAGTGGGTTTCATCTATTTACTGTGGCAATGACAGGTCATGCAGAGGAAAAGGGGTTCAACTACCGCAGCATGTAACAGTTGAAGCGTTGTTGTCCTAATCCAGTAAAAGAGAGCAGAAGCGAGAGAGTGGGATTGTATCGGAATGAACAAGGGAAGTTTTGCTTGCCTGGCACTTCTGAAGATAATATAGCTCTTCATCGGTGTCATCGATCTCATCGTCGGAACGTCGTCTACTCAGAGGGGACAATTACTGGCAAACAAGGAAGAACACAATCAATGCAATGCTCAGTATGATGCATGATCAGGACATGGAAAAATGAGTGTGTTGGGCTAATGCAACTACAACCGGCTGGGTTTGAGTCAGTTTGAACCAAAGGTTCAATCCCAAGCTCAACTTATGAATTTAAATAGTGCCTTATCATGTTTTGCACTAAACAGCAAGGTTAAGTTGCTTAAACATGCATGGAACCAGTACAGATGGAAAGATTGGATTTTTCTGATCATTTTTCATATATATTAAACTTTGCATTTGGAGTTACAGATTAATTTCTACGATTTTTAGAAGTTTAGAGCATTTTCTGGAATTTCCTGAATTGTTTTAATCCAGAAAATGGTTAACTGCGTCAGCATGACGTCGGTGTGACGTTAGCAGGTCAAAGGCACCAGCCCAGGTCAAACCCGACGGCTGGGACCCACATGTCAGTGTCTAACTAATTAACCTAAGTTAATTAGCTCTAAACTAATACTAAACTAGACTAGTTAAAGCCTTGGGCCCACATGTCCGTATTAACAGGGTTGATTAAGTTTAGTTAGCGCTTAACCTAAAATTTAGCAGGGGCCTGGGCCCACTTGTCGGTGACCCAAGGGAGGTCAAACCTCTGGTCAGCGGGGTCAACCCCACTGTCGACTCGATGCTGGCGAGTCCAGACACGGCGGAGCGCGTCGGAAATCGCCCACAGGCGACCATTTGGACAGCAGAGGGGTTCTACGAGGTGATGGGACTCGCACGTATCCAACACGGCAGGCGACGGCGGCTGGGGTGCACTACAGCGATGACGACGATGGAAAGTGTGGCGGCCGGAGCTACGGGCATGAGGCAGGCATCGCTGCGGTGCATGGGGAGGCCAACCGAGTGGTCCTATGGCTTCCTCGAGATCTGGCTACGGAAACGAGCGGAAGAGCTCGGGACTGCGAGGCTCGCCGGCCATTGCGATGGCCGGAGCTCGGCACGGTGGGACGGCGGCTAGAGGATGGGAACGGAGGGGCGGGCAAAGGGGGAAGATCAGGATCTCACAAGGAGGCGGCGTAGTAGGTCAGTGGGCTCGGGGCGTCCTTGACGGCGCGAATGGACGATGAAGATCTCGGGTGCCTGAGGTTGAAGAGGACCACGATGACGATGAAGCAGGGCCTCCTGGGGTCCCGTAGCTAAATGGTGATGACGAGGAAGTTTCGGCGGTGCTTCTGGACTCGGCGAAAGGGCGAGGGGTGGTCGGTGGCCACGTGAACGGCGATCGGCGTCGACGAGCTCTGTTCGGGAAGAGAGCAGAGGAGGGGGAAAGAGAGAGCTGCGTGGAGGGGAGAGGTCGAGGGGAAGCAAGGGACTGTGTGGCGTCCAAAGCGACGTCGGGGAGGTGGCAGGAAGTAGGAGGTGGCCTGGCGCGTGCCGGCGTGCGGCGACCAGGCGCACGGTGTCCTACTCGCGTGGGGAGGAAGATGACAGGAGGAGGTGGCCAAGTGGGCTGGGCCGCCAGCTGGGCTGCACAGGACCTGGGCCAGCCAGGTAAGGCCAGGTAACTCTCTCTCTCTCTCTAATAATTTGTTTCTGTTTTTCTATTTTATGCAACTTCAGAGCTTAATTAAAAATACTAAAACTAACTCAAAAATCATGAAACTTCTCATGCCCACTGTTTGGAATATTTGCAATAGTAAACATTTTAGTTTATGATTATTTGGACATTTAAAATATTTTATAGTATTTAAATGCCCAAATGCAAATAGAGTATGATTTAATCCAGTGACCTTATGCTGTCCTAGAAAATTATGCACCATTTTTTCAGAGGTTCTAGACGAAGGCAAAGATGATGAACATTTTAGAAGGCATTTCAGGTTCATTGAAAAGGATTTTAGTAAACCCTAGTTGGTTTAAGTGGTGCTGGGGGTTTCTGTCATCCCCATTTCAACTTTCTGGGAGATTTAAACATGATGCAACACCAGATGCTAGCACTATGCAGACTAGAACTAGGGATGTGACTTCAAATTCTTCATACAGACCAAAGTCTTCACATGGATCCAAGTCCTCATATGGATCAATTCCTCATATGATCATCGTGCTAATGCTTCTGTTTCGCAGGGAAAATCTAAGAGTTATGAATATGTGTGTTATGCTTCAAATCATCATGTTCATAAGTCCTCGAATAATTTCCCTGCTTATTCATATGCACACTCTAACCCCTTCTCTGTGAAATGAAGTGCACTGGCTTCAATGCCACCATTCTCTTATGGAGCTCGCAGAATGATGAACTCTTTGCTACCCCTCCAGACGTGGGTGGTGAAGAAAAAGAACTAATCTTTTATGCAGGGTCAGGTCTCCAGATGAACTTGAACGTCTGAAGAATTTGCTGGAGACCTGAGAGTGCTTGAAAGGATGCAAGCTAATCATGAAGGGAATTTTTTTACATCCCACATAGTCAATCCAGGGAAAAATTTCAGTTCGTATCTACATCCCACACAGTCAATCCGGGAAAAACGTTTCCGTCCGTATGTACATCCAACACAGTCAATCCAGGGAAAATGTTTCCGTTCGTATGTACATCGCACACAGGTTTATGTATAGGCTCGTGTGTGATAGGTGTAACTATCACACACGCTCTGCCTTGGTTAACCGTTTGCTTTTATCAACTACATCACACACGATTTGATGAAGAAAACTGTGTGGCATTGGGCTATCCATCACAAGCGCTTTTACTGCTAGAACGGTTTGCAAAGTTCCATGACACATTTAGCAGGTTTATTAGTTTACAATTAATAATTCCAGCATTACGCAAATTCATATTTCATATCGAATAGCTGTTTGCCAATTTCATATCAGGCACATAAACATATTTTAACATCACAATATGATAGCTACCTGAAAACAACACAATACAACATATAGCTAGTTCAACTTCATATGAACAATATTAGAACAATATATTCATTTCCCTAATCGAGATCATCCAGGCTCATCTTATCCACCTCTACTTTCAGTTCAGTAAGAACCTGTTTTGCACTGGCCAACTGGGGAAGTGCCTACTCCTTCGCCAACACCATCTTAGCAAAGTCTGATTAAAATTTTTTGAGCTCATTCTCCACCTTCCTCATTTTATCCCGCATCTTCAAATATTCTTCAGCGTTGACAACACTTTCTCTAAGCCTACCTCTGTTCTCTTCCTCATGCATGCTCCAGAGCTTTGCTAGGCACATCTTCAAAGACGGTGGCCACTCTTGATCAACCCACTCCAAGTAAGAACACTACCGTTCATCCTATAATATTTAAAACTAGATCAGTAACAATTGTAGGGGAAATGGGTTTATAGAAACATAGAAAATCACCAATACCTATTTTGAAAAACTAAAGAAACGGGTTAATTATGACATATCTTCTCAAAAAGATCAATGTGCAAATGAATCAATTGCTACTGAGACAACAACCAGATTCTAAAACATCAGAAGCTATAATTAACTACAACAATGCTACAATTTCTTACTCATGTACTATAAATAACAAATTGAACATTTTATAAGAAAGGTAAATATAACTGCAACAACATAGCGACAGTGTTTGGATGACAACAAATTGATACTAATAGGTGTGTACATGCACAAATTTAGTAACATAGAACTAATAGCACTAAGGCCGTCCACTATGTATGCCAAAACCGGTGTAAAGACAACTATTGGTACATCTCGTATCGGTGTCCTGCACTGGCGAGCCGATGCAGCGGAAAAAAAATTAGGGACCCGGACTCCAGAGTACCTAGTTGCTCCGATGCCCAAATCCTTCGTGCCATAAAGATTTAGTATTTTACTGCTTGGCTGCTTGGATGTGTGGACCAAAGTTGGCTGCAGAAACTGCTGAAGTGGTGCCAAATAATTTTCTAATGGCACCGCTGATGAGATGGCAACATTTTTAGATACTAGGTACAAACTGTGACACTGTCTTAGGGTGCGTTTGGTTGAAGGTGTGGTATGAATGCGTTGGGACCGTGGCAGTGTCTGAATCACATATAACAAATGATTTGTAACAAGAAAGAGGGTCTAACCTTCTCTGCACATGCCAGAAACTTCCTCCCACTATCCATAGATTCAAACGCAACTAGCTTCATGCATGGAGATTGATGGTGACAACGAGCAGACAGATCTTCACCCACCCCGCTCCATTCGTTGCAACTGATGGTCCTAGGGAGCTACAAGAGGAAGAAATGGCTCAAATTGACTGTCGGGTTAAAATCCTTCATTCCAAGTCATAGCCCGAGAGAGAGAAGAGATGCATACCCGGGTGATGAAGGAGTCATTGTAGGAGGAGGAACCGCTGGAGAGGTCAACGAAGAAGACCATGGCGACCCCGGTGGTAGGATGCGAGACGGCGAGAGCGAGGAAGCAAGCGAGGAAGCGACTATAGCTTAGGTAGGAAGGAAGGAGGAAACAGGGGAAATGTGACTTGTGGTCGGGGAGAAAAGGGGGTGGGGAAGGGGGGCGGGGGTAGATATTTTGGCGGTAGGCCAAAAATTTCGAAATGTAGAGGGAAACTTTGCACGCGGTGCCGCTGGACGACATTCACTTTGAACGATTGTGTGCATCGCAAATGATTCTTTTGCTTTACGCGCACGGGATGAGTTTGATAATTCAAATTTTGGTGGAAATTTCCCAGGGTACATCATTCCAAAATTGACATCACTTGCTTATTTGGGCACACAAAAGAGCGTACAACACACAGACCACACTTACTGAATCGGGTAATTTTAGTAATTAAACAGAGCCAGTTGACCTAAACATTGCTCTAACAAAAGACCAACATTAAAAACAAAGCCTAAGCATGCATAATTTTAACAAATTCGCCGCCGCGCCGGCCTATGCATCACCGGTGTGAGATGAGACGTCGATGACTTGTCCTGGCGAAATGCCGTCGTTGGTGGACTCTGCGCCCCCTGCTGAAGTCGACCGCATCCTTGTCCTCATCCTCGGCGCTGCCCTCAAGGTTGTAGTACTCGTAGTAGTGGCTACTCCAGAGCTTGCGTTGGTACTCCACCACTGATTCCTCAACGGACAGACTCTTCTCTACCTCGACCTCGGCCACGCACAACTCCTCCTCCCGATGCTCCTCGATCTTCGCCGTCTCCTGCATCTCCAGCTCTCGCTTAGCGATCTCATGAGGAAGCTTGTGCTCCATGGCCGCCGCCGCCTTTTCGGACGTGGGTTGCATGCTGGATTCCAAGGTGGCCTGGAATATCTTGGCGTGTACATCCTTGATCTTGGCGTGGATGGGCTCCACAGGGGCCAGGGTGACATCGA